>NC_081557.1:233435712-233780170 GCF_022355385.1 Mustela nigripes | reverse complement strand
CAGGACAATTAAGTCAAACAAGGCTCAGACTGGTTTCTGCAAATGTTCTTGTCTTTCTTGTTTAAAGAACTGGCTGGAAACATGACTGCTGCTTCACCAACAACCGAGCAGCTCCTCTGTGCTGGTTTCCTTCGACAAACCTCCCATCTTGGAAGAGCGACGATCTATAACACTTCCGTCTTTGGCCAAAGCTTTGGTTTTAAAGATTTTATTTATTTATTTGAGCGAGAGAGACAATGAGAGAGAGCATGAGTGAGGAGAAGGTCAGAGGGAGAAGCAGACTCCCCATGGAGCCGGGAGCCTGATGCGGGACTCGATCCCGGGACTCCGGGATCATGACCCGAGCCGAAGGCAGTTGTCCAACCAACTGAGCCACCCAGGCGTCCCATAAAGCTTTGGTTTTAAAGATGATAGAAATATCCTGGTAGGATCCCACCTCAGGATAACAGACTGTGTGTCTCCGTTTTTGGTCTGGACAGTATTGAGGTTTCTGGAAGGCAACAGCCTAACAGGTCTCCAGAGCAGGTTCAGGCTAGGATGACCAGGCCACCAGACAACAGATGCGGGACTTCTCCTTTCCGCAGTCCACGTGGCTACAAGTACGTTTTGTGTTTCAACGAGTATCATCCTGGCTGAACTTCCCAGAAAGGGATTAGAACTGAATCTGTCTGATCATAATCTGAAACCCTAATCCCTTGGGGTGCCTGGGTGGCCCAAGTAGGTTAAGCATTCAACTTTTGATTTCAGCTCAGATCATGACCCCCCACAGATCTCGTTCTCTCCCTCTTTAAATAAATAAATAAAACCCACAATCCTTTAGTAGCACCCCACTGCTCCCAAAACATCACACGTGCTGTTTGATACCCAAAACTGCTCGGACCCTGCCCGCTTTTCGTCTTTTCTCTCCACGTATGTCCTATTAATTCTGGACAAACTCTAGGGTCAAACTTGTCTTTTTTTTTTTTAAGATTTATTTATTTATTTGACAGGCAGAGATCACAAGCAGGCAGAGAGGCAGGCAGAGAGAGAGAGAGGAGGAAGCAGGCTCCCTGCTGAGCAGAGAGCCCGATGTGGGACTCGAGCCCGGGACCCCAAGATCATGACCTGAGCCGAAGGCAGTGGCTTAACCCACTGAGCCACCCAGGTGCCCCTCAAACTTGTCTTAAAAGCTGGGTATCCACTGTTCTTCCTCTGTGGTCTGCTCAAATTAAATTCAACATTTCCTTAAAGGTCCAGCCCCTTCACCAAACCCTTCAGCAAACCCCACACTGTAATGCAAGCTCCAAACAATGCACTTGTGGGCATCAGGTACTGAGCCATTAATAATAATAAAATCAATGATGAAACGAGAGAAGATAAATAGTACTTTCAATTCCAAGCTCATCCTGGGCTGATTTACTCTGCATGACGCTGGTGGTCCCCAGAATAGCATTTCACTGTATGTTAGCGATACAGTGACAATTTGTGTGATAAATGGTAAATATTCCCCAATAGGTCCGGTCTCCCCAAGCACATTTTATTGCTTATGTTTTCTATGAGATGGGTAATCACAATCCCTTGTACCTGTCTTGCTTTTCGGCCACGGCAAGTCTATCAGCATCTGGATCATTTGCTAAAATGATTTTGGCCTTGGTTTTGTCAGCCAAGGCAAAAGATAAAGTCTGAAAAAGAATAGGAACATAAAAGACTACTTCAGTCAAGAATCGAGCAAATTGCAGTCCTTAAAAATATCTTGTTCTTTAAGAACTGAGGGAACTCTCCCCAAATGAAGGCTGAATTCTATTTCTGGAGCTGGTCTTGGTGGGTCACCTAATACTTCCTAAGCCAGAGGTCAGGTAACAGGAACATCAGCACGTGACCCACACCTGCCTGTGGGATTCCTGCCACACCTGACAGCCTGTATGTGGTATTTCTAGGCCTTGCCAAGTGATCAACCTTCAAAACCAACCAAAATAAATGGACTCTCTGAATATCGTTGCGACCTTCACCTTTAAAAAGGTTGAAGCAACTATAATTCACGTAGCATGACTTCATATTAAAAAAATGAAGGAAGAAAAAAAATGAAGGAATAAAAATCATTTGATGAATAGCCATTCTATTACTGTTCCCTTTTCACATTTAGCAAGCACAGTAAAGTCAATTTAAACTTAATTCGATTCGATTTAAAATACGATGTTGATTTCACCTCTCATATCCTGATGCTAACACATATATTTTGAAGCCTCTTGGAAGAAATGGGTGACTGATACATATAAGTATTTCTCATGATGAACCTGGGTTTTTTGTTCAGCACAATGAAAACACATAAATAGTTGTTTTACTGGATAGTAAGAATTTTGGATACAACAGGTCACTTTTAGAACAAAAATGATGACGTTACCAAGACACCTTTGCCCTCCTCAGGATTTGGGTATTTCACGGTTGGGAACTCAGGATCAGGATTTTTCTGTTCAGGAACAGCTTCAGGAGGAGCAAAGCCAAAAGCTTTGAAAGCCGACTGCACAAACTCATGACCCACGCCGTGGACAGAGGTGTGCACAAACTTGACCTTCGTCTCCCTGTTCACACTCCTAGGATTAAACACAGCATGGAAAAGGATAAAATAGAGATAAAAGACGCAACCCTGGCTTGCAAAACTAGAAACTCTGCTATCAAGGAACCAGATTCCTAAGAAAGGAAGAAATCAATGTATTAAGAAGGTACCAGATAACCAACTATCTTTCTAATTCCATTTAAAAAAAGAAGCAAAACTTACGGATCCTTTCCCAAATATACACCCTACCCCCAATACATTCAAGTTTTAAATTTCACTCTGTAGTTATTTTCAGTAAATCTGATTACTTTCAGAGTTTGATTCATGAGACAGCTTTTATACCTAAAGTGGAATTCAAGAAAGAACTTGGGGCTCAGGTTCTAGGACAGACTCATGGCTGTCTGCTGGTGCCAATGTCCCAGCTCCTAATTCTACTAGGTTCAAAATGTCCCTTTTCACAAAATGGGAAGAAACCTCTTATATACGGATGGATAAAAATTTTTTTTTTCCTTTGTCAAGTAACCATCCTGTTTATCAAATTATCCGGGGTCTGGATATTAAAATAAAATAACAATCAATATCCAAAGTTAAAGTTATAGAAAGGTAAAAATAAGACTTATAAAAATTCCAGTGTTCTAATTGCTTGAATCTTAGGTTATTGTAGTAACCTAACCCATCTCTTTTGAAAGTGAATAAATGCACAAGGTTTCCTCTTAAAATAGGAAATAAAGTGCATCCGAAAAAATAAATATGCAAGACTAGTGAGAACAAATCTGGAAAAAATTGCTCAGATATTAAAGTGAAGTATAAAGCTATCATAATTAGAACAGTTTAGAATTAGATTAAAAAGGCAATTAAAGGAACAAAATAGAGAGTAGAAGTTGATCGAGTTTGAAATGGGAAATATATATGAGAAGCAGGAATGGCTTTATGGTTAACATGCTCTGAAGACATACTCTGAATGTAATTCCTAGAGTTCTGTCACTTATAAACTGTGTGACTGTTGGTTATTTACTCAACCTCTCTGTGTCACAATTTTCTCATCTATAAAATGGTGATATACCAGAACCTACCCTTAGCATTACTATGAGGATTAAAATGAGATTAGATTAATCAGTAAAGGGGCACCTGGGTGGCTCAGTGGGTTAAAGCCTCTGCCTTCGGCTCAGGTCATGATCTCAGGATCCTGGGATTGAGTCCCGCATTGGGCTCTCTGCTCTGCAGGGAGACTGCTCCCCCCCCCCCTCTCTGCCTACTGTTCTGCCTACTTGTGATTTCTCTCTCTGTCCAAAAAAAAAAAAAAAAAAAAAAAAACTTTATAAAAAAAATTAATCAGTGAAAGTAAAGGCCTATAGAAACTATCTATATAAACACTCAATCCAAGTGGGGAATTAGTTGATAAAGTGATATTTCCAATTAATCAGCAAAGATAGATTCTTTAATTTAATGTGTTGGTGTAACAGCAAAACCTAAAAAAAAAATAAAAACCAATCTGCTTTGCTATTTCATGTCTCACACAGAATTAAAAAATCACTAATGACTGAAAAGATTTAAAAACATTATAAAATGTAAATATGCAAGCCCTAGAAATAAGCAAGGGGTAAAAACAATCTTGGTATAAAGAAAGTCTGAGTACAACACAAAACTTAGAACTCATAAATTAGAAGACTGATAGACATTATCCATTTTTTATGAGTTCATCAAAAAGTTTCAATAAAAAAGTCCAAAGTTAACAACAACAGAAGGGAAAACAACATTTGAAATAAATGAAGATCGGTTTTCTCTACGAGCAAAGAGGTTTCACAAATGCAAAAAAAAATGAATAAATATATAGAAAAATATAGGTGAAATAAACAGGAAAAAATAATTGATTCATACTTAAAGAATTCAAATAAAGTAAGATATTGCTTTCATCTAGCAAAATAAGAAATTTGATAATCCTCAGGACGGGTAAGATATATGGATCACATACTGTTCTGATACACTCGAGATAGTACGTCATTGAGCTTGATACAGATACAGTTGGGACTCTGCTGGTGGGAGCGTCAACAGGTAGAACGTGTTTGGAGAGTGATTTATTACTCATGGCCAACTCCGTCGATGCCCGTGCAATGTTGCTACAGGACCTGCCGCTTACGACACCCTGCACGCACACCCACACTAGCATCAAGGCATTGAGTGCGTTGTCACCGGTGCTCCCTAGAGGAGCGAGCCAGTCAAAATCCTTGTCTCCATGACATCCAATCAGAGGGACAGAGGGAAGGCGCACACATGTGTTCCGTTTGGGCTGTACACCGTTGACAGAATGGTCCCCCACATTCAAAAATGACGAGATTTCGCACAGAAAATGTAGGTTTCTCATTTCTGTCAGGGAGAACAAATCCGGCATCTGGAGACTCCTGACCTCCATTTGCACATGGTAACACCTGGCAAGGAGGGCCGCTCCCACCAGAGGCTCCTCTACCCTGCAGCCTCCGTTCCCAGTGGTCCCACAGAAACAGTATTAGAGACAGCCGAGAAACTGTGCCTCTTTAAAATCAGTGGTCTCTTCCTGGGGGGTCAGTCAAGGGTGGTGGGGCTCCAAGCATGTCACAGCAGGACAACACTGTTCCTCGGCTTGATGGCTTCTTCCCTCATTGCATGTCCTAAGTCTGCATCCCTGGGTTACACATAGGGGTGCGGCATGACAATGGAAGAGTCGGAACCAGCAGGGGTCAGCACAGAAGGGACCCATGACAAATGAACTGGAGGGGAAAAGGGCAGTTGTAAGACAGTGGCTCACAAAGCCCAAATTATGAATCACCTGTCCTTACAAGAAAAAACTACTGATCCTTGACCTACACCCTCTAAAATCAGATGCAGCCACAGTATACATACCCATCGAGAGAAAAACTGAACGAAAAATGAGAGCATTTGACTGAATCACCTTATTTGAGCTCATAGGAGGTGAGTTTACAATCCACTTACCTGTGGAAACAGTATTTTTTAAGGTCTTCAAAGTAGCTCTCATTGATGGAAGCACTCGGGTCATGAAGCAGTGGACTGCCGTTAATTAAAGAATCGTCCCAAGCTTGAGGCCACGGCTCCAGATTTTCTTCAATAGCTTGAGAAATCGTCTTGTCATGAGGAGAGGTGATCTGAGCTCCGTTGTCCCAGTAGACCTGGAGAAGGCAGGCACGTATCCAGATGGCTTAGGTTCGTGGAAAATACAGCCTCCGTACCTGCACCATAAAGGAACAGGATGCAGACAGAGGACACGAGTACGGAGAGAAAAAGCAGAATACCTTGTACCCGTTATCCTGCTTTGGGTTGTGGGAGGCAGTTATCATGATTCCAGCACAAAGTTTCAAATGCAACACCGTGTAGGGCTGTAAAGGCAAGAAACAATAACACTTTTAAGTGAAAAATCAGAGATCCTCAGCCTGGGTCTTGTAAACTGTTTGTATCAACTTGTTCTTTTATTTTTTTAAAGATCTTATTTATTTATTTGACAGATAGAGATCACAAGTAGGCAGAGGAAGGCAGAGAGAAAGTAGGAAGCAGGCTCCCTGCTGAGGAGAGAGCCTGATGTGGGGCTCGCTCCCAGGACCCTGGGATCAGGACCTGAGCTGAAAGCAGAGGCTTTAGCCCACTGAGCCACCCCGGGGCCCCAACTTGCTCTCTTTTAATACACATAATAGAAAAACATCGTAAGAAGGTGTCCTTCTGTATGTTTGTGCCACACCCAGACGATCCTTACTATGATGGCTCAAAATTGAGGGACATGCACCCTATCCCAAGAAAACAGGTGAGTATTTTCCTAGGTGCCTTCTTCTCATTCTGTCTTCCACTTGGTAGAACCAGAAATCTGTTCAAACAAAAAGAAGTTCTAATCCTTCATCTCCCATTCTTTTCAGCTCTCGGCTCAGGACAGAAGTTTATGGATTCTGTTTCTTCCCTCCAGTGGCTTTGTCTTCTTTCCCATTTGCTTTTAGGGAACAGGGCAGGGTAATGTTGAAGAAATGGAGTGCTCCTACGGCCTGCTCACTCATCGCCCGCTCCAACGTTGGAAATCCCTTTTTGGTATTTCTACTCGGCTCCCACTTTGTGAGACTTTAGTTCCCCAGATGGGGAGAGGGATGGGGCTCTCCTCCCTTGGGCTCCCTGGGTGGCTCAGTAGGTTAAGCCTCTGCCTTTGGCTCAGGTCATGATCTCAGGGTCCTGGGATCAAGTCCCGCATTAGGCTTTCTGCTCAGCAGGGAGCCTGCTTCCACCCCTCCCCTGCCTGCCTCTCTTCCTACTTGTGATCTCTGTCAAATAAATAAATAAAATCTTTTTAAAAAAAATATTTTGGGGGCTGTAGGTTAAGATTTACTACACACAGACAGCCTGAGATTCTAACCATCAGCCCCCCTCCAGCCTCCCACCAAGATCTCTGTGGTCAATTGTCCCTTTAGGGGTTATTTTATATCCCCCAAGCAAAGAAAAGGGGAGAACCACGCCACAGCACGGGAAAATGTTCAGGAGATACTCTTATAATTAATGTCTGATAGAAAAATAATAGCAGTTAACACTGACATTGTACAGAAGAGCAAGGATGCTAGAACACATGGCAGTTTTTCCATCGAACAATGAAATCCAAGCTACATCTGGCTGTGTGTGTGTCTACTGGGTTATTGACAACCCGGAAGGTGTGGCATCTACCTGTCCATGCACTCGAGCCAGTGGAGCTGGCTTCTCTATTTATTCACCTCTTGTCCACCCGATGTAAGAAGCTGCATTCCACTCACATTTTTGGCTTAATTTCTAAAAAAAATGTACATTCGCAGCACCTGAGCCCATTTTTATAAAGTTCCATCTACTTAAAAAGAACAGTTGTCATAGTCCCTATTGTCCTTTTCTTTGAGTTCTGCTCTGTTAAGGATTTGATATAAAAAAAAAAAACTTCCTAAAATGTGCCAAGCAGGCTTCATGTCCTGGTCACGAACAGTATTTAGAACAAAACGTGTGTAGCAAAAGCTGGTTAATCAACTTGTCAAAAACATTCAGGGGGAGACACGGTTTGAGGTGAATTCAGATTTCTACCCAAGGAGTTTCCTGCCTGTGCCAGTGAGAAAAAGACACACAAACCCAATGAAAACACAGACAGCAAACAAAAGATATTTTGCTAACTAGTTAAAATACCCTTTGAATGCTAAGAAGGAAAATTGCACTTAGAAAAAAATAAACTCTGATGCATTAGGGGTTGAACACCTGCGAGATAATATTAGGATGTGGGGAGAACATACCCAGAGAGGTGAGAGGATGCCTGATAAATGCCAAGGGGCTCTCCTGTCAAATAAATACCCAAATCCCAATAGCTTAAAGACCGCAGAACACAGCCACATCCTATCCCTGATCCCGTGAGGGAAAATTATAAAGAGAAAGGGTTACTTACCACAAAGGGGGTTGGGGTTATACCAGAAAAGAGGTACACAGGAATCCCTTGAGTGATAAATGTGGTTGCAGCAAGTCGGGCAAATCTGGATATGCAGCGTGATGGGGGGAGAAAGGAGAGGAACGTGTCAGGACCCTGGGTGCCGGTGGAGAAGGAAATGAGTGCTTGACCCCTTCTTCAGGTCATTCATTGTATTTCCATTGGCACAGAACACTGACCTTGGAGCAGTCTTAGGAGTCATCTTTGTTTTACAGAGATGGGACTAAAGCCAAGAAAAGCCAGGTGAGTTGCCTCATGTCAAACAAGTCCCACAGCAGCTGGCCGAGGGCCTCACCCAAGTTTTTCTGTTCCGTCTCAGGGGTTCTCAGCCAAGGGCAATTCTGCCCCTCTTATGGGACATCTGAAATGCCCGAGATGTTTTTGATGATCACTGGGGATTGCTAGAGCAGGCTAGAGGCTGGGGACGCCACCAAACACCTTATAATGCACACAGCAGGCCCCAACAAAGACTCACCCAGCCCAGTAGGACATCCCATGTCAACACGGCAGAGGCTGAGAAACCCTCATCTAAAGTTCTCACAATCCAATAGAAGCCACACAGACTAGCATCTGATTAGATGTCATCTCATGAAGTATAAGGCATATTGGCATATGTAGGAGAGTGTGTATGTATGTGATACATACATCGGGCAGAGACACATCTTGGCTCCATTCAGCCCTTTAAAACAAGACTTACATCTCTGACATTGAAGTTTTTCTTACCTTCCACAGGGCTAGCTTAGGGCAGGACACAGAACGGGGCATCAAATCTTTCTTCAGCCTTGGGGTAGACTATTTTATCACAAAAGCTGAGCAGTTTACTTTCATTGAACCACATACCATTATAGGATTAAATAAACAGATATGTACTCCTTCTCTTCCCCAATTTTTTTTTTTTTTAAGATTTTATCCATTTGACAGAGAGAGACATAGCGAGAGGGAACACAAGCAGAGAGAGTGGGAGAGGGAGAAGCAGGCTCCATGCTGAACATGGAGCCCAATGTGGGGCTCGATCCTAGCATTCTGGGATCATGACCCAAGCCAAAGGCAGATGCTTAACAACTGAGCCACTCAGGAACCCCTCTTTCCAAATATTACTTGAGCACCAGCTTTAGCCAACACTATTCTGGAAGCTGGCTGGGCACAAAGAGATCTCTGTGTTTTCACAACATGAGCATTAAAATTCCTAGGATTCACAGTAATAAAAACAAGATTTTTGACAGTGGGGGGAAAAAAGACTCTACGAAGGGAAACTCACAAAAATAACAAAATTCAGCAAAAACAATTTTAATAAAAATCTGAAGTAAGTCTAAACTGTAGTCATCAGAACTGAAGTAACTTCAAACAGATGTCACTTTCCCCCTCATGGAATGTTTTTCTTGTGTTCTGGGTGACTTAAAAGTGTTTTTTTTTTTTTCCCTTAAAGATTTTATTTATTTGACAGACAGAAATCACAAGTAGGCAGAGAGGCAGGCAGAGAGAGAGAGAGAGAGGAGGAAGCAGGCTCCCCGATGAGCAGAGAGCCCAATGCAGGCCTCAATCCCAGGACCCTGAGATCATGATCTGAACCGAAGGCAGCGGCTTAACCGACTGAGCCACCCAGGTGCCCTAAAGGCGCTTTCTTAAAAGCAGCAAGGGAGACTCAATGTATGTATGCTCAATGCATACATTATATATACCAACTAAGTAACAGATCTGCACAGGAAAGATTCAATGTGTTCTCTGTGTATGCTTGATGGTTACTGTTTATGTGTTTATCTTTCCCCACCAGATCTTTAAAATTGGGAGATGAAAGGACTAATAATTCCTTACATAAAGTTCTGCACCTGCAGTCGTTTCTGCCTCTTTAACGAGAGTCCATTTACTCACCATAATGTTTGACCATGTACTGGTTCGGTACTTATGCGACTATCTCTGAACATCTTGCAAGTTGTGGAATGGAGCGACCCTGGGCTCCACTCCACCCCATCACACCCGGAGACTTGAGCCATAAACTCACAGAGCGGTCACTTTCTGGAAATGCTATGGCTCTAAGGCCAGAGCTAGAAATATCCATACCTTAATCACCAACATGAACATATCCGAAGGATGTGTCAACCCGAAGCTGAGAATCAGCCCCAAAAGAAGCAATTTCAGAAGCTCCACAGGCACAGTTGGCCATGTATGTGCATGGCACATGCTCTGGCTAGAGGCAGTGACCCGGCCCCCGGAGACAGAAAAGCATGCTTATGACCTAATTCTTTTCTTTTCTTTCTTTCTTTCTTTCTTTTTTTTTTTTTTGTTTAAGATTTTTAAAAAGATTGTTTAAAGATTTTTTTTAAGTTTTAAAGATTTTTTAAGAAGGTTATTTAAAGATTTTTAAAGATTATTTATGTGACAAAGAGAGACAGAGCACAAGCAGAGGGAACAGCAGAGGGAGAGGGAGAAGCAGATTCCCCAGTGAACAGGGAGTGCCATGCAGGGGACTCGATCTCAGCACCCTGGGATCATGACCTGAGCTGAAGGCAGGTGCTTAACCAACTGAGCCACCCCCAGGTGCCCCAAGTATGACCTAATTCTAACTGTAGACTCACTAACTAAAAACTGATGAACTAATATTCTGGCTTATACTACGCCTCTCTCTTAAAAATGTAGAGCTACAGCTTTTCTCTTGCTGTACTGACATAAAACACATTTTTGAGTCTGCAACTTAGGAGCAAAAATCTTATGGGGGCGCCTGGAAGGCTGGGTTGGCTGAGCATCCAACTTTTGATTTCGGTTCAGGTCATGATCCCAGAGTCCTGAGATCAAGTCCCATCTGGGACTTGTCACTCAGCACAGAGTCTGCTTGAGGTTCTCTTTCTCCCTCTCTGTCCTTCTCCTCCATCTTGTGTTTTCTCTATAACTAAGTAAATAAAATCTTTAAAAAAGAAAAAAGGGCAAAAATCTTATGTCACTCCGAGTTTAATCTAGTAGCTAACAGTATCTAATTTTATGCCCTGGCCATAGTCTCTCAGAGGTGCACATTTGTTCCTATCAATGCTCCTCTCTTAGATTAGAGGCTCTTCAGGGGCAAAGATTAGGACTCCGTGAACTTAGGGCACCTGGGTGGCTCAGTCAGTTGGGCATCTGCTTCGTCTTGGGTCATGACCCCAGGGTCCTGGGATCGAGTCCTGCACCCAGCTCCCTGCTCAGCAGGGAGCCTGCTTCTTTCTCTGGCCCTGATGCTCCTCACTGCCCATGCTCTGTTTCTCATACTCATACTCATACTGTAATTTAAAAAACAATCTTAAAAAAAAAAAGACTCTGTGCACTCCTTCTGTGCTGTAAAGGTAATGAGACCTTTCATTAATATTAAATATTTGTACGTTCTTCCACTCTAAGAAACTACTAATACATTCACTCTGGAGTGACACAAAGATTCATCACAATAGGGGAAGCGTTCAAGTGGAAAAGAGGGTCATGTAACATCATTAAGAGCAGGGGGTGGCAACCTAGGGCTCATCTTTCAATAAAGTTTTATTGGAACATCACCATGCCCATTCAGTATGCATTAGCTATGGTTGTGCTTCTTGTGCTCGGGGCCAGAGTTGAGTAGTTGTGACAGACTATATGGCCCATATTGTGTAAAATGTTTAACTCTTTACCCTTTAGAAATAAAGTTAGCTGACCACTGCTGTCAGCTTCTTTATGCTGAAACTGTGACTCCTTCTCTCGCTTCATGACATCAAAGCACAGAGATAAAAGTACACACTTCATCAGCTGTTGCGAGAATTGAATAAGCAAATAGCTAAGGGCCTTGTTCATATCCAGCACTCAAGCAATTGCTCCAATTACTATTAATAGCATCTTCATCATCGGCTTCGGCATCTGCGTCATCATCTGCTGGTGGCTACGTGAGAGTCCCAATGGTTTGAGAATGATACAAGAATGAAACTGAAAACAGGTGCTCATGAAATGGGAAGGAGCTCAAGGGGCATAATGAATAGTGGGGGAAGAAAAATATATGGGGGCGTCTGGTGGCTCAGTCGTTAGGCATCTGACTTTGGCTCAGGTCACGATCCCAGGGTACTGGGACTGAGCCCCACATCGGGCTCCCTGCTCTGAGGGGAGCCTGCTTCTCACTCTCCTACTCCCTCTGCTGTGTTCCCTCTCTTGCTGTCTCTCTCTGTCAAATAAATAAATACAATCTTTAAAAAAAAAAAAAAGGCAAATGGAAGCAAGGGAGAGGGAGAAATAATGCTGCCTCTTTAAAAATATGTCTCTCCTTTAGACAGACCTTAAATTCTCTTTTGTCTGAATAATTTCATTCTTTTAACCCAAACGTAAAACCAGAATTCATAAAAGTTGCAAACAGAATGTACTCATCATTCTCATAGGGAAGCAATGGGGCTGACAAATGTACGTGAGGTGATTAAAGATAAAACCACACAATACCTACAAAAAATGGTTTCTTATGTATCTTTCCATACCTTTTGCTGTTGCCTCCACTCGGTGGATGAGCTCGAGCATCAAAGCTAATCACAACACCTCTTTGCTTCAGGTCACTGAACTGCTTTTCCAGATATCTGCAAAACCCCTAAAAAAAATCCCATGGATAATTAAACAAACTGAACGATAAGAAAATAACAGCTTTATTTATTGTCTCCCTGTATGTCTGAGGTACTGTGCTAGACACTTAGTATCTGTTCTCGGTAACCTCCAGATAAACTTTACCAAGGAATCCCATTGTACAGACGGGAAAGCTAAGGTTCAGAGGCGCTAGCTTGCCCAGACTCATGAGAAACAGAGCCTGGATATCTACCTGGGTCCAGTTAGAGGTGGTACAGGCAGGGGTTAAAAGCACACAGAACCTGTGGGCTCCTACTCCCCTCTGCCACCTTCGAGAACAAATGATAAATCCCTTAACTGCTTGATGCCTCACTTTCCTATTCTGTAAAACAGGAAAACAATAGTACCCACCTCAAAGGGCTGTTTCTAGGATTAAATTAATTAAAACCTGAGTGCTGGCATCCGACACCCAGCAAGCACTATCTGTTTGCTGTTATGAGCATTATTTTTATGACTTTCCTTCAAGGTCTACATTCCTCCCTTCACACGAGTTCTAAGATGTCTGAGGAAAAGGTGTTTCAGACATTTCTCCCTGCTCGGTAACACAGTAGGTGAAGGAAACGTGGTATGTTTTATAAGTTTTTGACGATTATCTGATCTAAACCTGCTCTACTTGTGATCTTGCTGACCAGCAGGCCGAGGTCTTTTCAGTCCCATCACACGGCTCAGCCAATGACACATCTAAAAATTGTGTGGATTTTGGGTGATTCCCACCTGCTGATGGAACACACAATTCCCGAATCTCAGTGGGCGCCGTAAATCACATCAATTGGAAATATGGAAGATTAGAGAAACACTGAATCCTGAATTTGATAGGTTTATCTCATGGGACAAAATGGGTTTTTTATAAAAGGAAAGCGGGTTGACTGAGTAATAATATTACTTATTTCACTTTGACTGAAGAAAGTCTTTTTTTTGGTTCCACCCTTAAAGGGACATCTTTTAAAAAAGTAAATATAACTCTTCGTGTTTGGGAGGGGAGATACTTTACAGCTTTGTGGCCAGAGCAGTGCCAATGGAGAATACCTTTCATTTTTCTTAGACAAAAATACTGCTTTGGGCAGCCCTTCTGAGGTTGAGCGATAAGAAGGACATGTGTGCATTGGTTCTATGGGTTTTCCAGAAGGTACCCAGATGGCTCTAAGGCTTACACCAGTGACAGCACTCTCTGTCCCAGCTCCCATCGGTCCCCGTGCTGTGGCTTCAGTGTTCGAGGGCACAAAAAGCACCCAGTCTTAGCCCAGAATCCTCACACCACCAAGTCACTCTAAAAAACTCTGGGGCCAGCTGGGACTGAGGGCCCGAGAAAATGGCTAAGAGAAGAGGGATGTTTATTCTAGAGAAAATAACTCAGTATGTGCGGAGGGAGGTTTATGGAATTGAAATGTGATTACAGGAGACAGGAAATGAACTTTGTACAGCTTCAAAAGCTCAAACCATGACCAATATGTGAAAGCTAAAGACAGATTTAAGCTCAAAATCACAAAACCATTCTTTTTTTCATCTTTTTGTTTAGAGCAGGAGGGAGGGGCGGAGGGAGACAGAGAATCTTAAGCAGGTTCCACCCCCAGCGCAGAGCCCAATGGGAGGCTCGATCTCACCACCCTAAGATCATGACCTGAGCAGAAATTAAGAGTTGGCTGCTTAACCGACTGAGCCACCCAGGCGCCCCAAAACCATTCTTTAATGAGTACAACCCAGAGACAGAATGGTTATTTTAGAAGACGGTGAGGGCTCTCCATCATCAACGCGAGGTGGCCTGGTGAAGTAGCCTTTGAGGAAATTAGAACTGCTATCGTGAGGCCAGCAACACAGAAATTTCCTTCCAGTCTCTACCCCGTTTCCTACGGGGACATTTATGACTCACATATACCTGCTTCTTAAATCCAAGCCGATAAATTTTGGAGCACCGTTAGGGGAAGAGTTCACACTGGAGGCCAGCAGCAGGAGGGCCTGGACCACAGAGAAAGTCAGCACATTCTGCCCGGTGACGCCACCCCAGGCTGGGGATGGAAGCCTGGCTGGTCTGTCCTGGGAGCCTCTTTTGCTGATTATTAACCACTCCCAAGACTTCAAAAATTGTCCTAACTCGTAGCATCCTTGTTGCCTACTGTAAACATTCAGTGTAGGCTGGATAACCTACTTCAAAGTAGTGGCGACTCTAGAGGAAATTATCACAAGGAGTGGCTGGTTGCATCAGCTGACCTTTCAAGGATCTACTCATTTTAGTTTTGTGGGATTCTTACCTATCACAAGGTCTACTCCCAGAAGAGGCCAATTCCCCTAGGGGAAAAGATGTATGAGATAGGGCGTAAGAGCTTTCTGTGGATCAATTTCACCATACCTACAAATGAGATGTAGGTGAATACAGAAGAAAAGGCTCTGGGTTCATCTGGAATCCCTTAGAATCCCCCAAAATGATGCCTAACAGGGGATGGAACCAACTGGTCTTTCCAAAGAGAGCCATGTGCATATATTCCATTCCCTGTGCTCCTCTAATGGGACAGTGACATTCCTCCATTGACAGGTGGGTGTCTATGTGCTCTCTCCTTGAACAGGAACAACCTTCTTGGGTCACTGCTACCTAAGAGAATATGATGGAAGTGAGTTTGTATGACTTTCAAGGCTAGGTCCTAAAAGAAAAGTCAACACAGCTGCCACCTGTATATACTCTCTGCGGGTGCTCTCCCTGGCTGCTCTCCTAGCCACGTTGTAGGAAGGCTCCAGCCCCAGCTAAGGTCTCAGCCAAAAGTCAGCAGGAACTGCAGACTTGAGTGTGAATGAGCTTTCAGGGATTCTAGCCTCTAAGCTGGCTCCAATGATGCGAAGCCCTGAAGAGGTGAGCCGTCCTCACTGACCTCCACCTAAAGATTTGTAAGCAAAATAAATGTGGCTGTTTAAAACCACTGTGCTTGGGTGATGTGTTATACAGTCCTAGTACCTAGAGCACAGGGTGACCTTAGCCAGGGGCACGATTCCATGCTAGCCATAAACTGGAACAGGATTCCCAGGCTCACTCCACTCTGAGCCTTCCCTCCAAAAAGATCTCAGGGAGCCCTAGTGCTGAACAGGACTTCGGAGCCAGCGTTTCCATGGCAACCCCATACCCTTATGCAAGACCTTCTTATTAGGGTTTCACTAGCACATGCCCAGGTCTGCCTTTGATGCTGGGAGCTACATGTAAGGTACACATAATCATCGTTAGTCAACTCTTCTGGATTCTTCTTCCCTCCAAATTAAAGTCGCCTTCATCTTTTAACAAGTCTAAGTAGGAAGAAACAGAATAATCGAGTCTTCATTTCCTTCGTAAACAAAACTCTAGCTACTCCGTGGCAGAAAGATTTCATCTGTATTCCTAAAAGTTGGGTGTACACTCTTGACTGTAAAATTGACAAATGAAGGAAAAGGAACTCAGCAATAATTTCCACCTATACTATCAATTCACATGAAACAGAATCAGCTTCTGGTTACTCTGGCAGCAAGAAAAGCTTCTCAGTGTGTGCATCGGTATCACCATTGCAAAGTACGAGACCATAAAAGTCTCTAGCTTAGCTGGTGGATTTGCACTGGAATGAAAGTTCCACGAGGGAATCTGTCTGTTTAAGTCATTGTTGTATCTTCAAAGCCTGGCACTTGGTAGACATTCAATAAATCTCTGTAGAAAGAAAGGAAGAAAGAAGGAAAGGGAGGGAGAGAGGGAGAGAAGGAAAAGAGAGAGGGAGGGAGGAAGAAAAAAAAGGAAGAAAGAAAGAAAAGCAGGCTGTATGAATTTTGAAACACGTACCTTTTAACCAACTGCACGAGCCTTATTGTGCTGAGTAAATGTATGACTCCCTGGGTCTCGGCAAACGCACAAGACCTGGCCATAATTAAAATTATATAGGTCCCTCGAATACAGAAGGAGCCCAGGGTTGTATTAATTAGACAAGGAGGCCATTAGACTGTGGAGGCTTTAATGTCTTGGTAGCCTATAGAAGCAAATCCAAACCCGAGCGTGTAAAGGCCTGAAGGTTAAATTCAAACCTAAGGGGAGCCAATTACAAACAGCCAGAGGGACTTACCTGAAAAAGGCAACCACAAGAGCTATAGCCAATCTATTAATTTCCTCCCTCCGCTTCTGCTTCTTCTCTGGAAGTCCCCCCACCACCCGCCGCCCCACTCCTGCCAGTGGGGGGGCTCCTAAGCTTGATACTGCCCAAGACTCAAATGGGTTTTTGCTCAAATAATTGCTTAAAATTGTCAACATGCCTCAGTTTATCCATTACAGCTGTGAACATGTTAAGAATAACCAAGAAATAAGGGTGCCTGGGTGGATCACTAGGTTAAAGCCTCTGCCTTTGGCTCCGGTCATGATCTCAGGGTCCTGGGATAGAGCCCCATGACGGCTTCTCTGCTCAGCAGGGGGCCCGCTTCCCTTCTTCTCTCTCTCTCTTCCTGCCTCTCTGCCTACTTGTTATCTCTGTCTGTCAAATAAATAAATTTTTTAAAAAATCTTAAAAAAAAAAGAATAACCAAGAAATAGAAAAATGTGGTACCTGTGTAGTCTGGATGATGGTCAAGTCATTCATACGAGCAATTCCCGTTCCCATAGCTGCTCTAAGGCCGGCTGTCCCAAACTCCATTCGAGCCCCAAAACATTTCTGTAGTTCTTCTTTATTTCCATCCTTAATTAGTTGTTTTGCTGACTCTAAAGTTAAAGGATTCTGTGAAACAGAAACATGCACAACAGATACAGCCAACTGAATAACAGAATTAAACATCTGAAATATTTTTAAAAGACCCACAATAATTTAACCTATAGGGGGAAAATGTATATATTTGAAAAGTCCTATACCTATGGCTTTCCAGTTTTCTGATGACATTAAAAGTTGAAATACGAGGTAAGGTTTTTGTGGGTGTGTGTGTATTGAAGTATAGTGACACAAAATGTTACATTAGTTTCAGGGGATTCAATTTTTTAATTATAATCTGCGACACTGTGATACAGTATGAAATACAGATTTCATTTTTGTCCCTGGCTCCTGGAATAGAGCTTCTCACCGAAACCGGAGGAATTTGCAGAGTGGTGGAGTAAGAACAACTTCTCTTATTCATAATAAACCCCTTTCAGCCAAACCTGAGTTTATGCCCAGGGAGTGACCTGGTTGCCAGAGAAACCAACTAGTAACTAGAGGGCTGGAGCCTGGGTTCCCCCACCAGTGGTCAATGACTAGATCCCGCTCAGGGAAACAGAACGTCCCCCCAAACCCTCAACCCCTAGGGTCAGAGACCTTCAGAGCTGGTGAACACCTGGGGCACTGGCAGAGCAGGGAAGCTCTGTACCCCTTCCCACACACCTTGCCTTACATAGCTCTTTCATCTGGTTGTTCCTGAGCTGTATCCTGTACAAGAAAGCTGGTAATCCTAAGTAAAATGCTTCCCTGAGCTCGGTGAGCCATTCTAGCAAATTCTCAAACCTGAGAAGTGTGGGGGCGCCTGGGTGGCTCAGTGGGTTAAAGCCTCTGCCTTCAGCTCAGGTCATGATCCCAGGGTCCTGGGATCGAGCCCCGCACTGGGCTCTCTGCTTAGCAGGGAGCCTGCTTCCTCCTCTCTCTCTCTCTCTCTCTCTGCCTATTTGTAATCTCTGCCTGTCAAATAAATAAATAAAATCTTTAAAAAAAAACAAAAAACAAAAAACAACCCTGAGACATGTGGGTCATGGGTACCCCTGATGTATCGCTGGCTGGTCAGACATACAGATGACAACCTGGGGCTTTTGACGGGCATCTGAGGTGAGGGGTAGTTTTGTGGGACTGAGCACCAAAGCTGAGGGCAGTGTCTATGTTCAGTCTGCTTGGCTGAGTGTCAGAACTGAGGGAGGAAACTGTAGGATGTTGGTCAGTATCCATAGAGAACTGGAAAATAACTCGGTGTGGGAACCCGTACATTTGATGTCAGAAGTGTCGTGACTAGAAGGAAGTCGTTTTTTCCTTTATAATGCGTTATTTTCTTTCCCACCATGGCAAGTGCTTTTGGAGAAACGGAATGAACACATAGGTTTGGGGATGGAATGCCAGCCATGCCATCACCTGCCAACTGGATGCCCTTGGGAAGACCAATTTAGCTTCTTGAATTCTCAGTTTCCTCATCCATAAAATGGGAACAGTCTAGAAGCTCCTTTACAAGCTGGTTCGGAGGTGGTTTGCATTAAATTAATGCAAAACCTCTTTCTCTGTCTGGAACTTAGTTGTACTCAAACGTTCATTTTCTTCCCTAGTATCTTCAAATTTTCCCACAGAGTTATGAGATTATATACTTTAAATCAAAATCTTACGACGGTAGTATCTTCTAATTTGTACAATCCTTTCACAGACCTGGTCAAATGTGAAGCTTGCAATGGCTGCAAGAAGCGGACAAATAACAGACACTCCAGTTTACAGAGGAGAAGCCTCAGAGTTTAAGTGACTTTATTATATTAGATGTTTCAAATAGACACTCATGAATCATTTAAGTTCATTTATATTGCCCAATTTTCTTTGTTCAAGAGTTGCAGAAAATGTTAGGAATGGAGGAAAAATGACAATCACATTAATTCCACATCAGACTTTTAAATGAAGAGTTCGGAGGAACCAGCAAGTAAACACTTTATCTCACAGTCATCATCCAAATACCGAACATGCAGCCAAGATATGCCACATAATTAAACTTTGAAATGCTATTGCAATAAAAACTAGGCTTTCTGGAAGCAAGCCCATATTTCCAGATTGTTTCACCTTGGGGTCGGGTAAACCCCCCCCACCTTTCGGGTTAAAAGCAATAGCCACTAATCACAGAGCACAATCTGACCAATCAGATTGTCAGGTCCCCTCAAGGAAGGGTTTGGATCTGGAACACAGAAGAGATTTAAGAAATATTTGTTGAGTGAAAGAGGAAACACAGACTTCAAGGTCACACCCAATATCTGGTGAGTCTCCTGTACACAGGGTAGATGTGGAAGATGCCAGTTGGCCTTTGGTAGCCATTAAAGACCTAATCGCCTGAGAGAAACCAAAGAAGACAGAGACAGAACTGCACAGTCAGGAGGGCGGAGTAGATTAGCATCAGCCATGAGAGTGACCAAAGCTGACAGCAGAGACACCACAAGGGATGGGGGTAGGGGGATGAAGGCAGGGTGGGAACCCAGAGGGCACCTGCCTTGTGGCCCTGGGGGAAATCAGACCAGACCACTCCAGTGCTTTTGGTTGGAGGGATGCTCCCCACTTGGCATCTGTCTCGAACTGAGGAAGAAAGGAAAGAGCAACAGGAGTGGTAGAAATTTAAAAATAAGAAGGAGGGGTGCCTGGGTGGCTCAGTCGGTTGAGTGTCTGACTTGATTTCCACTCAGGTCACGATCTCAGGGTCCTGGGATCAGGTCCCGCAACAGACTCTGTGTTCAGTGCGGAATCTGCTTGGGATTCTCTCTCTCCCTCTCCCGCTGGCCCTCCCCCTACTTGTGATCTCTCTCTCTCTAGCTCTCTAAAATAAATAAATAAAATCTTAAAAAACAAATAGAGAAAAAGGATAATATCCCTTCATCTCTACCCAGGGAGGTACTCTCTCTCTCTCCATATACAGATACAACACTTTGTGAAAATTAGGTTTTTATTTCTTCAAAGAGAAAGCCTCATTGAAAAACGCATTAACAATTATGATTTTAAAAGGATTCTAGGGGCCACTAGATGGCTTAGTCAGTTAAGTGCGTGACTCTTGATTTCAGCTCAGGTCATGGTCTCAGGGATATGAAGTTGAGCCCCACCTTGGGCTCTGCGCTGGGTGTGGAGGCTGGTTAAGATTCTTTCTCTCTCTCTGTTTCTCCCCTCCTCTTAAAAAAAAAAAAAAATTCTACCCACTTCAAGTTACTAAGTTATCAGAAATAGTTTCATTCCCTAAAGAATTACAAGGCCCTCTTTCCAGGAAAAGAAAAACCACCCAGGGACTTGCCAATAGCATCCTGTGTGGGATGTGTCCTCATTTCTTGCTCAGGGGCCAGAGGTGGAGAGGAAGACCTGGCCCCCTATGCCAGCTTGCAATTTCCCTTCCTTCACTCTGTAAGTATGAGCTGTGCACCGGGCCAGGCCCTAATAACCATGGAAGTTAATGAGGAAGTGGACAGGGACAGCTATTTAACTTGTCTGGGCCCAGGGCAAAAGGAAAATGTGGGACTCCTTGTTTAACAAGTTTTAAGAATTTCAAAAGAGGTCAGCAGAGGATTAAACCAAGTGCTGGGCCCTCCTGAACAGGGGCTGTGCCACCAAAGGCATCCTGCCTTTGAAGTCAACCCTGGGGCCAGACATTAACAAATACACCCACAAACAAGGTTTTCTTTTGTTTTGTTTTGTTTTCACTTTTTTGGACCAATCTAGAGATAGTATTAGGGAGACATAATTTACCACTGGTTGCCCAGGAAGGCCTATCTACCTAAAACACCTTGAAGTTCAGACCCAAAACAGGAGTAACAGCATGAGAATCAAGTTCAGCAGAGGAGCCAAGGAATACTCTGGGAAAACAAACTACATGCCCCAAAGAGCAAGTAGGAGAGTTAGATAAGAAAAGGGGTGTTTTCTGGAGTGGGGTCCCTAATTCTCTCTCTTTGTTCTAGCACCGGAGAATAAACAGAGGAAAAGCTAGCCCTGCTATCTTTCCAGAAAAGTCAGAGAGGGGAAGCAGGTGCCGGAAGCCAGGCGGGCCCCATCAGGAGGACCCACGTTCACAATGGACTACCTGGGAGAGGTGGATGGGAAAACTGTTCTGCAAAGTTCCCAGGAGCAAAAGGCAAAGGATGGACGAAAGGATTGTTTCTGGGGATGCACCGCCGGCGGCCAAACGATGGCTGAGCCAGCAGTCTGAGTGACATCAACGTGCGCACGCCCCAGTTGGACATGACCTCTGGGACCGGCCAAGTCCAGACAGCTCCAGCTTGCTCTCCCACTCCTCCACCGGCACCCCAGACGGCCAGATGGCTCGTTTTGTCCCGGAACAACTTTCCCCGGGGAAACTTCGGATCTGCCACAAGTAGTCCAAATGCAAGGAGGCCTGGCCACCCCTGCTTCCTCCTCCTCTGTCTTCCCGTGTTTGATGAGAAAAACAACTTGGATTTTCTGAGTTGCTGCCAAGCCCTTTTACAACGTTATAACCCTGCTCACACCCAGAGGGATCCCCGCCCTCAGTTTTCGCTTTGCTTTTCCCGGAGCACCTTTTAAATAACCACAGAAGAGTTCAGCGGGGAGAAAAGTTAGCGACCGCCCCCCAACCACCCTACAAAGGGTGCTTGCCACCCTGCTCTCTCTGAGACTCCCCGGTGACCGGGGACGGAGGGCTGACCTCGCCCCGGCTCTGCACCCACTCCCGGTGACCTCGCCCCGGCTCTGCACCCACTCCCCACTGCTGGATCCGTCATTCAGCTGTGACTCTACTTCCTCTGGGTGGATGCACTGAAACTGCGCCTAGCATCCACCTGCCCGGGTGGGCTCCGCTTCCCCGAAGCGGGAGTCCGGCTGCTGAGGGAGCGAGCTGTGGCCTTCCGGGGCGGCTCGCGTTTCCCCATCCAGCAGCTCGGGATCTGCATGTTGGTAAATTCGGTATCGCGGCTCGGGTCTTCCTCGGGGCCGTGCGCCCGGCGGGTGCGAGCGGCAGGATGCAAGGAAGCGCAGGCGCCCGCGCTCTCCGCGGGAAAGGCAGCGGGGCGCCTGCGGGGTGCGGAGGGTCCCACGGCTCCCCCGGACGCTCCCTCCCCCTGTCGCCCCTCACCTTGTCCCATCGCAGCCACCGCGCTGTCTCCTGGTCCAACCGGGTGTCCATGCCGGGCGCTCCCCGAGCCGCGGTTGCCGCCGCTGCCTTCCGCGCACTGCCGGTAGCCAAGCTGGGGAGGCCGCCGGACTGCCCTTCCGGGCGGCCACTGCGAGGTGGAGGAGGCGGGGCTTGGAGAATTGGGGGCGGGGCGGAGGCAGGCGGAGGCGGGGCTTGGAGAATTGGGGGCGGGGCGGAGGCGGGGCGGAGACGGCAGAAGGCGGGGCGGGGAGGACCCGCCGCGGGAAGGCAGCGTCCGGGAGGCAAGTGACGAGCTCCGCCTCCTTGCAATTTACCCGAGCGCCTCTAGGGGGTACGGAGGGCCGGGTCAGTGCAGGGGGAGGGAAAGGGGGAGGGGCGCTGGGGCAGTATAGGGGGGTTAGGAGGCCGGCCGGGATACTGGAGGTGGGGAGCGTGTGGCTGAGAAGGTCTTTACCATCGTCTCTGAAAGGTCCTGAGGTCACCTCCATCCACACAACAGCGATTCACCGAGTTCCTACTGAGTGCCAGGCACCTCGTCAGTGCTGGGGCCAAGGATGAGTAAACCCAGGGAGGAGCCTAAAATTTATGTGGAAATTCTGAGGGTCACGAATAACAGGAAAATCTCGGAAAAAAAGGGGGGGGCAGGATTAATATAAAGAGACGGTGGGACGGAATGGAGAGCCTGGAAACAAAATCACAGGTGTATGGACAGCTTACTTCAGAGAGGGCACGGTAGAGCAGGGTGAAACGACTTTTGTTTGTCAATTAATGGTGATGGTTCAGCTGGCATCCAGGTGGCGAGAAGGGAAAAGAAGCTTGAGCCCCCGCCTCATATCACATACAAATAAGCGTTCTAGGTCTGTTGTAGATCTAAGTGTGAAAGGTAGAGTGAAAATTCTAGAAACTAAGATAGGAGTACATTTTCACGACTTGGGGATCACTAAACCAACAAAGATTAATGCAGTGAGCCTAAAAAGGTGTGTGCAAGAACATTCCTAGCAGCATTATCTGTGAGAGCCCCAAGGGGAAAACAACTTTATGTCCGTCAACAATACAATGGCTAATACCATGGTATGATCATAAAATGATGTAAATGAATTATGGTATATTTATATAGCAATGAAAATGAACAGTTGTTATATATATCATGGATAAATCTTGTAAACATTAAGCTGAGTGAAAGAAACCAGACCTTCCTTCCTGCCCCTCCCCCCAATATTGGACCATTCCAGATAAATGACATTCTACCATAGGTAAAACTATAGGGAAAGAAAACAAATCAGTGCGTCCCAAGACCTGGGGATGGGGAGAGGGATTGATTACAAAGGATTCAAGGGAATTTGGGGGGTGAGGGAACTGTTCTGTATCTTGATTCAAGTATGATAAATAAAACTCTGTGTTTAAGAAAAATCCTAGAACTGCATACTCAGAAAGATAAATTTCACTGTACGTAAATTCACAGTACATATCTCTACGTTTAAGTCTTAAGATTTAAAACTTTAAAGATTTTATTTATTTATTTGACAGAGAGGGAGCACAAGCAGGGGAAGTGGCAATCAGAGGGAGAGGGAGAAGCAGACTCCCCACTGAGAAGAGGGTCTTGATGTCTTGATGGAATGGTGGGACAAGAAGCTGGATCCCGGGACCCTGAGATCATGACCTGAGCTGAAGGCAGATGCTTAACCAACTGAGCCACCCAGGTACCCCAAGATTTAAAACTTTAAAAAGGATGTAAGACTAATCTATTGATGTCAGGAGATTCTTACTTTGGGAAGAACAGTGCCTTCTGGGATGTTGGGACTGTTTTATTGTCCGGTGTAGTGGTTGCTTAAGTGGGCTCATTTTGTAATAATCCACTGGGCTGCCCTTATGAATTGTTTATTTTCTATATGTTCTATTTCAATTTTAAAAAGAGAACAGGGGCTTCTGGGTAGCTCAGTTGGTTGAGTCTAACTCTTAATTTTGGCTCAGGTCATGATCTCAGGGTCAGGAGATCCATCCCTGAGGAGGGCTCACCCTCTGTGGGGAGTCTGCTTGGGATTCTCCCTGTCCCTCCGGTCCTCCTTTCCTTGCATGTGCGCGCTCTCTCTCTCTCTCTCAATAAATAAATAAATCTATCTTAAAAAAAAAGGGGGAAAGAGAGAACAACTTATACCCAGGATTTGTTGTATCTGTTTATACAGGTAGATTGCTCTTATAATGGCACCACATATAATTACAGACTGATAAAAACATTAGGAGGGAAGCAAGGAGATTCCAGGAGGGGAATCTTGTTCATTAGGCAGCTGTCCTAGTCTGGGAAGCTTCCCTTCCCACTCAAATTTTATGTGGAGACACGAGGGAAGGACACAGTTAATGGCGGAGGAGACAGCCTGGAAAACCCTTTCCAGATCGACAGACTCCTCCGAGTGGTCCCTCTCCTGAACCTAAAGGCGGGAGAGACTGGAGCACAGTCAAGAAGAAGTGAAGAAAGATGAGAAGGCTCAGTCTGCCGTCTGTCAGGCTGTGTGGCAGCCAAACCCACTTGGGGCTGTCTTGTTCTGTCAACCGGACAGACCAACCTTCTTTGCAATCATGCCAGGACAGAAACTGCAGGACCCAGAAAGTCAGAGACTAGGTGGGTATCACTTGCCCTTTGTGTCCCTCTCACACGCCAGAACTCTCCCAGGTTGCTCTGTGTGGCTTCAGCTTCTGCCAGGGATGGGGAGGTAGTGGGGTCCTGGACCTCAGATCTTACCACTTCCTCCATGATGGGAATGACTGCAGGTGAGTCTCTGCTGCGGTTCAGAAGGTTTGGGAGCGGGGCAGTCAGGGGATACGTTGACACTTTTCATTATTTTCCTCACCACGGAATTATGGGTCCATTGTATCATTCAGTCAGTACCATTTTAACCTCTATTTGGGACATCCAGGACGCAGATTTCTCAATATTCAACATTCAAGGAGAGAAAGCAATAGGATTTTTAAACTGAGAGGACCTTTTAACAAGGAAGTTGCCAAATTGTAAGTAAATTCTCCTCCCTTTTCCTGCAAAGGGCACCAGGATCTGGGCTATGGTGCTGGAAACAAGGAAGAATGGTCTCATGGCAATGATCTTATGGCAATGCTCCCATCTGCTTCCCTTGTGAAGTCGAAAACAGTCTAAGGTTGCATCCGGGGATCTCTCTGTGCAAGGAATTTTCCCAAGGTCTCCTATAACTAGGATGCCTGCCCTGGGAGTGTCTCTGGTTCTGGAATGATCCAGAAGCAGCTGATTCTCACACAGGACCCCAGATCACAGCTCATGTCTGTGGAAGCCTGTATAGAATAGTGGGAGCAGGAAGGGTTCTTTGGGAACTGTTCAGACCTGTGTGTGTGTGTGTAAGATTTTATCTATTTATTTGAGAGAAGAGACAGAGAGAAAGAGAGAGAGATGGCAAGAGAAAGCACGAGTTGGTAGGAGAGGGAGAAGCAGACTCCCCACTAAGCAGGGAGCCCCAAGTAGGACTAGATCCCAAGATCCTGGGATCATGAACTGAGCCAAAGGCAGATGCTTAACCAAATGAGCCACCTGGGTGCTCCTGGACCTCCTTGTTTAGCAGAGGAGCAAACAGGGACACAAAATCTAAGAGTCCTTCTCCAAGACACACAGCTGGTCGACAACAGAGCCAGGCTTCTCATGCCTGGTCTCCAGACTTTCTAATCCAATGCTCAGTCTCCTGTTCTCTCAACCCATTTCTAGGCCTATCCAGAGAAGGAAGTTTCATGAACTCTGGTAGCCTGTTTCCATGTGATAGCAGCTGGCTGTGGCTGAAAAACAAATATTAACCATCTCTGGCACCGATAATGTTGGGTGATGCTTAAAATAATTCCATTTGTTTGTGCGTGCTTCCCTGCTGCCTGAGGACTGTTTCACACATGGATGTCCCATTTTCCTTGGAAACCTTCCCAACTTCCCCAAACACCTTGTCAGCATTTCTATCAGCTCCTTTGTATCCAGCCCAGGAATAGTTATTCTAAAACTTTTTATTTTGGGCAGTTCTAAATATTTACTAAAATCGATCCCCATGGAACTGTCACCCAGGCTAACAGTGATCATCCTTGGCTGGGCTTGTTCCATCTGTCTACTTCTCCCTCCTGTAATGCTTCGAAGAAGATTCTAGACATCATATCATTCATCTATAAATATTTTAGCATGTATCTCTAAAAGGTAAGGACACACTTAAAATAACCTCAAAACCATTATCTCACCCCAACTTTTTAAAGTTAAAAATTTCTTCATATCATTAAGTGTCCACTCAGTGCTCAAATTATCAAAATTCTAGTAAGAGTCTTTATTTTTTGTTCATTTGTTTGTTCACAGTTTGCTTGAACCAGGATCCAGAATATCTTACCATTGGTTGGTAAGTCTTTTAATTCTCTCTTAATCTGTAGGTTCTGCCTCAGTTTCCTTGCAATTTATTTGTCTAAGAAACCAGGTTATCTGTTGTGTAAGGTTTCCTACAATCTGGCTTTTGGTGACTGAAGTTTCTGGCACGTTCCTCTGTCTGCTGTATTTCCTGTAAATTCATTTCATTATAATCGGCTCTTCAGGATCTCTCCCTTGCTTGACTGTGTGAGCTCCTTGGGGTGTTTTGTTTATCTTGGCCTACCAAGAGCCTATCACTCTAAGTGCCCAATAAATGGTAAAGGAACAAATGAAGTCAGGATGCTGTGTGTTCTTTCCTGATTAGGAAAAGGGAAGGCACCAAGTCAGGACTTGATCTTAGTTCTACCCTTTGTTCTAGACAAGCCTCTTAGCCTCTCTTGGCCTCTGTTCCTCATTTCTCAAATGAAGCAATAATAGCGTCCACCTCTGTGGGGTGACTTGGGTCTTAAATGAGGAAATATGTGTAAAATGCTTGGCATAGTGCCCCGCCTAGGCTCAGCACTCCATAAATGTTAGCTATTGTTCTGAAAACACTGCTCACTTGAAATTCTGTGTTAGTCACAATAGGCTAGGTCAAGCTGAAGTAAGAAATTAATCCTGAAATCTCAGGACTTAGTGAAACAAAGATCTTTTTTTCTTTCATTGCTCTTGTTATATGTCAAGGGCAAGTCGGTGGCCAGTATACTCCACACAGTCACTCAGGGATCAGGAGGCTTTCATCTTGTTTTTCCACTCGCATCTCGTTATCCAAACCCATCATAGGAACCCACTTAATTGCAAGAGTGTTGGGAAGTGTAGACCACTCATGTGCAGGGAAGGAGAAGAGAAGTGGATAGGAATGAGCCTACACAGTCACTTCCATAGACTCGGTCTTGTCTGTGATTCACTGTTAGGATGATTGCACATCTCACTGGTTCTGGTACATTTCCAACAGGCGAGGAGTGGTAATCTAAGAATTCTTAGATACCACTCAGTTGAAATTTAGAACAAATCACTTGACAGAACCATCTATTTTCCTCTATGCAATAGAGTGATGCTTTGCATAGATCAGATCAGATCGTGACCCTCTCCTGTTTTCAATCGTTCCATGGCTTCATAATGTACTTATAAAAAATACCTTTCACCATGATCTTCAAAATTCTACGGAATCTGTCCCTTGCTCTGATTTCCTGCCACAGGTTTCACTGACTACAGTTAACAGCCATGCTGTTCGCTGGGCTGATCCTTGACCATGTCAAACAGAGGCTGGTCTGAGGCCTGTGTC
Organism: Mustela nigripes; assembly: GCF_022355385.1. NCBI lineage: Eukaryota > Metazoa > Chordata > Mammalia > Carnivora > Mustelidae > Mustela > Mustela nigripes. The sequence goes on along the minus strand of NC_081557.1, from coordinate 233,752,134 downwards.
TGTATTGTTCTCCCCCAGATATCCTGATGGCAATGCCCACATCTAATTCAGGCATCTGCTCAAATATCACCTCATTGGAAAGACCCTTCTCTGTAAAGTGCTGGCAAATGTTTAACGAGCATTCTGGAATAAAAAAAAAAAAAAAATTCCACAGTTTGCACTGTTTGCCAATTTCCATGGTGTAAGTACAACCACCGTAACTGATTACAAGCTACCAGCGTGAGCTCATTCAACACAGAATCGGGAAGACAAGGGCAGTAGCACACCATGATGTGAAATTTACAACATGCAGATATAATGGATGTAAATGAAGAGCAGTGATAGTCGTAACAAGTAGAAAAATGAATATGAATGGTGAGTTTTGCATATTTATTACCTTTGCTTTTATTATGTTTACTCATAAACTTATACAATTTAATTTATAATAATGGCTGTTTAAGATATGACTAGAAACATTCCTAAAAATGTAGTCAGCTCTGTTGACGGTGGAGTGAACTGTAACCAGCACACCATTGCCTTCTCTGAAATGGGAACTTCACCATCATCCTCTTATCCTACTTTATTTTTCCTTAAAGTGTTTATCAGTACCTGCCATAATGATTTAATTTGGATTTTATTATTGTCTGTCTACCCTGCTATAATGTAAGTCCTGTTTTGTCTGAGTCCCCAGCACCTAGAACAGTGCTTGGTTCATAATGGATGTTCAATAGGTGTTTGTTGAAAAATGAATCACTGGGTCCCCTTATATTAAGGAAGAAAAAAGAAAGGTTGAATATAATAATAATATAAGATACACCAAGACAAATCTTTTCTCTAAAATAAGCTAGCACTTCTGAATTTAACCAAGAAAACTGAAATGCTTGTCACTATTGTCTAGTGCCCCAATTTCAAGGTTGATGACCAGGCTCCCTGCTCAGTGGGGAGTCTGTTTCTCCCTCTCTTTCTGCTGTTTCCCCCTGCCTGTGCTCTCTCCCTCTCTGTCAAATAAAACCTTTTAAAAAATGTCTCAGGAGACTGTATCAGTATACTCTTTTTTTTTTTTTTAAAGATTTCATTTATTTAGTTGACAGAAAGAGAGAGATCACAAGCAGACAAAGAGGCAAGCAGAGAGAGAGGAGGAAGCAGGCTCCCCACTGAGCAGAGAGCTCGATGTGGGACTTGATCCTAGGACCCTGAGATCATGACCTGAGCTGAAGGCAGAGGCTTTAACCCACTGAGCCACCCAGGCACTCCTATCAGTATATTTATTACCAGCCATAAACCCAAACTATACCAACAGCAATCATTTCTGCAGACCAGCTGGAGTTCGATGGTCTTTCTTGGTGACAAGATTTAAATATCTATTATTTATGCCTATTTTCATTAAGTAAATTCATAAACTTGCTTAGTTTTCTCTCATCACTTATTTTAATAATTCTTTGAGTCTGAATTTCTACTGGGCCTTCTGATCATTAGAAATTTAATACCAGGCCTGGTTTGTGTTCCCTTACCCCAGCTCCTGCTTTCAAAAATTCCACATTTCTTTTTCCTTCTCACGGCGCTCAGTCTAGCACACCTTCCCCCACCCTTCACCTCCAACCTGTCCCAACTAGATGGATCTCAGGGGAAGAGTCCTTCATTCTCTGAACTGCTGTGTGTCTTGGTTTCCGCTTTGGTCAGATAAACATATGCTTGATCACACTGTCAGAGTATGTGAGGTAACACTCTCCAGGAGGTTAATGTTTTGAAACTCAACACCCTTGAAACTTGAGCACTAAAGTGTTAGTATACTCATCTCAGCTTGGGGCTAGGCCTTACATTAGAAAAAATACATTCCAGGCACCTGGGTGGCTCAGTGGGTTAAGCCTCTGCCTTGGGCTCAGGTCATGCATGATCCCACGGTCCTGGGATCGAGCCCCAAATCAGGCTCTCTGCTCAGCGGGGAGCCTACTTCCCCCCTCTTTCTGCCTGTCTCTCTGCCTACTTTGATCTCTCTCTGTCAAATAAATAAATAATCTTTTTTTAAAAATTGTAAAAAATTGTATTCCTACAAAGTGTTGAATTTAAGAGACTTAGTAGGAAGGGATTTTTTTTTCTTTTTTTCTTTCTTTTCTCTTTTTCTGAACATCACCTAATTCCTGGTTTTCCTGAGACAGCACTGTTTTGTCAACTGAATATTGAGCCTTACATTTTAAGCCAGAACCCAGAGGACCTACAGTTTCTGTTTGGGTAGCCATGGGGTAAATGATTATGCTCTAAATGACACTGACTGATACAGTGCGGTTTGCTTTTTCATCCAAATTATTTTGATTTACTATCTTCTCAACTCAGTCTGTTAATCCTACCTGGATTAAAGTGGAATTTAGCTGGTACCTCTTGAACTGAATAGTATTAGAAAGGCATCCAAAAGCATACTGCTAAAAGGAATACTGGTCACATTAATGATGTTGCAGGGATAACTGACAAATCATTATTTAAGGTAGATAATCCAGGCTTAAATTCTTTAAAGTACCATTGTGTTTAACTCAAGAAAAAAACATTTTAAACCTGTAGACTTTCCCAGACTCCTCACTATTCAACTTTTTTCCCCTAGCTGTATCAACTTTTCTTAAATGCACTTTCCTTCTTAAATGATGTAAGCCCTCTCTCTCTCTTTGCCTCCTCTACCTGTAGAGATTATATTATCATTTTTGGTGACTCATGCATTGCTCCCTTTCTTATTAGAGGATTATACGTCTATCTACCCTTTACCATGCAACATAGGAGAAACTTTCTTTCCCCATCAATGCTGACCTTGGCCGTGTGACTTGCTTTGCTCAGAGGAATGTAAGGACATGAGACAAGGGTCACATTTTTAGGTACTTCTCCCTCTGTCACCCGGCAACATGTGCCAGGTGGTGCTTCTCCTTCAGCTTCCATCGAGCGATGAGAAGTCACGAGCAAGGAGTTGTTGGCTCTGACCCAGCGCCATTGCAGTGTAATGAGGCCAAGAGAGACATATTTGCTATTGTAAACCACGAGGCGTTTACGCCATCATTCCTTGTTGCAACAGAGCTGACTGGCCCATCCTGGAGGGGCCTTTACCTGCTGGAATAAAGGAATGCTGGATTTTAAAAGGCAGCCCTTCTAAGTTTTCTGGTAGCGTATGAAGATAAAAGAATTCAGTACAGGTTCCCAGATCACAGTTGAGCTTTTCCCCTGGGTCACCTGCTTGATGAGGAATAATCTGGGCTTTCAGCCTCCTCTCAATGGCAAAACAAAACAAATTAAAACAGAACAAAACAAAAACACGCAATTGTTTCTCAACCAACTCCAGGTACCATGTACCTTAAATAATTGAAAAGTTTTTACTATTATATTTTTCATGTTTTGCTTTTCCAAATGGCCTCTGACTAGCACACAGATAGACTTCTGCAAATGAAAAAAAGCACAATGGAACTTTTTTTCCACAGTTCTTGAATACCGGTAATTATCACATTCTAAAAAATACTGTGTCATAGTTTGACTTGATGAAATCTTATTAAAGTGTAGTTTGACAACTGTAATTTGCTCTAGACAAGTTCCTTCTTAAATTAAGGGCTTAGGTAATTATATAGTTGGACATCTAAATAATTAAAGGTTTTCAGGGAATTTTATCATTTCTGAATGTCAAAAGGCCCATTGCTTAGCTTTATGTCTTAGCTTTCACTTACATTTTATGTATGTATGTATGTGTGTATAATATTTTGTTTTAGTAATGGAGGAAAAGCTCCATGCTCAACTTTAAAATTACATTTTAAAATGTTACTGCTTTTCACAAGAATGTGCTAAAACGTACAATGGTTTAATTTTATGTGACATTGATGGCATGTGTCTACTTCACAAAAGGCTAGATGCAGGAGCTATTATGATGAACAAGAAGAACAGGATTAAAGAAAAGGCTCACAACAGTAAAGAAACAGCCTCAAACCACAGAATCAATCTGATAAACACTAAAAAATTAGTTTTATTAATCGTAAGACCAGCATCGAGACTTTACCAAAAATAGCAGGTTGGCCACATATAGTTGCTTTCATTTCTTCTAAAACCACACTAGGATGCAAATGAAGGGACATTTTAGGAGGACATAAAGCCACAGGAACAGAGAGCATGGGAAGAAGTGGGAGACAGCAGCAAATTTTGGAGGCTGGGAGGCAATTGGAAGAATGTAACTGGCATAGCAGTCTTGGGACCACTAAATCCTAAAGGGATGGAGAAAGCCAGGAACAAGGCAGTCCAATGGCAGACCCCCCCCAACTCCCCCGCCCCCCCCCCCCCGCCCTCAAAGACTCAGGAATTGGTAAACCCAGATACTTCCGGAAGTAAAAGTATGATCAGAAAGTTTGGTTGAAAGTCTGTTGAGGAAGAAGTTAGGTGGGGGCGCCCGGGTGGTTCAGTCAGTTAAAGTCCGACTCTTTATGTCAGTTCAGGCCATGATCTCAGGGTCATGCATCCAAGCCCCGCATTGGGCTTCATGCTGGGTGTGGTTACTACTTAAAAAAAAAGGAAAAAAAAAAAAAAGGCGATGAGCTCTCTGGACTTCTTACCTTCCAGGCCAATAGCAGTTGCTCCTCAGCTGAATGCACCAGCAGAGGAATGCAGGTTTATACTCTGGTGTTTAAATCAAGGGAATCATGACTGAAGAACCCCAGATATGGGTTAAGATCAGGTTACCAAAGTGACGAAAGGAAGAGAAAGTAAAAATTTTTATGCTGAATATTGATACCACCCCAGGCTTCTAACCTATCTCTCATCCCAGAATGGGGTAGAGCCTTGTCTGGAGTTTATAACCAGCCCAAGGAGAAAAGAAGCCCATTGGAACAGGCAGATAAGTCATCTTGCACTGAAGCCATGTAGCACACCGGCCTTCCAATGGATACTTTGTTGCTCTACTCCTTTAAAAAAATTATTATTTCATTTTTTAAGATTTTATTTATTTGTTTTTAAAAAGATTTTATTTATTTATTTGACAGACAGAGATCACAAGTAGGCAGAGAGGCAGGCAGAGGGAGAGAGAGAAGCAGGCTCCCTGCTGAGCAGAGAACCCAAGGTGGGGCTCGATCCCAGGACCCTGGGATCATGACCTGAGTGGAAGGCAGAGGCTTTAATCCACTGAGCCACACAGGTGCCCCTAAGATTTTGTTTTTAAGTAATCCAACGGGGCTTGAACTCACAACCCCAAAATCAAGAGTTGCACACACCACTGACTGAGGCAGCCAGATACCCCTGTGCTCTACTTTTTTAAGTATGAGAAGATAGCTAAGAATCACCAGATTTTGAGTAAATCCTGCACTTTGAAAGACAGAGACCAAAACAAGACAAAGGAAATAGCTTATATGAAAGAGATTATGTATAGAAAAGAAAATGTGAAAAAAACCCAAAATTAGTCCCTTGCATAAATAATGAAACAGAATGAGTAAAAATAAAAGGATTTAGGGACTAGAAAACAGATCATGGAAATTAAAAACGTAAGTAGAAATAAAAAATCCCAAAGACTTTTGGAAGAAAAAGTTAAGGAAATCTTCCAAAAGGCAGAAAAAAATACAAAGAGGAGGGGAGAAAATATAAAGTAAGGAATTAAAGTATTTTAGGAATTCCAGAAAAGGGGAGCAGAGAAAATAGAGGGAAGGAAATCATCAAAGAAATAACTCAGGAAAATTCCCCAAACATGAAGTTCCAGACTGAAGGGCCTACTGAGTCCCTGATAAAGTACACCTAGATAGACCCACGTTAAGACACAGGATAGTGAAATTTCAGAACGCTCTGCCCAGACGGGGGGAAAGAGCCAACAGGAGAGGAAGACGTGAGATCAGAGAAACAGGTTTGAAAATGTATAGGGCTGGGATATATGGGAAATCCCTGCCCCTCCCCCATTTTGTTGTAAGCCTAAAACCCAAAACTGCTCTAAAAAACTAAAGTTAAAAAAAATGATAAGTGATAAAATACCTGACATATTTGGAAGTGATGAGAGATTTACTCAACGGGAGGAGTGATTGGAGTTAAATTAGTGGTAAGTATTAGAAATTTAAAGGAATGTTAAAAAGCGCTTAAAACTCTCAAGAGAGAAGTTGGACAGGAAAGACAAATTAATAATCCATGAATTAATTAGGTGTTAACAGGGTTTCCATTCTACACGGCTGCAAAATGGGAACTCTGACTATTGATTTAACCAAACTTTTAACACATTGGGAGGGTGAGAGTCTCAGAGAGCCCGGCGCATGTGGGTGTTGCAGAAAATGTAAAATCTTCATCTCCTATGGTGGAAAATCAGTACGTAATGTTTAAAGTAAAAAAAACAAAAACCAAACAAACAAAACACATAAAAAAACCACCCCACAAAACACAAATGTCTGTTTATATTAGCATGTTATATAGAATTATGGGGGAAAATACAGAACTAGTTGAATAGTTCAATGAAGTTGCATTTTGGAAACGATGGTGGTTGTAGAGGCTGCAGTTTTTCCTAACCTTTTAGAATTACAGATGAGTCTTTAAACTATAGGCATAGGTAATGCTGATAAAAATATTGGGGGCGCTGGGGCGCCTGGGTGGCTCTGTTGGTTGTTGGTTTCCCTCTTGATTTTGGGCTCAGGTCGTGATCTCAGGGTCCTGGGATTGAGCCCTGCGTTTAATGGGGAGTTTGCTTGAGGATTCTCTCCCTCTCCCTCCGCCCCTCACCAACCCTGCCATTCCCTCTAGCTCCCTAAATAAATAAATAAACCAAAAAATCTGTATCAAAGAAGAGGCTTTGAGGTGAAACTTTTGAATAGGTTATTTGTGAATTTGGCCCACTTGGTTTTCTTTCAAGGAGAAAACTCTGGAATCCCCAGTCCTCGGAGACTCCTGGGAAGATGCTGCTGGAACGCGGGGCGGGGGGGGGGGGGGGGGGGCGTCCGTGAAGGTGAGCCAGGGGCCTGTTCTAGACGGGAAAATGCTGAAATGTGGCTGCGAGGACAGAAGGAAAGTTCAGCGAGTTACCCTGAGATAAGGACTACACAAGTTGCAGGGATTTGTTTGGGATGACGGAAGGAAACCATTAGCCTCTGAATTCCGTGATTCCCAAACCAAACTTAGCTGGGAACTTTAAAAGAAGAGCTCCTTTATTCGGACGAGTTTACACTCATGCACAGAACAGACACGCAGACTCGCAACTTCAACCACAGTCAGACCATTGGGTTTTTACAGGGCGGGGCTTAGGACTGAGCATGTCAGGAAATGGAAGTTTTTTTTTTTTTTTTAAAGATTATATATTTATTTATTTGAGAGAGAGAGAGAGAACGATCACAAGTAGGCAGAGAGGCAGGCAGAGAGAGAGGAGGAAGCAGGCTCCCCGCAGAGCAGAGAACCTGATGCGGAGCTGAATCCCAGCACCCCGGGATCTTTACCTGAGCTGAAGGCAGAGGCCCCAACCCACTGAGTCACCCAGGCGTCCCAAGAAGTGCAAGTTCTGATTGCGGCGGGGGGGGGGGGGACACAGGCCTGGCTAGACTGTATCCTGAACAATAGCCCAGTGGTGGGGATTGGCCACACCCACAAACCCTGCTCCTCCTCAAACCTCAAATGTTCTGTTCTCAGCAATGATTCACATATATGAAGCTTGGGTCAAATATCGGCTTCAGATCTAGTGTGTGTTTCAGTATCCTGTTTTAAAATGTCCATTTTGCTTTCAAGTCAGTGGACTGCACTTTGGAAGGGATTTTTCTTCCAGAACTTCTCTTTATTATGGGGGATGTCTATTCCTACGCATAAGCACCCTTGTCATTCGGACATTGTAGACAGTTTGTTTCTTTTCTTTTAAAATTTTTTTTAAAAACAGATTTTACTTTTAAGTAATCTCTACACCCAAGGTGGGGCCCAAACTTAAAACCCAAGATCAAGATTCACATGCTCTACCAACTGAGCCACGCAGGCACCCCCAGTCTGTTTCTTTTTAATAAAAATGTTAAGCATTGAGAAAAAGAGGTCAAACTGCTCTTTTAATGGCTTTTCTAAAGCACAATTTAAACAGCAAGCAAAACAATTTATTCACTTATGCATTTGTTTTAAAGATTAAATTTATTTCTTTGAAAGAGAGAGAGAGCAGGAGCAGTGGGGAGTGGCAGAGGGAGAAGCAGACTCCCGGCTGAGCAGGGCACCCGACCAGACCCTGGGGCTGAATCCCAGGACCCTGAGATCATGACCTGAGCTGAAGTCAGATGCCTAACCAATTGAGCCACCCAGGTGTCCCCAACAAAACAGTTGATAATTCAGTTATTAATCCTGAGGTCATATTTTTATCTTTATTTATTTTTTTTAAATTTTAAAAGATTTATTTATTTATTTGAGAGAGCAAGAGAGCATGCCCATGAGTGGGTGAGGGGCAGAAAATGAGGACCTTCAAGCAGACTCCCCACTGCGTGTGGAATAGGCCGCCACAGGGCTCTAACTCAAGACCTGTGACACAAGACCTTGACCTGAGCCCAAACTGGAGTCAGTTGCTTAACTGACTGAGTTACCAGGCACTTCTTCATTTTTTTTTTAAAGTAAACTCTGCCGAGCATGAAACTTAAACTCATGACCTCGAGATCAAGTTTAGCAGCTAGAAACAACAAATATCTTACATTCTTTTTATCTCATGAACTCTTTGAAATCTGGTGAGAATATTATAGTGGATTATATCTCCCTTTGGACTAGACTCATTTCAAGTGCTCGGTGGTAGCCTCGTGTTAACGTATTTGCTGCATGAAGACACAGCGGTCATAATGCGGACTGCCTGGCCCTGGGCGGTCTAGAGCTTATTCTAGATCTCACAGGCAGAAGATTACAGGATAAATGCACAAGCATGTGGCCATTGTGTCAACTACACTCAATTCCTGGTTTCGTAGGAGGCCCATGAATGGTCTTAGCTAGATGATAGTCCTCTAGGTGAAGGAGCTGGGAACCTCAGGGCATGGTCTTGGGTGTTGGGTCAAGATATGGTAGTTTTCTAGAAACCTTCCGGGATCTTGTTTACTGACAAGCTTAAGCTAAGAAAGTTTATCCAAGGCTAGCCAAGATAGAGTCAAAATAATTACTAATAGTTTATTAGTATAAGAAATATTACAAATGGCTACCACAACTCATATGTCCACAGAAACATAGCATCTATACCTGTGTAGCCTATCTAGCTTTCCTGTCCCCACCACGACACCTTGAGAATGCTCATGCACTGGCAATGGGGATATAAATTGGCATATTGGCAGGGCCATCTTGGAAAAGAAGTGTAGTTGAAAATGTACATATTCTCCACTTCAGCACTTCCAATTTAGGTATAGAACCTAGAGCAAAGGTCTGCAGACTTTCTGTGAAGACCCAAGTAGTAAATGTTTTGGGCTTTGTGGGCCAGAAGGTTGCTGTCACAATTACACAGCTCTGCTCTTGTAGTTGGAAAGCAGCCATAGATAACATGGAATAAACATGGTGTGTTTATGTTCCAATAAAACTTTATTTGTAGACACTGAAATTTGACTTTCATATAATTTTCACATGTCACTAAATATTTTCCTCTTTCTTTCTTTTTTCAGCTATTTAAAATGTGAAAACGATCCCCATTTTAATGGGCCATACCAAAACAGACAGCAGACTTTCCTAGAGGAACTATTGTACATGTGTTGTGAGAGGCTCTTGCAAGGACGTGGATAGAACTAGAGGGTATTATGCTAAGCGAAACAAGTCAGTCAGAGAAAGCCAATTATCATTTGATCTCACTCATAGGTGGAATTCAAGAAACAAATCGGGAGATCATAGAAGAAGGGAGGAAAAAAATAAAATAAGACAAAATCAGAGAGGGAGATAAACTCTAAGAGACTCTTAATTCTAGGAAACACACTGAGGGTTGCTGGAGGGGAGGAGGGGTAACTGAGTGATGGACATTAAGGAGGGCACGTGATGTGATGAACACTGGGTATTAGATAAGACTGATGAATCACTGATCTCTACCTCTGAAACTAATAATACATTATATATTAATTGTATTTAAATAAAATACTAAAATAAGAGAAACTCTTGCTAGAAGGCTCCAGAAGTGTTGCCTGTAATAGTAACAAAATAACAAGTCTACCAAAGAAGCATACACAATGACCTCTAGTTTATGGCATTATGGAATGCTACATAGTCCTGAAAAGGCATGAATACATTTACATGTATCTATTTTTTTTGTATCTTTTTTTTTTTTAAAGATTTTATGTATTTATTTGACACATAGAGAGAGAGATCACAAGTAGGCAGAGCAGCAGGCAGAGAGAGAGCGGGGAAGCAGGCTCTCTGCTCAGCAGAGAGCCTGATTCGGGGTTCGATCCCAGGATCCTAAGACCATGACCTGAGCTGAAGGCAGAGGCTTAACCCACTGAGTCACCCAGGCGCCTCTACATGTATCTTTTGGATAGATCCCAAACACTTAATATTGATTTAAAAAAAAAAAACAAGTTACAAAAGGATTCATACAGTATGACAGTTACATGAAGGGTTAAAAAAAAAAAGGAGGGGGCAAAATTAAGTAATACATAGGTGATCAAACTATAAAGACAGTCCAGGAAATTATTAACACATAATTTGAGACAGTGGCTCCCTTGGGACCAGAAGAGATGAGGCTGAGTCGAGAGAAGCAGAGAAAAGCAGATGGGAGCTTCCGAGTTACTGGAATTTTTCTATTTCCTAAATTCTTGTGCTGAGCACACAGGAGCTCCTTTCCTTCTCACACTTTAATTGTCTACCTATAAACAATATACATATGAATGTATGCTTTACTAGAAATATAATTTTTTAAAAAGCATCGCTCCTGTTGATTTGCAGTTATGCAGCGCTTTATTCCACGGATTTGTTTATGCATTAGGGATGGAGCCGGCAGATCTTGGTTTTGTAGGAAAAGGTGCCCTCTTCTGGCGATATGTCCAATGTTGTGAACGATGTCTGAAAAAAACTTGCAGACTTTTAAAAATACCAGAAACTCATAAAATGACATGACTAAGAGGTACTCTTTCAGTTGTTTTATGCCTATTCTTAGTTAGGCTGAAGTCATTTATTTTTAGAAGTCTCTAGGGAAGCATTTTTTTCTATTTTCGTTTAATAATACGACTTGGTTTAGTTTTTAAAATCCTCCTTTTCTTTATATCTTAATTTCTACTTCTTTATCAGTCTATGAAGTCCCTTACACCCCTTTCTGGGAAGACTTAAGGTACAAGTCTGGAAGTGTTTAGCTTGAGATGCCTCCCCGTGGTCTGTAATCACTCCAACAGGTGGGAAAGATGGAGTTTCTTGTCAACGGCAACAGCTTATTTATTCCTGCAAGTATTTCAGAATTTGATTCAAAGAGGAAGAATCTATTCAGATCTAAAATCTTGTGGGGACTGCCCTGGCTTGCCCAAATATCTAGCATAGGTCTCCCTTTACTATATAACACCACACTACGGTTTCTGAAAAGGATCTGAACAAAAATTACTGTTTGGTCACTAATTACCAAAAATACACTTGAAGTTGTAGCTTTAGTGAATTGGAACTAATAAATCCATTTTTTTTGACCCAGCCACTACAATTTAGTTATATTTGTTCCTTTGTTAACTCACCAAATAAAGTTATTTATGACTACTGTCATCTTAACCTTAAATCATAGTATTTTTTCTCCCAGATCATCTTAGACCACTTGTGTATGAGAAAGAATCTTTGTAAAGAATTCCTTTTTTGAACATTATATGTTAGTTTGAAAAAATTGCGACATATTTCTTAATTTCTTATTTTTCCTTTCTTTCATGGCTATCATAAACTGAATTTCTATGAAGGGTTTTATTGGCTATAAACTTGTTTTCCAGCAAAACATATTAACTGAGTAAAAAAGTGGTTGTGCTGCTTTTGAAAATGTGTACTATATTTATTATGTATGGAAGAAAGAAAAACAGACAAGAGGAATTAGAATCCTATAGATTAAGAGATTATCTTTTTTTTTTTTTTAAATATTTTATTTATTTACTTGACCGACAGAGACCACAAGTAGGCAGAGAGGCAGAAGCAGGCTCCCTGCAGGGGAGGGGCTGATGCAGGACTTGATCCCAGGACCCTGACATCTTGACCTGAGTCAAAGGCAGAGGCTTTAACACTGAGCCACCCAGGTGCCCCTTTGTAGATTAGCTTGTCTATTGCCCCCTCTCTAGGACAACTGCCTTCATCTGAGTAAATGGGAATTCTAAAGTGTTCATTTGATTGGTCCCAAATCACACAGTTTTAGTAATTCAGTTAACCTTTTAACCAGTTTCAAATGGACTTAAGTAGCAGATTGGTCTTTATCTTAATGGACTGTGTTACTTAGTGGGCAATTGGCCTGCCCAGTCTTCTACCATGGGGTAGCTGGGAGGCAGTGTTGTATAGTGGAAAGAGCTTCCACGTCTGAGAGACAGAGCAGGGAGCAGGCTCTCACCACTGGGTGGCAGATGGTGGGGAAAATTGCTACGGGTTAAAAAGGGAATAATAACATATGCCCTAGAGGGTTGTCACAGGGCTTTAAAGAGACATGTAGTGCTTGAAACACAGTAGATCTTCAATTAATAGAAGTTGCCCTCATTACTAGGTATATATTTTTATCAGCGGTGTACTTATTATTATTAGCCATGTATTTATGTATTAGCTGTTTGCTTTTTATTAGTGGTATTTTTAATGCTTATGTGTGTTTTTCATTTGAAATCCATCTCTGTAATTACTAGTTATGTGCTCTAATTCTCTGTATTTTACCACAGCCTGTAGCAGAGTGATACATTATATTTAATTCTTTGTTGCCTTAGTTTCCTTATTTGTACTAGGAAGGAGAAATTGAACCAAATAGTTTAAAAATCCCTCTTAACCCCTAACTTTCCATGTGCTTACCAGTTGCTATTTTGAAGCCTCAAATCCCTGCTTTTCAGAGGGTTTTCAGGTCAGAATGGTCTACATCAGCTTCCCACAATGATTCACTCCTCTAAATGCGTAATGAAAAATTTTGGTTGGAAGGGCCCTGGCTGGCTCAGTTGGTAGAGCATGGGACTTTTGATCTGGGAGTGAGTTCAAGCCCCACGATGGGTGTGGAACCCATTAAAAAATAATTAGATTGAAAATCATTGTCAGGAGTTTAAAAAAATGATGATGGGTTACATCACTGTTTCATAAATGCTATCAGGCAAGCAGAAGAGTAGGGAGAAAAATTCACTTGGATCCGTACTTCATATTATTTACTGAAGTCAACTTCAAGGGGACCTAGAAGTTCAATATTTAATACCAATCTATTAAAGACACACACACAAAAAGTCCTTGGAAAAAATGGAATGCCAGATTTAATCCAGCTGCAGAGGAAAGATAAATCTCTGATGTTTCACAAGTATTGGCTAAGGTCAGAGATGCAATATGGGAAGTCAGACTAACATTTGCGGGCACACTAACTGTACTGAAATGAATATTGAAAGAAACCAACATGATAGAGGAAACGAACATCGGATAACAGCTTTACTGTTCAAATACAGCAGGCACATCAATGGAAAAAGCAACAGGTGAGGTCCATCTAGGAGGCACTAAAGGTGACCCCGAGCAAGAGTGCATCATCTCATGGAAAGTGTCCACGAGCTGATGGAAAGAAGGCATACAAGTAAGGTGGCAAAATTTAATGAAAATAATAATGTTCAACCAAGCCTGAGCTACATGGTCACCATGAGGAAACAAAATGTGCTTTCTCACTACAGAAGAGATACATCTTAAGATTTAGTTTACATCTTAGAGATTAAGTTTCCAATATGTAGCAGGCTCTTTAAAAACTACCCATACCCACATACTCTGGTTTCTCTTAAGATTGCATAAATCTTTCGCCTTTTACTAAAAACTACTCGTACCCTCTAACCCCTTATTTCTATTTTGGAAATATACCCTAAGGAAATAAACATAGAGGGAAAAACAGTGATAAAAGCACAAATATTGGGGTGCATGGGTGGCTCAGTGGGTTAAGCCTCTGCCTTTGGCTTGGGTCATGGTCTCAGGGTCCTGGGATTGAGCCCCACATCCGGTGAGCAACCAGGAAGCCCGCTTTCCCCCCTCTCTCTGCCTGCCTCTCTGCCTACTTGTGATCTCTGTCTGTCAAATAAATAAATAAATAAAATCTTTTAAAAAGGGGCACAAATATAGCTTCTCCATTTAGAGTACAAAGTAAATAGAAAGGGAAAGAGAGTTTATTTTCCCACAAAGAAAAAAATATGGAACCTGTGTATACATGTGTATGCATATGTATGTATGTACATATATGTATGTATGTGTGTACTTAGTATATATAATATTATACATCCATTGATGTGTTCTCTAGGCAGAAAAAGTTAATGTGGTCTGTGTGAAGTGTAAGTACTTGGAATTGTTTGTATGAAAATAATCTTGTGAAAAGGAGAAGCACCAGATCGTAATTATATACTGAGTGCCGCTGAACCCATTCATGTGATGGTTATTCAGCTGAGTTTAGGTCTCATGGTCTCTGTTTCCTCCATGAATCAGATGACTGAGTTGTTTGTTGAAAGCACTTGGGAATGTGGAGGGCAGGAGATGAGGGAGGCGGAAACCAGAGAAGGCTGTCTAAGAACTGAAGTGGCTGCTTTGGGGCATGGGATAAAGAACAAATATTCTTGGAAGGACTGATGGCTGAAGTTACGGATCATGACTTTGTTGCAGTCTGAAGTGTGATTTTTTTTTTTCCCCCCTGGCAGTGATCCCAAGTCAGAACGTGGGAGCAAAAAATGGGGACAGAGTCAATAAATAGAAGTTAAGAGTTTACAGAGAGGTGAAAAGAATGACAATGGAATGGGTGAGTTGAAGTGTCGGTCAATACATTGGTCATTTCATCGAAAGTAGCGGAAGTGAAACATTGACTTAAGTAACTAATGAACAGCTCATAGATGAAAGGGAAGGTTAGAGACTCAGGCTTAAAAAACAGGTGTGAACCAAGGGAGATCAGACAGCTTACACAGGAAGGAATGACCAGGGCTTCCTGCTGGAATGGCTACCACTGCTGGCAAGGTGGCCCACTGCACCTGGGCGCCTCCTTCCCTCTATATCTGGATCCACCTTGCCCAGATTCTGCAGCCATGAATACATACTCAACTAGCCATTTGTCCTCTGTAGTCAAGAGTTGACCTCAGGTGGGAGCATCCAAATGGCTAACCCTTGGTCATGTGTCCAATCTCTGCTTCTAGGAGGAAGGGAGAAGGGTCTGGCCCCTTCAGCTTCCACTCTGGAAAAGAGTCTCTACCTTCCAGCAGATTCTCACCATGGGAATCCCCTCTCCCATGAAGAAGGGGGTTTAGATCCTGAATAGGAAAAAACAAACAAACAAACAAACAACAAAAAAACAAACCACTCCCCTGTTATTCACTGTTGTGAAAGAGTGGTTGAGTATTGGACCTTTGGTTCTGGGATGAGAGGAAAAGATGGTAGTTGAAAAAATTTGGAGAAAAGGGAGATAATGGGACTGGAGATTTTGAAGATGTTTGAATGTCAGGAATGAGAGTGCTGGGAAGATCGGAGGCTGTCAGTAGGACATTGGGGTTAAAAGTAAAAGGACGAGCTCGCAGGATTTCTAGGCATGGATACTATGCAGTTATACATCAAAGCCAACTGAAGAAAATGTGGAATGGGGAACTGGGGCAGGACTGGGACAGAGGTGATGCAAGTGTGACAGGCCTGTCCCAGCTCATAGCAGAGAGGGCAGCTCTTAACACATAAGTCAATGAATGGCGAATAGGTTTTTTCCTTCTGCGGAGTTTTCTAATATTTCTGATTTATTTAAAAAAAAAAAAAAGAAAATTGTGGTTACTATCTGCCCTGATAATGACTTAATCTGATTTTCTACCTGACTTACAAGGACCTAAATCCCAGCCTTACTAGATTTTTGCTTCATTAACTAGGTGTTCTCATTGCTTCATGTGTATAGATACAAGCTAAACATTTTCAGTACATCTGTAGGCTCTCTGGTTTAAAGGGGCTGTTGGGCTGGGTTAGATATTATTGTGGACCCCTTGCCTGTCTGCTCTTAGAGTCATTCTCTGCCTTCTCCCTATCTGCTCTTTATTTCCCGGACCTACATTTCTCAGGGTCCCTCATCTACTGGCTTCTTGATAAGGTCAGCTAAAGGCCTAAAGGCAGATTTAGGGCCAGGAAGTGGAGAGAAGCCAGAGTACTTCTCTCTGTGGGTCTGTGCATGCCTCCCTTCAGTCTTCCTTCTCCCTGGCCCCTTCTCTTCCTCTCTTCCTCTCTCTCTCCCTCCTGGCACCATGTTTCTCTCTCTGGTGAAGTCTTTTGACTTCACCTCCTGTCCATTAGCCCCCTCTCTCCTTCTGGGCACCTCCCACCGGAAGGCCCCAGCTTGGGGACTCTGATGATACCATTTTGTTCTACTGACCCTCTTGTCCTGGGGGTGGTAGAGACTTCCCACGTCTCCAATATCTGGGTGGTCTCACTGTCTCTATTTGGCTTCTCAAGTCCTTTTTACACATTTTTTAAAATTTTAAATTAAAATTTAAATTAAATTAAATTTTAAGTTTTTATAAATTTTCATAAATTTACCATTTGAAATTCTCCTTGCTTGAAAGCCCTAAAGTGTTTTCTGTTCTGACAGGATCCTGACTGATCTAATATTCATAGAGAAAGCAAAATATTGTGAAATTTACTTGATCTTCAGTTGAAGTCTAAAGCCATCAGACTCAGAGCTTCCTGTCCCCTGAGAACACTTCTGTTCAAATGGGGAGTAATATCCCGAAGCCAGAGAACCTAACCATCCATCAAATCCTCTCTCTTTCCATTTCCCAACCATACGATGGACTGCTAGCAAATGGAATATGGATGGGATTTATATCTACTTTTCCGGGCCTGGCCAGAAAAATCTTCCTGCTCTTTCTCTCCCCCTTTCTGCTGACTGGACTTTAACATTTGGGGCAACTCTAGGAGTCGATTTTGAAGCCATCAGAGCCTCCCCCAGTCTGGCCCCTTGGCTGTGGGGCAGACCCTTTTCACACAGAGCTCTGCCGATTGGATTTAAGATGAGTGAGAGGTCAACTCTTCTGGACAGCGCCTGAGATCCGGGAGTTTGTTATAGCCTTTAATGCTACATGAACTAATGTTTAACCTAAGAGAATTTTCTATTTGGGAGGATAGTGGTTAAGAATGGAGGTAGATGGGGACTCCTGGGTGGCTCAGTTGGTTAAGCATCTGCCTTCTGCCTTCTGCTTGGGTTGCGATCCCGGGTTCCTGAGATCGAGCCCCAGGGCAGGTTCCCGGCTCCATGGGGAGGCTGCTCCTTGCTGCCCCTCTGCTGCTCCCCCTGCTTGTGCTTTCTCTCACTTTCTCTCTTGCTCTCTGTCAAATGAATGAATAAAATCTTAAAAAAAAAAAAAAATGGAGATAGATGGTCTTGGAATCCTGCTTGGCCACTTACAGGCTGTCTGACTTGGAGTGAGTCACTAGTGCTCAGTTCCGTCTGCTGTGAAATGGGCCTAATAACAATCCTGTCCCAATGTGGTAAGGAATCACTATGGGTAATGTCTATACATGCCATTCCAAGTGTAATTACCGTATTATACTGCCTTATATGAATTAGTAGAGTAATTAGTGAGAAGAACTGTTAGCCTTTTTTGTTATTAGCCAACTAGAAAATGGAATCGATTTTAAAAGTAATTTCCCTTGCCCTAGGTGTGTAACTCTTAGGTCAATTTACATAATCTTCGGACACACGGATGTGATTAAATACCCTCTTTAGCTAAATGGAATTTCATTATGTAATCAGTCACATGACCGATGAACTTTTTCCTGGTGTTGTCATTACATTTTTCCACTGCAGTGGCTGGAAAATAATGTGGCTGATACTGTCTTCCTAGAAGACATCAATGGGTCATTGAAAGGGTATATAGGAAGAGGATTTTATAAACCACAGCCTCACCTGATCTCCTGGTCTGGACTGATGACTCCTTCCTTTGAACCCTCACCACACACTGGACGCTCTGTGACATTTTCTTGTTGTTCAGCTTGCCTGCTCTATCCGCCTATAGGAAAAAGATGAAAGAGAGTTTAGGCAGGATGTTTCCAAGTCAAGGAGAGCCCCAGGGGGTAATAAGACACTCCCACTCTGCCTCAGGGGGAAGCCACTGTGGGCCCTGGGCCTGCCAGAGCCAATGGGATGGGTCGGTCACTGGAATCTGCCGCCATCTGGGGCTCGGGGAGAAGGCAGCCCCTCTCTAGCTGCGGCTGGAAGGGAGTGCAGCCCCTGTCAAGCCACGGCATGGCCCATGGAGCCAGAGCCAATAAAAAAGCAAAACAAAACTTTACTCTTGTCTCCCCCACCCTTTTCCTACTGTACCTCCCGTTGCCTAAGCCTATCTGAGCCAGGGAGCAAAGGAGCCTAGTCGTAAAAAGGTCCATAAAAGTCAGCCCGCAGGGGCGCTGGGCAGGGTAGAGTATGGATCTCCAGGTGCAAAGAAGATTCAGTCCCTGGCCCCGTAAGACTGTGAGCTTCTTATGAGAAATCTTATTGCCTTTACACCCTTAGTGCTCAGCAAAGGACACTTTAACAGATGTTAGTTGAACACAGAAATATGGAGAACAAAGATGCTTGTATTTATTTATTTATTTATTTATTGAGAGAGAGAGAAGGAGAGAGAGAGAGAGGGCATGCAAGGGGCAGGGGAGGGGCAGAGGGAGAGGGAGAGAGAGAAGCCCAAGCAGGCTCCACACCTAGCGTGGAACCCCACATGGGGCTTGATCTTACAACCCTGAGGTTGTGACCCCAGCTGAAATCAAGAATCAGATGCTCAGACGCCACAAAGACGCTTGCATTTAAATGTGGGGAAAAACACATCAGGCTTTCATATTCTTAATTTGCCCTGGGGACAATGAAACTCCCTCCTGGAAATGAAGGGTCAAGCTAAAAGGGCCCGTCAGTTCTTCACGAGCGCATGGCACCCCTGTCCTTAAGAGCCATCATTCCTCATGTGCTGGCACTTGCTGTCCTCCCTTGAGGTCACTCCTTGCCTGTGGTCACCGCGTCCTCTGGCGTAGGTCAGCCTTGCGAGGCTGTGGTACTGATTCTGAAGCCCTTCACCAGGTCAAGGGCTTTCGCCAATGCCCAAGTGGCCGGAACTCCTTATCCTACATTTCCTTGACCTTTTATCCTCGCTAGCTCTTTCGCTGTAGTAAAATCGGCATTTTAAAAAATATTTTATTTTATTTATTTATTTGAGAGAGAGGGAGAGTAGGAGCAGGGGGCATTAGGAGGGGGCGGAGGGAGAGGGAGAAGCAGGCTCCCCGCTCAGTGGGAGCCTGATGGGGGGGTTCCCAGGGGCCGTAGCAGGGATGTACTCTAGACTCTGTCGTACTTCTTTCCTTAGTGGGGTACTGTTTCATATGATGTCTTGGTTTGTTTTTTCCACTTTGGTTTCAGAAAAATAGTTTAAACACATAATAATAGGATATGCATTTCCTGGCAAAAGAAAAACTTTTTAAGGAAGTTATAAACCCTGAGACCTTATGAATAGTAGACATAGTTTTATTATGGAACTTAGAGGAAAGAAGTATTTTAAATCGAGCTGTTTTGGAGCAAACCCTTTGTCTGAGGACCAAGGATTCATCTAAAAGGAAATTAGACAATAGGTATATGGAAAATATGTTCCTGTCGCTCTTCCGATTGGTGAAGTTGTTCTGTTTGCTTTGAATGAAGACTGTTTAAAGAAACATTAGAAACAGAAATTTGGTCAGAAGGGAATCACCTATTACCTCCAGGTATGTGCAGGCTTAAAATTCAGATAAATAGATTTTTTTAAAGCATTACTTTTTAACGAGCATCACTAATCATTAAGCTCATTTGCATTTTCTACTTTGAGCATTTCATTGAAGGTCACGGACCAAGTTTCTTTTTGGTCATGACTTAGTCACATGAACTTTGGCCAAGTTTACCTGTGACTTTTTTTTTAAGATTTTATTAATTTATTTGAGAGAGAGAAAAGCATGCACGAGTGAGGGAAGGGGCAGAGGAAGAGGGAGAAGCAGACTTAGGGCTCCATGCCAGGACCCCAAGATCATGACCTGAGCCGCAGTTGGATGCTCAACTCACTGGGCTACTCAGGTGCTCCTACCTATGGCTTTTATTGTAGGAAAAAAGGTCTCAGGGAGACAAGATGCTTTTCTTTTGCCTCATTATGGCCAAATTAGGAGTCTGAGGATATAAAATAGGGTATCCTTGTTGTGGTAAGCATACACATCTGTGATCTATATTTTATTCATGAATTCATCATTTATTGGATTGTTTTTTAATCAGGCTCTAGAATAGTCTGGTATTTCAGGGATTTAATAAAAGGTGAGACATGGTCCATCCCTCCAAAAAGCTTTTGCAGTTGGAGAGAAACCAAATGTTGAATGACTCTACAGACCTAAATATGGCAGCCTTCGCAAGGAACATTTAAGTGCGATCTGAGTGGAAGAGAGAATATACATTTAGAATTCTGAAGGAAGAGAGCTGATTGACGATAATTCAGGGAAGCTTCTAGAAAGGAGAAGGAGATGAGATTGGTAGAATTTGAAATAACAAGGTTCAGGGGAGGAAATGATGGGAGGGAAGATTCCTGGAGAATTGTTACAGCCCCCACCCCCCACACCAACTTGATTTCTCCGGCAAGCATGGAATTGCTAACTATTTAGCCCCATGGAAACAACTTCACCTGTGGTAGCACAATGGTGGACCCTCTGTTGCAGACCAAGCAATTATATGCACCAGTTGGCTTGTCTGCAGACTTCCCTAGGTGAAATGCTCAGGGCGTGATGAAGGGGAAAAAGCCAGATAAATGATTCCACTTTAGCAAGGATGTTAAGGGATAGTTTTGCTTCAACACTAAAAAGCAGAAACATAATACACAAGAAGGTAGGGCAAGAAAATCAGTATTGGCAAGCGATTCTAAATATCCGGTTATTGCCACTGGATTATAAAAATGTATTTATTACATTAGGAGACAATAGGTATAACCAGAGGCACTGACAACATATAATAAAAGAAATAAATTAAAAATACATCAATACATCTAGGAATTAAACTCTTTTTTCTCTTTTAAGTTTTACTAGTCCTTGCATTTGACTGGGGTTTCTCAACATCAGTGCTATTGAGATTTGGGACAGGATAATTCCCTGATGTTCAGGGCTGTCCTGTGCTGTTCTAGCTGTCTAGCAACATCTCTGTTCTTTACCTATTGGATGTCAATAGCATTTCTCCCCACCCCCCAGTGTGACAACCAAAAATGTCTGCATACCTTGACAAATGACATCTAGAGGGCAAAAATCACTCCTCCTGAGAACCACTAATTTAGATAAAAATTTTTTTGAAGCATACATAGGTTTAACAAAGGATTAAACATGTGGTTGGTAGAGTATGGGGTTATCACAGTGAGAAAAGAAAAAATAAAGACAGTTAAAAACATTTATTCAAGGAATTATGCTCTCATTTGTTCCTAGAAGTCTTGACTCTTTCTGGTACAAAATGCACAATATTATTTCCGAAAAAAGCCACCGGCAGTCTTGAGCTCTCCAAACCAAGGTTTGGATGTTCTTGGCAGCTGACCTCTGCTGGCTGAGTACAGGAAACTTCTTGGCCTAGTCTGGGGCAGATACTCACGCTTTTTTTTTTTTTTTTTTTAAAGATTTTATTTATCCACTTGACAGAGAGAGATCACAAGTAGACAGAGAGGCAGGCAGAGAGGGGGGGGGGAAGCAGGCTCCCTGCTGAGCAGAGAGCCCCATGCGGGGCTTGATCCCAGGACTCCGGGATCACGACCTGAGCCAAAAGCAGAGGCTTTAACCCACTGAGCCACCCAGGCGCCCCCAGACACTCACGCTTTTATCTGATGAGGATTTCATGACTTACCAACCTCAGGGCAGGGGCTAAGGTGAAGCTGGTTGGGGCAGATGGCCTCTCCCCAGCGTTTACACCTTTCTCTCCAAGCGGATGAGCAAGGAGCGCCTGGCTGACTCAGCAGAGCATATGACGCTTGATCTTGGGGTCATGAGCTCCAGCCCCATATGGGTCATAGAGATTACTTAAGAAAATAATAAATAGGGGCGCCTGGGTGGCTCAGTGGGTTAAGCCTCTGCCTTCACTCAGGTCATGATCTCAGGGTCCTGGGATCAAGCCCCACGTCAGGCTCTCTGCTCAGCAGGGAGCCTGCTTCCCCCTTCTCTCTATGCCTGTCTCTCTGCCTATCTATGATCTCTGTCTGTCAAATAAATAAATAAAATGTTAAAAAAAATAATAAATAGATAAAATAAAGCGATTGTGCAAGATATGGGGAACACGCCAGGTGACTAAGCTCCATGGAAATGACCTTCCCTGTGTAGAGAGAACAAACCAAATTGTTCAGCTTTTGATTGGCGGTGCTCTCCGGACAGACGGGCTCAACACGGGGTTCGATTCTCGCTACTAGGCAGAATTACCTTATCGATACTGGCAATGTTCTCTTCTCGATCTCTAGGGATATAAGCATTGGTAGCCTTTTAGGAAATGCATTATATTTTATGTATGAAAGTGGAGGATATTTTAATCTGAATATTTGGCATCAGAGTTCCGTTTAGGGAGAGCTGATGTTGTTGGAAAAACAAACATTTGATGGATACATGGAAGGAAGGAAGAGGTGTTTGTTGCATTTTAAGTGAAAAGCGTGATCATGTTTACCAATGCTTTTTGTGAAGCAAAGGGATGATTCTGCTTTGCCTTTTGGAGGAGAGAGTGAAATAAAAGGGACAGGGGAAGGGAGAAATAGGAGGAGGGATAAGCAAGCTGGGAAAAGGTTGTACAATTTTCACCCTCCCTAGTTCCCCAAAGTAACAATCTCCTCTCTTGTGAGGGATCTATGAGCCTGCAGGTAGTACGAAACCAGACTCCTGGTGGCTTAAATAAATGGGAGTTCATTTAAAATCAGAGATACGTAATTCTTGGCGTGGATTCAGTTGCTCGGTGATAACAGCGGGGATCCACACGCTTTCTCTATTTCCACGTTATCATCCTTATCCTGTTGGCTTTTTGCTCCTGCTTACCAGGTGTGGTCTCAGTGAGCTGCTGTGGGCTCACACATTGAGTTGGTATTTAAGGCAGAAAGAAGGAAAAAGAGGGGAAAAGCTACCAATGATGGCCATGTTCTTTTTCTTAAGATTTTATTTATTTATCTGACAGACAGAGATCACAAGTAGGCAGAGAGTCAGGGGAAAGCAGGCTCCCCACCGGGCAGAAAGCCCGATGTGGGGCTCGATCCCAGGACCCATGAGATCATGATGCGCGCTGAAGGCAGAGGCTCCAACCCACTGAGCCACCCAGGCGCCCCTGGCCACGTTCTTATTTTAAAAAAGTGAAATCTTTCGTGGAAACTCTTACTACTTACACGTGGCCTCCCTGAGCTCAAGGGGCGAAAGGAAATAATGAGCCTTTATATCCTCTTTAACAGAGGCAGGCAAAGGGGAAGGCGAGCTCCACCATTTGCCTCCTCTGCTGAGCTCGTGAAGGTCCGCTGTGTGGAAGAAGGCGATGAGTTTCACCCTGGGAACTGATCCGGTGTGAACAAAAGCAGTCATGAGAGAATCAGAGGTCACAAAGCAAAGAAGATCAGGTGAATGCAGCCTTCCAGAAGAAGCGGAAATCTCGGTGAGAGCCCACAGGTTGTGGATTTGAGGGGCGGGGCAATCGCAACAATTCGATCTCATGACTGATGTCTGAGTTGTATTAGCCCCTAGTGAGTCACCAGTTCCTACTAATTATTCTTCTCTCCGGTCTTCACATTTGCCGCTTTCACACAGTCTCTTCTTTAAGGTCAAATCTAATGTCTTGCATGCCATTCTGGAACTTTCCATCACTTGCCTTGTTTCTCCGCCTTCACTTTTTCTCTTTCTAGTTCATGTTTTTGTAGCTTGTTGTTTATCTAGCTATTGCTCAATACCTATAAAAACTAAAATATTGCTTTCAGGGAGAAATAGGATAATAAATAAATGGCGAGAAGATGGGCTGTCTTACATGGTGGTGAGAAATTGGTAATGGAAACATTCATCCTAAAGCTGGGGTGGAGATGTCCCCTCGTTTACTGCTGAGAGCTCCATCTTCAAACACAGAGGTCCTTCCCCCTCAGCTCTCTAGCCCCCTGTCAGAGAGGCACAGAGCTCCTTTAGGTTCCCAGGTACCAAGAAAGCCCACACCAATAATTTCTGGTGCCAATTATCTGCAAAGCTCAAATAGATAGGTCACACCTCTCCATAACAAGCAACAGAAATATAATTATCATAAAACAAGCCTTGAACAATATCTATAAATAGGAAATGTGTTATAGAATATTTATCTTGGGAAAATGCTTAAAATATCTTGCTAAATGGGAGAAGTGGGCTCCAAATCAGGATGCATACACTGACTTTTCTCAAATACAGAGCAAGAGACATGAAAGCTTTGCATTATACGTTCATCTTGGGCACGAAGTTTAGAATTTAATCTCCAGGAAGGTGTGTCTCCATGATCATGTTTAATCTACATAGTAGCCAATCTATTAATATGTATCAAGGTTACAGTTGCTTAATATTAAAATATAACAGAGTAGAAACTTCCAGTAAGCAGGCCAACTTTAGAATTCTCCATGTATCCCCCCCCCCAACCAGGTTATTTTAAGATACTGCTTTTCTTTCTTTAGTCTAGCTGAGCCATTCTCTGACTTCAGTATGGCTAAGAAGCATTTTCCAGGCTTGGAAACATAAAACCGAGTACATTCTTAATTTATGAGTGATTTGAGGGCAGCTCGGGGATAATTTGCAAGTTTCCCCCCTTTTAAAGCTGACTTTAGAGGTAAAGCTTGAATCACTTGCTAGTCAGCATATCGACATTAAAAAAGAAAATTTAAATGGATATCCTGTATATGAGAAAGTTGGCAGCATGATTTTTGATAATGGGGTTATTAAAAAAGCTCTTACTCTGTTTTCATCTGTATTTTCTAATTTTTCCAAGATGAAGCTGTAGTACTTTCCTAATCAAAAAAATGTTATTTTAAAATAATCAAATGATCAAAGTTCACCAACAGCCCCCCCCCCCCCCTTGGCTTTTTTGGCAGCCTGAAGTTAAAGCCTATCACAAAAGCTGCCAGGATGATTCTAGAAGCTAACCCCACCCTCACCCAGAGCCAAGCCCCACAGATCTATCTCTTACTTCAAGACAGGTACAGGCAAATGCCTTCCCATGGGGTTATTTCCAACAGGGTGACAGACCCAGAGATAAATCAATCCAGCCATAGGTAGTGACAAACAAATCAACTCTCTAACAGAGTGGCCTGCAATGCTAGACAACACCCTGACCTCTTTGTTCCGTGGCTTGGAGATGATCAGCTTTGTGATTTCTTTGTGTGTGCTCCTAGTTTTTGCTAACCACGCAGTATTGCTGTGGTCACAGAGGTAAGAATTCTGAATTTTCCCATGCTTAATTGATTGTTGAGAGCATACTTGGTGCAAAAGAATTTGGTTTAGATTTATCATGCTGAGCATTTAAGTCAAATTAGTAGCACGGCCCTTTACAAAGTATGTGCAGACTCAACCAGTTTAGCTACTCTGTGCTGTTCAGCTTTATGCAAACATGTTTTGTGTTTCTCAGATTTTTTTTTTTTTTCCCCAGGACCTCGAGGGTGGAGAGCCAGAATGTGCTTTCTCTGTGCTTGCAAAATCTTGGCCCATATGCTCAAAAGCGGCAGGCAATATTGAAAAGGAATAAAGAAATACTCACAAAGCATCCTCCCGAAAAGACCTTTGTGGCGCTCAATTTTATTGGAGGTAGAGAGCTCTACGTGTCTAGTAGGAAACAATGAAACTCAGTGGACCACCCAGCGGCACTCTCTTCCCAGGAAATTGCTGTGGTTTCCAGCCCAGGCCTTTTCAGCTTTTTACCTGTGGCTCAGATTAGACAGCTTTGAAGCAGCCATAAAATGACCTACAAAGGCAGTTTGCAGATGCCACTGAGAGAGGGGACACGGTAGGAAGCAGGTCACTTATTTTTATATCCTTCTTGGCCTTTGTCGCCCCTTTCATGCTCATTCTCCTCCTGAGCCATCATAAAATTGTGGGGAGGAGCAAAAGCTCATCACCTTAAGATCTAGATGCGAAGTGGCGGAGGGATTGAAGTTACTGTTTTTCTCTTTCAAAGGAAAATAAAAGCAAACGGGTAATTTGGGTATGTGAGGGATGGCGGACACATCAAAGAGCCCTGTAAAGCTGTTGCGTTTATAGGAGCGTCGGTCGAAATGCCTGGGCGTTCGTGCAGGTTTTTGTTTTGATTTGTTTTAGTTCAGCCCGACAAATAATCTTCCCTCCATACGTGATCTCACCACGTTTGCATTGTGCAAAATCCTTCTTGGAGCAGGAGCTGGCTTCTCCATTGGCAGGACCGAGGGAAGGCCACGAGGGACAAAGAAGTTCTTGGGGACCCAGGAGATGGTGTAGGTAGCAAATTTTGGGGGTTACACATGAAGGTCCTGACGAACCACCACACATTCTGCCCTGGCTTGAAATAAACCTTTTCACATACCTGAATCCCCTAACCAGCTTGCTGAAAGGCTTTCATTCATCATGAAGCTTCCATGGGAGGTACTTTGAGAAAAGGGTAGAACGGAGGGTCTTTGGGGTCAGCTCTCTCTTCTCTGGCAGCAGTGATTGCTTAGAAAATTCTGAAATCACTGTATTCATTTGGGCTCATGGCTCTTCATATATATTTAAATGTAAGACACAGTTTCTTTCAAATGGAGGTCAGTCACAATTTTCTTCATAAGCATTGTATTTCACTATGGTTCCACCTTTAGGCCTTTGAGAAGAGTGGGTGATTTTAAGTTGTTCTTAGGAGACGGGTCTTTCCTGTCTTGTCAGAGCCCGTTATCACTTCTCACCTGAATTGCAAACAAGATGGAGACCAGGATGGTTGGAACCCTTTCATATGGGTCACTGAATGTCCACTGTAGGCTGAGGCACTTCTGTAGGATGTGATGGCCGGCAGCAATGAACCACAGTTCAACCAGCCAATCAAGACATGTTTAGCACTGGGCCAAGCATGGTGCTCAGCATCATGGGAGTAGACAGGGGTGCTGGTATGGTGTGTATTCTTGGGAGAAAGGGGGAGGGGTTAATATTTAATAAGTGCTCACCATATAGTTGGCACTCTGCTAGCCATTCGAGAAATACAAAAACAGATAGAAGGCATGGTTGTTGTCCCAGGGAGCATACAGTCAAATTTCAGAGTAAAGGGCGCACGCACACACATACACACACACACATGCACACCATATGTCATATATCCTTTTTGCAGCAAACAAAACGTAATGATACTGATATTATTATGATCCCTGTCATATAGCTGTGGAGGTGAGGAAGATAAGCCACAGATTTCAACCCAGGCAGTTTCACTGCTGACCCTGTGCAATTAATCCTATAGACGGCATCACACATTCCGCATATGCACAGAAGTAGTTACGAAACAAAATTGGAGTCAAGTAGCCTTCACTTTCGGAATTCTTGCTATCCAGCATCAGAAACTGATTAGGGGAGTGTGTGTGTGTATGTGTGTTTGTGTGTATAAACACTAAATAAATAAATAAATAAATAAATCTCCCTCTACCCAGAGTTGCGACATAAGTGCTCACCACACAATATCAGAAACCGTGTTTGGAGAGGAAGTGATCCTTGTATATTGAGGCATATACCAAAAGCAACAGGAGGTGGTCGTTGAAATAACACCTCAAGGGTAAATAGAAGTTAGCCCGAAGATGAAGGAGAAAGGCCCAAACGGTGGAGGTGCACAGGTGAGGCTTAAGCACTTGTATTCAGAACAAGAAGGCTGGAAAGACTGGACACAGAGAGGAGCCAGAGAGGAAGCTAGCCAGGGAGACAGTGGCGAGGTTGTTCAAAGCACTGACTGGATTTCGTGGTGTAGACAATGGTATGTCACTGGTAATTTTATTTTATTTAATTTATTTATTTTTAAAAATATTTTATTTATTTATTTGACAGACAGAGATCACAAGTAGGCAGAGAGGCAGGAAGGGATGGGGGAAAGTAGGCTCCCCGCTGAGCAGAGAGCCTGATGCGGGGCTCGATCCCAGGATCCTGGGATCATGACCCGAGCCAAAGGCAGAGGCTTTAACCCACTGAGCCACCCAGGTGCCCCAATCACCGGTAATTTTAACCATGCAAGTGACATTATCAGATTTGTGAATGCAAAAGATGCTGCAGTTTCAGTCTTTCCAAAGATTTGCTGTTAAGTGGCTTCTGCATGCTTGGGAATCCTTTTGTGGAAGGAATGCTATCACTAGTGGCAAACCGCGGAAGTCTGGTTGTGGAATTTTTTTTTTTTTTTTTTTTTTTTTTGCTAGGTAGCAATGTTGCTCTTAAAACCATTAGAGAAAGCTACAGGGGACAGTGGGTCCCCACGGGGACACAGGCCCAAATAGAGATAATATATATGCAGTGACCTGTACAGTATAAAATTCCTTGTTCGTTTATCCCTCTGCATGAAATAGCTAAATTGGAAAGCTACGTTTTGTTTGTAAATGGTAGAGGCATTATCTACATTTATATTGGGCTCTGAGTTCTTAAAAAAACATGGCAGTTTACTTCTTTGAGGCCAATGGGAGAGCTTGCTGCTTTGAATCCCTCTGACTTTGGTTTCTGATCTCAACTTATTTTTCCATGGCTTCACCTGGTTAAGTCAGGCCCCCTAAGGACCTCTCCCATTTGAATAGCTCAAAATCAACTGATTAGGGACCTTAATCACAGCTGTAAAGTCCCTTTTCCTATGCCACAGAAAATGACCTAATCACAAGAGTGGTAGCTTATGGAGTGGCAGTCTTGGAGATGATCTTAAAATTTTGTCCATCATAGGTATCCTCAAAAAAGGAAGCTAACCTCTCAGAAGCTGTACTTGGACGCCTCTGTTTACCTCTGCTGAATGGTTTCCTCCTCCCAGACACCACTACTCATGGACGCAAGCTTGTTGACCCTAGTCTGATAGAGCTTGCATTTCCAGGGTTGCTCTCCCATGAAAGTAGGTGTATGTGGGAACACTTTGAAAACGAGTTGCTATTTATTTAGGCTATAGTGGTGTGACTGTCACGGAAGCCAAGGAAGCCACGGACTGCTTCCTTTCCCTTTGGATGCAGAACCAGGCTACATTATCCAGGCTCCACCTTGGATGTGGTCTGGTAACTACCCTCCTGTACAATCCTCCACTCTCTTGGTGTCTTGCCATCTAGGAAGTTAGGAATCAGAGGACTCTCCTGCCCCAGGGGATGGCCAAGACACAAGGATGAAGGGGCCTGTGTCCTGAGTGATTGCCTGGAAGACAGTCCCGTAGTAGGGCTGCCTGGCCAGGAACACCATTTTCACGAGTGAAAGCAAACTCTTTGTGCCAAGCATGACTGTCGCAACAGTTAATGTCCCCTGATGGATTTCATCCTGCCTGTGGCCCCAGAGCTTCTCCACATGATACTTAGAGGAGTATCATTAATCTGGTGGTGTTACTTTTGTTACTTGCCTTTATTATTTTATTATTTTATCTTATTTTTAAAAGATTTTATTAATTTAGGGGCGCCTGGGTGGCTCAGTGGGTTAAAGCCTCTGCCTTCGGTTCAGGTCATGATCCCAGGGTCCTGGGATCGAGCCCCGCATCGGGCTCTCTGCTCTGCAGAGAGCCTGCTTCCTCCCCTCTCTCTCTGCCTGCCTCTCTGCCTGCTTGTGATCTCTGTCTGTCAAATAAATAAATAAAATCTTTAAAAAAAAAAAGGCTCAGTGGGTTAAAGATTTTATTAATTTATTTCAGAGAGAGTGACAGAGAGCACCAGCATAAGTAGGGGAGCGGGGCAGAGGGAGAAGCAGACTCCCCGCTGAGCAGAACACCTGATAATGGGGCTCGATCCCAGAACACTGGGATCATGACCTGAGCCAAAGGCAGATGCTTAACTGCCTGAGCCACCCAGGCTCCCCACGACCTCTTTGTGTTTTTTAAACATAAAAATATAATCCATATCCTATGACTACCAGAACACACAAGAGAATATTTATTATATTGGGGGAATGAAATAGTATTCAACTTTTTTTTTTCTTTTTTGATGATATAAGCTATTGAAGTTTTAGGACAATGTCTGTGTAGATCTACTTGTAAAAGGAAAATACATTTTTTCTTGCTAGCTGAAGTATTCTCTTGACATTAGTAAGTTAGAAATCCAACTGGTTTTCCCTTTATTAATCTGATTGATTTATATAATCATTGCCCCAGATTAAAGCCCGAGTATATTGAGAGGCTACCTAATGAAAACCAAGAGATCAAGTTTTTGCTGCTTGTCAAGTTGGTCCCTACACTGTAAGTTTACCTTCTTAAATTTCTTTCTAGGGAACAATGATGTCATTGCTCAGAATTTAGCTGTTTCTGGGAACCCACTGTGTGATTTTAATGACCCTAGTATAGGACATTTTGTTTTGTGCATTGAACTAAAAGAATCAATACTAATTCCAATTTATTTAATAAAACAGCTTGATATTTAATATTCAAACATTTTGAAAACTTAAGGTAACCTTTCATGGGCTTTATTGATTCATTTCACTCAAGGTAGGACTATCTGTGGTCTGAGTTAGCTTATTCCCTCAGGAATAAATTGTTAGAAAAAAGATAAGGTAAGAAAAAGCAACAAAAAATGATATAGTGAATAGAACAACAACACTGGAATTATAATTTAGGTAATGAAAAGAAGGATGACCCAAGGCAAGAATAATGAACAGGAGCGAAACCAAATAAGACATTCATGAGCTGGAAAAAAAAAAATCAATACAGACACATTTTGTAACTTACAGGCTTAAGAAAAAAAGGGGGAATAAGATAAAAACTTAACTTTAGGCTAATGGAGTCAAGAAATATTAACTGAAGAATGTGAGTAAGAAGAGAAAGAGATGCCAAGTATGCTAAATGTTTAAGAAAAAGAAGGAAATCCTGTAACTTGGGACAACATGGATACACCTGAAAGGCATTGTGCTGAGTGAACTAGTCCAGACACAGAGAGACAAATACCTCAAGGTGTCGCTGACATGTGGAATTCCAAGAAAGAAAGAAAGAAAAAAAGAAAGAAAGAAAGGTAGGTTAAAATAATCTCAGAAACAGAATAGAAAGGGAAACTAGGGAAAAGTCGGTCAAAGGGTTCAAACTTTCAGTTGTCAAATGAGTAAGGCACAAGGATTGAAGGTAAAATACGGACGATAGTTGGTAAGATTGTAGTGTATAACTGAAATTTGCGGAGAAGTTCAATGTTTTCACCAAAAAAAAAAAAAAAAAAAAAAAAAAGGTGGAGTGATGTGTTAATCACCTTGAGGGAGGGAGTCCTTCCACATCCCGTTGTGGTTTTAACATCTTATAGTTTTATTTAATGATGCCTCCGTAAAGCGGGGTGGGGAGAAAGAAAGCTGAAAAGAAGCTTTAAAATCTCACAGTGCTGGCTTCACATTCCAATTCTACTTTTATCTAGGCTGTGGCCTCGGACTAATTAATTATTTACCACTTGGAGTTCAAGTGTGCCCGACTGTCCTATGAAAATTATAACACCTCCCAAGACGCCAGCAAAGCTGGATTTCTCAAGCATTTCCAGTCTCCGGTGCTGTAGCCAAGTCAGCCTCTCTCCCGCCCAGCCACTCCTCTCCTCCCATGGCCAGTAAGGGGCGGCTGGGCAGGGGCAGCTCAGCCACTCTCTATTTCCAGGCTGTCTGCAGGTAGGTGTGGTCACGTGACTAAGTTCTGGCCTGTGGAATGTGCGTGGACACCACGTGGGCTACTCTGGGATCTATGGGCTAAGACGCTGGATGTGTCACTTCTATGGGTCTGCCCGGCCTTGACCATGTGGATGAGACTGAGTCCCCAAGACCCTGAATGACCGGAGCAGAGCATCTAACAAGCTCAAATACCCTCCTCACACTAGTGGCTCCATGGGCAAGCAACAAATTTCCATCCTCTCTCAGCTCCTGCTGCTCTCCTTTGTGACAAGATCCTAGTCCTGTCCTAGCAAATACCACCCCATTTAGACAAACACGTCTCTCCTTCCCCTCATGCATTTATTCCCCTGTTGACTCCGGTGGAAAAATCACTGCAGATTCTGGATATTTCCACCCACCAAGAAAATGGAGTCAGATGACTTTATTGAAAGTTCTAGAAAAACTGGATATTTTTACCAGATATAAAAGGACCTTATTTAATTTTTCCCCTACAAGCTCCCCACTCCAAAAAAATATATGATACCTCCCTTACTGTGTTAAAATATAGTCTAGGGGTGCCTGGGTGGCTCAGTGGGTTAAAACCTCTGCCTTTGGCTCAGGTCATGATCTCAGGGTCCTGGAATTGAGTCTGCTTCTTCCTCTCTCTCTGCCTGCCTCTCTGCCTACTTGTGATCTCTGTCTGCCAAATAAATAAATAAAATCTAAATATATATATATATATATATTATATATATATATATATATAGTCTATTAGTAGAAAGTTGAGGTACAGGAAAGCCAGTAGATCAGGAGTTGATGGTCATTGAAAAGATAATTTGTTACTGTTCTCAAGAGGAGAGGGACTGAGGCCACACAGGGAAGCGCTGGGGGTCTCGATCAGGAGGCAGAAGGAGAGGGGAAACATGAGCAAGAGTCTTTATCCTTGTTACTGTAGGAATGAATGGGTGAAGAGAAGCAAACTGTCTTAATTATTGGGTAGTTTGAGTAATTTCAGGGGGCTGTGTATAAGTAAGAGCTGTCCATCGTTGTCTGGTACCTGACATTGTGAGCCCTAGGG
Organism: Mustela nigripes; assembly: GCF_022355385.1. Classification (NCBI taxonomy): domain Eukaryota; kingdom Metazoa; phylum Chordata; class Mammalia; order Carnivora; family Mustelidae; genus Mustela; species Mustela nigripes. The sequence continues at coordinate 233,719,298 of NC_081557.1, read as the reverse complement.
TGGATGGATAGTGGTTTGGAGGGTGAGATGGTTGGGATGTGGATTCTGTATCAGTTGGTTTGTATTTGAAGAGCACACCAGCGGGTGAGTTGTTTATTTTCTCTAGCAACTGACAAACCCTGGGAAGAGCAGTCACTCTAGGTCAGAGAGCCCCAGATACCAAAGCATCAGGATACAGAAAATCAAAGATGTGCTTAATACACTCACCCCTTCCCACAGCTTTGAAAATCTCTTTGACTGGAAAATAGTAGGGCTTCAATAAATGCTAAATATCATTTTTTTAAAAGATTTTATTTATTTATTTGACAGACAGAGATTACAAGTAGGCAGAGAGGCAGGCAGAGAGAGAGAGAGACAGGAGGAAGCAGGCTTCCTGCCAAGCAGAGTGCCTGATGGGGGGCTCGATCCCAGGACCCTGGGATCATGACCTAAGCTGAAGGCAGAGGCTTTAACCCATTGAGCCACTCAGGCACCCCTAAATATCATTTTTATTGCACACCAATTGTGCTTTAGCATGCAAACATATGAAAGATCATTCCTATCCTCAAACATTTAATAATCAAGTTGCATAGATAATATATAAATGCAAAAGGTAACATAAGGCAGTGTAAGTACCCACGGAGTAATATAAGCAATGAGGAGAAGGGAGGTTCTGCAGACCCCAGAGGACTCTGGGGTAGGATGGTTTAAGTAGGGTGGGGAAGAGCTCAGATGGGCCTCTTGAAGGCAGAGTGGGATCCCAATAAGGAGAGTTAAGGTGGAAGAACATTGCCCCAGAATGTAGGGTCCAAGAGACCATGTCCAGCTTACTCATCACTGTTGCCACCAGCACCCAGCACAGTGCCTGGTACAAGACGGACAGCCTGTAAATCCTGGTTGGATGAAAATAAGTTCTGGGTCTTGGAAGAAGGACTCGAATGAAACTGATCTGAATAATGAAGCAATGTGTTTGGAAAGGTAGGTTGGGACCCTGTATTATCTCCAAGAAACAGACCCCACGTGCAATGAAATGTGCAAGCATTCTAGGAAGGGAAGCACCCAACACAAAATGAAGAGGGATCCAGGCAAGGCTAGGTGAGCTAGCAGACCCTGAGTAAAGGAGAGAGACAAAAGGAAAGTTGGGGTAGAAGCATCTTAGATTGCTGCATAGTTTTTCAAAGACCGTCAAGGAGCCCTTGAGTGAAAGTTCCTGTCAGATATTTGGGAAATTGCCCAAGATCAGATATCAAAGTCAGGACTAGAACTCAGATCTCCTTTGTTCTCAGCTCAGTGAGCTTTCTTTTTTTTTTTATGAATAAATAAAACTTGTAGGAGGTCAAATGGCTTTCCCAGAATTGAAGGAGAATTTGGGGTTCAACCTGTTCCGAGTTCAGTGATAGAGCATAAAGCTTCCTGGAAAATTACGTAAAAAAGATAACCTGTTTGCCATATGCTTGCTGGGAATAGGTCCAGGTTGGCACCTAGAAAACCACTTGATGAATGCCAATGCCAAATTCCTGCTTTGAATTTGCAACTACCCTTCAGCAAGGAGAAACCGTGTCACATAATAGAAAAAGTACTGGACAAGGTCACTTACCAGATGAGCAACTTTCCTGGGCTCCTTTACTCGTGGATGAGATGTATGCACGAGTCCACCCAACCCAATGCCTGAGGGGGGGGTTTCTAAGAATACAGATAGGTGTGAATGTTGTGGCTTCAGTCATGGAGGGCAAGGAAAATGGTTGCTCTTGGCGAGGTGGGGGTGGTGTCAGGATGACTTCTTCAGATTGTGCTGAAGGTGTGGTGAGAACATCACATTTGTTAAATACCTTTCCTGTGTCTGACTCTGTGGTGGGCTCTGGGAATAAAATGATGAGTAAGACACGGTACCTGGGACCTTGAGGAGCCCCTAGTCTACTGAGAAGACCCAGCGGGAGGTAATGTTGGATGAGGGATAGGAGAGGAAGAGGGCTACGTGGGGTGTCCTGTGGAATGCTGGGTGCACCACATAATCTCACAGTTGGTTTCTTCAAATGAAATACTGCTCAGGGGTGTTGCGAATGTGAGAAATAACAGTGAGAAGCTGACCAGACCAGCATCTGGAACAAAAGTGTTCTTCTCAACATGGCTTGCTGTTGTAACTAGTAGGACGGGGTAAGAGATTATGGAGTCCAAGTGTTTCTAGGTTGTCCCTTGCCCATCGCCCATCCTTGCTCTAGACAGAGACTGCCTTCTCGGGCTGCTCGCTCGTGGGCTTCTACGGGTGTGAGACACTCTTGGGGGTGAGGCTAAAGATGAGGATATAGAATTGAAAATAGGTGAAGAGGAATTAGGGGTACAAACTTCCAGTTATAAAGTCAGTCACAGGGATGATGACACAGCATGGGGAACATCGTCCACAATACTGTAATAACGCTGTAGGGTGACGGGGCTGATTGTCCTGATCGTGGTGAGCACTGAGTAATGCTGAGAATTGTCACATCACCACGTGGTACCCTGGAAATTAATACAACATTGCGCGTCTACTATACTTCAATGAAAAAACAACAACTAGGTGATAGGCAATGACAGGCATAGAGGAGAGGCCAAGTAAACCCAACAGGGCACTGAGTGAGAGAGGAGGGGTGGTGAGAGAAAAAAAAATGGCTCCCGGGGCCAGGAGAGGACCGGGTCAGGAGGGTGTGGGGTAAGGGAATTGGGGGGGATTGGAGGACGGGGAAATACATGTACCTGGAGACTTTGAACGAGACCCTTATCCCTTCATTTTTGAGAGATAAAGAATAAAGATTTCCTTTTTGCATGTCTTTGGCTGCCTCTGCCTCTTTAATTATGATGTCATAGAAAGACTGAACCACAAGGGTTTGGCATTCTAAAGGCTCCCATTACACACTTACAGAATTGGAATGCATTCTGGCGACAGAGGTATTTACAGAGTCCCGTGGGGTTCAAGGCAGGAGCAATTCTTTCTCATGAATGGGTCAGAGACAAGGAAGCGTTTCACCTGTTTGAGGGCTGGCTTTCATTCTTCTTGCACGAATGGCTTTGGTAAAATCACTTAAACTCTCCGAGCCTCGACTTCCTCATCTCTAAATGAAGGATGATTTTTTAAAATACCCCCTTTAAAGGCTTTGCATGAGGAATGAAGGAGATAATTGAATGTATAAAGTGAAGAGGCAGTTGAGGGCTCTAATCGAGAGCACGGGTTATGAGGCTAGACACATGTGGTTTGAGTTTGGACTCCCGTGCCTCGGATAAGCAGGAGGATATCCGTGGGACCCAGTGGTCAGCGCATGGAGAGTGTTCGCAGAATGCCCGTCCCAGGACACAGCTCAGGCTTTGCTACATTCTCTTCACAAATCTTGAAGCACTGTGCAAATAGCTATTATAATTCTGTAATTCCAACGAAGGCCTAACAGCACCAAACCGAAGAGGCGAAAATGTGCAAGGCGAGGGGATGAGGTACCATTTCAGTTTCCTGTTGCAGTTGTTGTGACAAGTCATGAACAGCACAAATTTCGGCATTTGTGGAGTTTAGAAGTCTGGAATCCAACCCGCTGGGCTGTCTTCTTCTGGAAATTTGAGCGCAAAATGCTTCCTTGCCTTTGTCTGCTGCTAGAGTTTGATCCATTCCTGGGGTCAGAGTCCCCTTCGTCCATCTTCAAAGATGACCACTGAGCGTCTTCTCTCTCCTCGAGCCCTGGCTTCTGTGCTTGCCCCTGGACTGACCTCGATGCTGCTGCCTCCCTCCTCTAAGGACACTTGTGATGACACTGGGCCCACCTGGACAATTCCTGCCGCTCATCTTAAGATTCTTAATATACCAAAACTTGAAAATTGAGAAAGTTCACTTCAGGTAGTGAGTTAACGACAGGAGAGTTTGAAACGCAATGCAGGCAAGCGGTGACAGGACAGATCCAGGCAGGAGCCCAGTCCCGTGTCCCCCAACAGCTGAGGTGGGCTAGCTGCCTCCTTCCTGTGGCTCTCACTTCCCATTCTCACTGCAGTGTGTCTGTCCTTGTCCCCTCTCTCCCCTCTGCCTCTCCTTCCTCTCTGTGCCTGGGAGCAGCATGAGACCCGGTGTCAGGCAGACTTGAGTTTTGAATTTTGGCTCAATCACTCTCCAACTTCCTGAACCGGGTCCAATCATGTAACCTTTCTGAACCTGAAATGCCTTATGTATTGGAACAGGTGTCATGTTCGCAGAAGGGAGTGGGTTGCAAACCACAACATGAAATCACTTTTTTGGATACTGGATTCAAATCAAGGCTATTTTGGGTTTTTGAGCTCAGCCCACCTTCTTTGCTTCTTGCCCTAGTCCCTTTTCATCTACTGTCTCATGTCCTCACCGTGACCTTGCGAGACAGACTTATTTATTTCCTTTTGATGGTGAAAATAAATCTGTTTCTTAGTCCGCTGGCCACACTCCTGACGGTCAGGATATGGGATTTCCCCCATGCCAAGCAATTGTCCAACTCCCTGGTATCAACTGGGTGTCTTATAAATTCTGACGCTAACTACTCAGAGCTGGGGCACACCCCGCAAGTTGAGAACCCAGTTTCACAAGACTGTCCCCTCCTCAGACGCCGACCTTAATAGTATGGGTCTCCAGGATCCCCGCGCTTCTGTCCTGCTAGGCTACAAAGTAGGGGTTCCCACGATCCCCTCCTCGGGTTTGATAGTTTGCTATAACAGCACGGGAACTCAGGGAAACGCTTAGTGTTTATTGTTTAAGTATAAAAGATGTGACAAAGGATACAGATGAACAGCCAAATGAGGGGGTACTGAGGGCCTCAAGCGCAGGAGCTGGTCCCAGTGGGACTGGCGTGTGTCGCCCTTCCGGCATAAGAATGTGTTCGTCAGCTCAAAAGCCCTCCCCATTCTGTAGCTGAGGAGTTTTTGTGCAGGTTTCATCCCATAGGCAGACCTGATTATTCATTCGATCTCTGATTTCTTTCCCCAGCCTGGAGAAGGGAAGGGGGGCTGTATGTTCCAGGCTTCTAATCCTACTCTGGTCTTTCTGGTGATTACCCTGAAGCTATTCAGGACTCCCCCACAAGGGTCACCTCATTACAACAAAATATGCTCTTATCACCCAGCACTTTTCAAGGGGTTTAGGAGCTCTGTGTCAGGAATGAGGGGGAAGAAACCAAATATATATTTCTTATGTTGTCAGAGATGGGCACTGTGGGATCCAGAGAACTGAGGTAATTGGCTAACTCTGTGTCCTAGAAGGTGGCCAAACTGTGACCCTGGCTGGAGTCTTCTGACTCCACATCTGTCTCCTGCAATAGAACCTTGGTGTACATCTGATTGTTGCTAGATTAAGTTTTTTTTTTTTTTTTTTTTTTAGATTTTATTTATTTGGCAGAAAGAGACAGTGAGAGAGGGAAATTAAGCAGGGGAAATGGGAGAGGGAGAAACAGACTTCCCGCTGAGCAGGGAGCCTGATGCGGGGCTGGATCCCTGGACCCGTGGATCACGACCTGAGTCAAAGGCAGCTGCTTAATGACTGAGCCACCCAGGCACCCCTAGATCAAGGTGTTAATTTCTTGCTACTTATTTTTGAAAGTAGAAGTCAAAACGTTTAGTTGTTTTTTTTTCCCCCCTTCCCTTATAAAGCAACTCTAAAAGCCTTCTGTGGTGGAGATTTTAACTTTGTGCGTGGCCCTTAATTCGGTTAATTCAGCCACCCCCAAAGAGTGGCGCCTCTCGGGCAGGACACAGTGTGGCGGGCCGTGGGACATTCCTCCCTCACGATTCGGAGGTGCTGGCGGGTGGCCTGCCCTGGGCGCTGCGCTCCAGCTCATTGTAGATCATCTCTGCTGGGCTGGTCAGGTGAGGCGAGGTGGATGGCTGCAGAGCACAAAAGCCATAATTAGTAGGAGAGGGAGGAGCTTGGAGCTGTACCAGCAAGCCTCCCAGCAGAGGCCACGCACACCCGCGGGCCACCCTGAGAGCTAGCCCAGAGTAATGAGAGGGAGCGCACAGGCTGCCCGACCTTCCCCAGTGAGCAGAAGTCTCTTCGAGCCAGTTAGAAAAAGGTACCCTTTTCTTTGCACATAGTCCCAAGCCAAGGTGGAACAAGTGGTAGCATTTTGATCCCCACCTGCCCCCTGGACCTAGGCACTATAGCAGAATGGGTTGAGCCTAGTTCCTGGGATCGGAACTATCTACTTACTGCCTTGTGACCTTAGACAACTGACTTCACCTCTCTTTGACTTGGGCTCATTGTCTATAAATCAGGGAGAAGAACTATACCTATTTCAAAGGTTCTCATGAGGATGCCATGATTTAATACACATAAAAGTTAAAAAGAGTTCCTCATCAGGGGTGCCTGAATGGCTCAGTCCATGGAGCGTCTGGTTTCAGTTCTGGTTATGATCTTGGGGTCCTGGGGTCCTGCATCAGGCTCCCAACTCAGTGGGGAGTTGGCTTCTCCCTCTTCCTCTGTCCCTGCCCCCACTCACTCACACACACAGACACACAGACACACACACACACACACACACACACACACACACACACACACACACCCCTTCTCTCTCTCTCTCAAATAAAATCTTCAAAAAAAGAAAGTTCCTAATCAAAGTAAGCACCCTATGACTGACTGTGAGTTAGCATTTACTAGAGCTGCAAAGCCAGCTGGGAGAAACGGAGTCCCCTATTCTCTCCTTCCGATCCAAGACCCCAGGTGTCTTTTTACCCTCCTTTTCCTCTGCCGTTCTAGAACTACCCTCTCTGATACCTCACCCTCCCTGACCTCTGATGACACCGGCGAATTCATCCGAAAGCTAAGCTTGCGTGCACACATGCTTCAACCCCGTATGATTAGGGACTTAACCTCTCGTGCTTGGTGTATTAAGAGCTGAGCTGTTGAAAAAAAGAAACCCAGCTGTGGAGTGGTTTAAAGAAGATGGGCGTTTACAATTTAGAATTGCCACCAGTCACTTTTGGAACAGGTAGTTGACCATCTGCCCTCAGACTCTTTTTCCTATAATGTGCCCTGTGCCCTCTCTAGTCAAGGGAGCCATTAACCAGCCACTTTGTTATGAATAGGAAATTGGGCTCATTCCCATGGTCCCTGAGCCTAAGATCATAATTAGACTTCATTGGGTTCTATGCCTGTAGAACCTACAGACTGTTCTCCTTGGTTCATCAGACAGCCAATGTATCCTTCTCGTGGCTGGGTCACCTTCTTTCCCCCTTCCTCTTAACAACCCATATACTCTTTCAAGAAATCCACCATTCCAATGCTTATCTTGCAGTGGTTTGGTCAAAGGGGCCACAGTCAAGGAAAGACTATTTTTACCCCAAGAAGTGATTTGGTAGCTCTTGAAATGATGTTCTTTTCTTCGTATTAGAGTTGACCACGAATGTTCCTGCGGTAGAAGGTGGCAGTGAGTAGGACGTCAATAACCAGGATTGTTCATTGTTATTAGCTGTAAAGGGAGCGGGCAAAGCGATCTCATTACCCAGAGGAGGCCTAAATGCCAATGGCGCACGCAAAAAGTGTGATGTGCATACAGACAAAGCAGAGACTTCACATTTGTAAAGAGTCTTTATTTTGCCATCTGTTCTTTACTTTTTCACTCCGAAATCTCTGACACACAAGTACTTGTGCTGGGAAGGCTGGCCATGCTGCTGTGCTCATTCCCCCAGAGCACCTGGAGGCCGGAGTTCCTGCCCTGGTTTCTCGGGGGTGCACCAGCAGCCGTGGGAGGCAGAGGCTGGCCCTGCTCCCCACTCTGCAGCTGATACTCCCCTTCAGGCACAGTGTGACTCAGCGTGTCCCTTGTCAGTTTGGAGCTGTCTTTGGGGACACGCTCTTCCAGAAACAGATGAAATGAAACAGTACGGGATGCTTCATAATTCTAGAAGGATGAGGAGATCTGGACTCACTTGCATTTTACTCATGCATTCATTAATTTATTCAGCAAGTGTTTTCTTTTTTTAAGGTTTTATTTATTTGAGAGAGAGAATGAGCATAGGAGCTGGGGGTACGGACAGAGGGAGAAGCAGTCTCTCGGCTGAGCATGGAGCCCAACTTGGGACTCCATCCCAGCACCCTGGGATCAGGACCTGAGCAAAAAGGCAGACGCTTAACCAACTGAGCCACCCAGGCGCCCCTCAGGAAACGTCTACCCTCTCTGTCTCAGTCGGTGTATTTGCCGGGATAAAGGGTAAGCAGCTATAACAAAGAAATGAAGAAATGCGGTGGCTTAAGAAGGAAAAAAGCCTTTGCTCTCCCCAGTCAATGCAGGCTAGCCGGACAGCCCAGCCATATGATCACTCAGAATCTTGTCGCCTCCCCATGCCGCACTCTGCCCCGGTGAGGTGCGTGGCTTGTCCTCATCCTTAGAGGATGTCTCACTCTCCCTTTCTGCAAAAGGGAACCTGTTTCGATGGTGTGTTTATACCTCCCTGTGATAAACGGTAAACATGTTGAAATTAAGAGATGTCATAAAAATGTTTATAGGAATTTGTTATTACATATGTTGTTTTTGAGAGGAGTTTAAAACACGAAGCATGTTTATCCACGAAAACAAGCAGAATAAACAAGTTGTCTGCATCAGGAAGAGCGCCAGTGAAGGCGCTGGTGTCTGAGGTGATAATCCCCTAATCCCAACCCCCTAGTGATCCCACTTTGCACAAGAACCCTGCCTCCCTGCTGTCCCTGAATATGGGGCATCTATCTCTTGCCTCTCCTGCGACAACACTAAACTGGGTTTCATGGATGGTAGCGCGCAGTTTGGAGGAGGTTCCGATCTCCTGTAGACAACAGAGAGGAAATTCGGTAGCGGAGGTCAATGGCAGAGTGCCTGGGAGTGAGTAGGGGAGGAGGAAGAGGCAGATGGACCCCGCTGTGGAGGCTGTGTGTGCTTATCACGACTACACCCACCAACTCGCTCTCAGCCTGCCTAGAGAAAGGAAATGCATAAATGTAAATGTTGCCTTAACAGAGTGTGTGTGTGTGCGTGCGTGCGTGCATGCATGCGTGCAGGGGTGTGTGTGTGTGTGTGTGTGTGTGTGTGTGTGATTGGTAGCTTTTTTAGATATTGACTACCCTTTCACATGCTGAACTTCTGGGTTTTATTTTAGGAAGGGACATGATTTTCTGAGTTAACATTCAGAATAAAAGCAGCCCTCTTCCGTATGGTCGAAGATCCGTCAAGAGAAGATCCAACTTCCAGGAAGGGGAAAAGAAATAGTCCAAGACAGCAATTCCCTATAAATGAGAGAGGTGGGTGTGTACATTCACCCCATGTTAGTGACAACCCGATCCCACAGCCATACTGAGCTGCAAGGGATGCTGGGAAATGTAGTGTCCAGTCTGGTGCCAGAGCCCAAGCTTCAATACGTGCAAGAAAGGGAGAAAAGGTTTGGGGGTGCAATTCCTCAGTGTAGTGTGATTTTTAGTGCTAAACCAAAATCCTCTCTCATTTTCTCCCACCTTTTACCAGAATTGGAGTTATGTCTTAAAATTTCCATGAAGCAAAAAATAAAATAAAATAAAATTTCCCTTAAGCACAGGGAAACTACTCACACAGAACAGCATCTCTGTGCTTCCCCCTGCCCTCCCAGGAGGTGGTTGCCCCATCACCCCAGAGCAAGTCCAGTCCTGCTGTTATTTCTTCCTTCCTTGGCGCGCTGTTCATTGTTGCCACGAATCAACACTGTTGCTATGGGTTTCAAAGTTGCTAGTTGGCCCCAAGCACAGCGGATTCTAGTGCATGTTGAGAATGAGCCCACTGTCAGGAAATCATCGATTCCAGCACACACATCACTCAGATCCTACCGGGCTTCGGATGCTGCTGTGGTCAGCTGGGACAGAGTTCTAAGGTCACAATGATGATAGCTATGACAGATCAACACCTACTACGATAAAAGCTTTGACCTTGACACTCTACGCCATTTTCTTTAATCTCTTAAACTATGCTTCTGGGATCACTTCCCGAAATCCCTGTCCTGACTCTTGAAGGAATCCAAATGATAATAGTCATCTTAGATTAATCATTACCGATGTCCCTGAGGCTGGGGAGTGCCCAATGTTAACATGTGAATACCCAGCAATACAGAAAATTAGGGTTCTGCCCGCGAAGTAAACGTGTTCTGGGACCCAATTTCAACATGCGTAGGAGGGCTTTTTCCCTTCACACCATCAAGCAATTCTCAGACACACGCTGGATGTCCTGTAATTCGACTCAATTCAGACACGGTCTCCTGGAAGACAGCGTCAGACTCCACAGGGGAAGGGCTCAGTCCTACCAGAGGATCACCACCCTCCCAACCCCCGCCCCTTCAGAATTCAGTCTCAAGCCCAAGCCCAGGGTGTCACCTGTGCTTCTAAGCAACTGGCTGTAGATTAGAGGTTCCAACAACCCCTCCTTGCATTATATTAATTTGCGAGAGTGGCTCACATAGCTCAGAGAAACCTTTACTTACTAGATGACCGGTTTATTAGAAAAGGATGTAGCTCAGGAATAGCCAGATGAAAGAGATAGATGCGTAGGGCGAGATGTGTGGGAAAGGGTGTGGAGCTTCCGTGTCTTCTCCAGGGGCGCTACTCTCCCCGAGTGTCTACGGGGTCACCAACCTGGAAAGTCTTCAAACACCGTCCCTTGGGGTTTTATGGCTGCTTCATTACCTAGTAGGCACAATTGATTCAATCATTGGCCATTGGCCAATTAATTTCCCGCCCCTCTCCTCCCTGGAAATCAGGGGGTGGGACTGAAATTTCCAACCCCTAATTCTTGGTTGGTTTTGGTGGCCATTGGTCCCCAACCTTTGATGCCTTTCCAAAGTCGTCATTAATAGTAAACTCAGTTGTGGTGGAAAGAGGCTTGTTAAGAATAACAAGACCCCCCCCCCCCAATCTCACCTTAATGGATCTGAAGCTTTTTAGGACCTGGGGACAAGAGATCGAATATGACAAGATGTTCCCATTGCTCTTACACTCAGGAGATTCAAAGAGCTTTGGGAGGTGTGAGCCAGGAACTGTGGATGAAGGCCAAATACATATATTAATTATGAATCACAATATTGCCCTAGGAATAAAGGGAATAATTATGGGGTAGGCAACTAGCAGTTGCCCGAGATGGCTTCAGGCAAGTCTATCTTTCCATAACCAGATTAACGAGTAGTTAGCTGTTCCCACATTCTTGAATACAGCTTTTCCACATTTTACAGTTGCCTGGGAAAGAAGTTGATGCTTCTGTCAGGCCAAGACTGATTTCCACAACATTTGGATAAATATCTCTATTCCTAATCTTTCTGTGCTAGAAAATATCCTCTTCAAGATTTGCTCTCTAGGAGTGTGAGAGATGGAAGCCATTCTTTTTTTATCACAAGTAGGCAGAGAGGCAGGTGGGGGCGGTGGGGGAAGCAGGGTCCCCGCTGAACAGAGAGCCTGGTGCAGGGCTCGATCCCAGGACCCTGAGATCATGACCTGAGCAGAAGGCAGAGGCTTAACCCACTGAGCCACCCAGGCACCCCATGGTGGAAGCCATTCTTTTTTTTTTTTTTTTAAGATTTTATTTATTTATTTGACAGAGAGAAATCACAAGCAGGCAGAGAGGCAGGCAGAGAGAGAGAGAGAGAGAGGAGGAAGCAGGCTCCCTGCTGAGGAGAGAGCCCGATGCAGGACTCGCTCCCAGGACACTGAGATCATGACCTGAGCCAAAGGCAGCGGCTTAACCCACCGAGCCACCCAGGCACCCCATGGTGGAAGCCATTCTTGCAGCTTTTTCTCAGTGTGTTAGTTTTGCTGCACTCCTGGAAGTGGTCATCCAAGTGCAGGCCACGTTGAAGGATCACTTCTTTTCCAGTCAGATCCTTCAGATTCTGGAGTAAAAATAGCCTTCCTCAGACTTGTCTGAGGAGATGGTTTACCTTCACGACACTAGCTAGACTCACCTCGTCCCCTAATGCAAGTGCCTTACTTCTGTTCGATATACCCTTAAAAGAAAACATAATAATGTGTGAACATGCTGTGATGTTGATCTAGGAAAGACGTTAGGGCTCGAAGCCAATGGCCAGGAAAGAATTCGGGAGACGTCTTTGGTGCAAACAGGCGGTTTGATTATAAAGCATGGAGATAAGACCCGTGGGCAGAAAGGACTGCACTGGGATCATGAGGAGTGGCCTATTTTATACTATCAGGTTGGTAGGGGGTTAGGGATTGCATAAGCCTCTAAGGAATTTTGGAAACAAGGTTTCCAGGACCTGGAGGGAGCTAGCTATGGGAAAGATCATTCATAACCGTCTAATAAAACCTGAGTCATGAGACCCTTCAGATGTATAACAGTGGGCCATATGCTTGGGAATGATCGCCAATATGTATCTTGGAGGGGTAGAGATAAAGGAGGTTTCAAAGGAATTTGTATATGTTCAAGTAGACTTACAGGATCCTGGAGGGTCGGGCTAAGATTGCCTTTTGCCCTCAGCAAGTATTAACATCGAGGCAGCTGAGTTACTGGAGGAATGTCACTCTGCCTGTTTCAAGGACTTGTCAATGGACTGTAAGCAGTAGGAAAATTTAGTAATTCTTCTTTTGCCTTTGTTTCCCACAGCAGTGTAATTGATTTTTTTTCTTTTGAAAACAGCCTGCTGCAATGTATGTATTGAAATTCCTCTTCAAAAGTCTACCTTGCCCATATAAGCTTGGGATTTTGCCTTTCGTCATACCTTCAGAGCCCGGTTTACATTTTCTTCCAAGGCCACATACCTTTGTCCCCGCCCCCGCCCCGCCCCCACCCCACCCCAGGCCTTTTTAAAAAAAAATTTGTGTATTTGACAGACAGAGATCACAAGTAGGCAGAGAGGCAGGCAGAGAGAGAGGAGGAAGCAGGCTCCCTGCTAAGCAGAGAGCCCGATGCGGGGCTGGATCCCAGGACCCTGAGATCATGACCTGAGCTGAAGGCAGAGGCTTTAACCCACTGAGCCACCCAGGCGCCCCCACCTTCGTCCCCCTTGAGGGTGGATTTGATTTCTGAGGACAACTCACTGCTCACAAGTTGTAAATACAGTCGTTAAGCAAGTGCGAGAACGCTCTTCAGACCCAACGCGAAGCATGATGATGCACAGTGAGGTTTATTTTCTGAAACAAACTGGTTCTGATAATAATTCTTTTAAATGCTGTTCAAAGATGCTTTGGGTAATGCTGGCATCATTTGAAAGGCATTTCGAGCAAAGCTTTTTCGATGGTCCATTGCTCTCTTGGAAGAGAGTTTGGATCCTGACCCTAAAATCACTCTCCAAGAAACCTTTCTCTAAGTCAGTTTTCCCATCTGTAAAGATAACTTTTTCCTCCACCCCTCTAGGTTCTCTGAAGACATTGGATCTGGCGGTTACATTTCTTTATTCTTTTTTATGCTGAAAAGAATCCCATGTTTTATTTATTTATTCATTCATTCATTCATTAGCATTGCCCTTTGGAAGAGACAGGGCCAGTTGTCTTCAGAATGTTCTATGCTCTGAATTTTCCTCGTGGCGTCGTTCACCTTGTTCTTTCGTTCAGGTTATTTCCTGACAGCGGACAAGTAGGTCCAGAAGTTTGATGAGATTCAGCTTACACATTTCTGGCAAGAAATACCACCCAGGTGACCCTGAGTATGTCACGCTGTATTTTATCAGGCGTCACACAATGTCAGGGTGTCTTACCGTGACTGACACTCGATGTGTTACAGTGCCAACTGCTAGAACTTCCCACTGAAATGCTGTTTTCCCCCTGTTGCCAATAGAAAGCAGCGGGGAGATCACTTAGTCTCCTGCACGTAGCCTTGTCTGTGGCCATCTTGATGGACTGGCTCGGTCCTTAAACACAACAGCCTTGTCCACCCAGCAGGCTTGGGAGCAACTCCTGATGGCTTCCGAGCACTATTTTTAAGCACCTCCAATGAGCACTTTTGAATTTCTTATGAATCCTAGGTTACCAGGGTTCATTTGGCTGTTCTTCAAAAACAGCATCTTGCTCAATACTGATAGAGAAGTTCTGCAAATATGTGTAAACATTTCCTGTCGGGGACAGCTGCAAACATTTCCCCTGAAACATCCCCACTGGGTCGTGGAGGAATCAGCTTTGCTATGAAAACCTTCTTTCCTTTCCACCAGCACCCAGTGTTTTCAGAGTGACTCACAAGATAGGCTTCCTGCCGGCAAGGACCCCATTGAGTTCTCCCAAGACAGGGGGATTCAATCCTGTTTATACCTCCAAGTCATTGTGGGAGATTTAAACTATCCTGGTCCTACCCAGACCCATTGGATCTGTGTCTATGAGGGTGAGATCAAGCATAAATATATCCTAAAGGCTTTCCAGGTGATTCTATCGGGCAACCCAGGTGGGAACCACTGAAAAAGGAGTTTCTTCTAAAGTGATTGAATTGTCACCATTTAACATCGAGATGCTATATACCTCTCTCCAGAAGCCTGGTTGCCAAACTTGGGCTGCACGTTAGAATCCCCTGCGGGAGATTTTAAAACTCCTGATGGCCAGGTTGCACACTGCATCAGTGAAATGGGAACGTCTGGGCACGGGAGCCGGGCATCAGCATATCTGAAAGATGCCAGGGAAGTCCTAAGCACAGCTGAGTTTGGGAATGACTGCACCGGAAGTGGCAGCTGTGGTTGCTTGAAAGAACGCCAGCTCAGGAAACTAACGGCCCCGCTGCTTGATACCTGTGTTAATTTCTTAACCTACATTGTTTTTGAGGAGAAGAGGCAGAAAAATGCTATCTGCGGTTTTGTTGTCCGGTTTTGTTTTCTGGATCTGATGAGAAGAGCTATGCTAGCACATAAAAGTTAATATCTGTTCTGCCGCTTGGATTAATTTCCTATCGCTGCTCTACCGAATTACCACAAACATCATGGCTTAAAGCAACACAACTTTACTATTTTACTGTTCTGTTGGCCAGAAATCCAACCTGGCTCTTAGTGGGCTATAGTTGAGGTGTTGGAAGGCCGAATTCCTTTCTGAAGGCTCTAGGGAAGGATCTGTTTGCTTTTGGTTTCCAGTTTCTAGAAGACACCTGCATTCTGCATGCATGTCTCCCTTCCATCCGCACAGTCAGGCCAGTAATCTTTCTCACATGACATAATTCAGACTCCTCTACCTCTCTCTCCCATATTTAAGAACCATGCTTGGGTGGCTCAGTCAGTTGAGCATCTGTCTTCGGCTCAAGTCATGATGCCAGGGTCCTGGTATAGAGCCCAGCATCTGGCTCCCTGCTCAGTGGGGGTCTGTGTCTCCTTGTGCCCCCCACCCTGCTTATGCTCACTCGCAGGCTCTCTCTCGCAAATACATAATTAAAAATCTTTAAAAAAAAAAATACAAAACCCAGCCAGATGATCCAACATAATCTCATTGTTGTAAAATAGCTGATTAATAACCTTAATTTCCCTTTGTCATGTCATGTAACATATTCACAGGAGCTGGGCATTTTGGGGAGCTCATTATTTCATCGACCACACCCTTAATACCGTTCCCTTTGATCAGGATACGAAGCATAATTGTAGGTTCCTGTCGACTGATGTCCTATAAATACACAGGAGTCTTGCTCATGTTAGATGAACGTGACCAACTAAATGAGACCTATTGCAGGTCCTGTTTCGTTATTTGTCCTACTAACAGACTCCTTCCCCGTGGCTCCGTCTGGGGGCCAGGCTTAGGCACCGGTGTTTGTATCACAGGATCTTGCAGTATAACCAGACGTGGCCCCTGGGGGGAGGGCAGTAAAAGAGCTTGACAGCACCTCATTAGAATTTTCCTTAAGAACTTGAGGGGAGAGACACAGATAACCCTCATTAGTGGTTGCCGCACCCTGGAGTCAAACAGGGGTTGTGGAGATGGGGCTGAAGTTGCCAAGATGCTAATGCAATGCTAGTCAGGGTCTGAAAGGAGCAAGAGCCCGCCGAGCTCACGCAGAGGGGAGGACAGTCTGCAGAGATGACAGCGGAGCACGTTTACTGAGAGGTGCTGGGACGCCAGACTTTCCTCACAGCTTTGGCTCTATTTTGGAAAACAGTGTTTTGAACAAGTATGAAGAACTAGAACTTGTGACAGGGGTGAGAATTAAAGAGGCTGATTATGAGTTCTGAAGATTGTTTATAAAGTCGTAGCAGCTTTCTCTTACTTGTGTAACAGGGAAAACAGAGAAAAGAAAGTAAAAAACAATCGTAAAATCTCACCAACCTACATGTTCCTGATCTTCCATCTTTTATAAATAACAACATAGAAAGTGCTATGGGAGAGGCAAAGTATTATTTGGAAGTGTTTTAGGTTAAAATGAGCAGCAAAACTGGTTAACAGCAGCTGAACTCCAAGGGCATTGAATTTTATTTAACGAGAAATCTAGAGGTGATTCTGGGGTTTGTTCTGAAGCTCCATGATGTCATCAAGGATTACCCCTCCCTCCCCCAACTCACTCCAAAGAAGGACATTATTCCCAGCTATTGGCTTCTCATTCTTGGTCTGGTGACCTCATGGTCACAAGATGGCTGCCTCAGCTTCAGGTAGTGTGGCTTCACATCAGCTTTCCAAGGTGGAATGAAGGTGGGAGTAGTGCACAGAGACTATATTCTTCTGAGGTCCTGTCATTTTGTGTGAGACAGGGACCACACCACCCAAGCCAACATCTCCCTACATCTCTTTGGCCAGAACAGCCCCATCTGCCTACCTCTAACCCAACACTACCAAAGGGGAATGGGACAACATGATGATTTAGACCACACATGATGGTAACCAGAATAGATACCTCCCTCCCTCCTTTTGATGAGTGGATTTCCACCGGTTGAAGTTTGGTTAGCAGAGAAGAAGTAGGGCTAAGGCTATTGGGTAGCCGAGAAACTGTTGGCAACAAGCAGGTAATGAAATAACTGGAGGAATAAGAGGAAGAAACAGGAATTAGGAAACCACAGACTTCTTGGTTTTGCAAGATAAGAGCTGTAGCTATGCCTATTACAGCAGCTCTGGCGAAGGCTGCTGAAACCACATCAGAAATGCATTTTTCCTCTATGCTGGAGGAAACTTCCACATTCTAGGTCAAAGGCCTTGCCTGGGAATTGCTTTCCGCTATTGACCGTCAGATGCTATTTGAGATACTGCTGTCATTGGCAATGGGAAGGGCCACAGAACACAAGTGCTAAGAATCAGTCAGATTTGGGGACTTCTCATTCTCTCTGCCACCTTGTCCCAAATAGTTAAAAATCAACACAAAGTCCAACCCATAAATACCAACCCATAACTGCCAGTGACTAGTACCCATTTTAGTGTTTTTTAAAAACAACAATATCAAGAGGCGCCTGGGTGGCTCAGTGGGTGGGGCGGTCAACTCTTGATTTTGACTCAGGTCATGATCTCAGGGTAGTGAGATCAAACCCTGTGTCGGGCTCCACACTTAGCAAGGGGGTCTTCCTGAGATTTTCTCTCTCTTGCTGGCCCCTCCCCTCCAATCCATGCATATTCTCTCTTTCTCTCTCAAATAAGTAAATAAACCTTTAAAAAATAATAATAATATCAACCCTTTCCAAAATCATTTTCTGGTAGTTGCCACTTTTCAGATGCCCATAAATATGCGTTTATTCTCTATTTCGGGTAAGGCACCACTGCTCATGGGAGTGAGCACTACTGCTCTCTAGTCCTGTATGTCATCACCAGAACCCCAGATAATATATAAAAAATTGTTTATCATGTCAGTATTTTGAGAGTTCACTGAGACCATCAAAGGGTAACATCCTGAGGGTGTAGCTCCAAGCAAATTCAGTAACTAAGTCAACATATGTAAAGTACAGAAGCTACCGCTTGACATAGAATGAACTTTACATAAAATGTTGTTTGAGATCTTGAAACTCTTTCAGGATGAAAAGAGACCACATGATGTATACACGGACGGTGCGTTAATGAGGGAGCAGTGGAGAGAGGGCGAGAGTAAGAGAAAGAACCCTCTCTGATCTTTCTTCCTATTCCAGGTACAGGAAAGACAATGTACACCCCTGTGTTATGACATGTTAATCACGACAAGCAACCCCATGAGGTAAGGATTATTATAGTCACTTGACCAGAGAGGAAACTGAAGATCAGAAACTTGGAATGACTTGGGCAAGATAAATCGGTAAGCTGCAAAGCTGTCTCAGGTCTGTCCCCACTGACCCATGCTTTTCTTAAGATTACATGCTACTTTTTTTTTTCTTTAGTTGGACAGATTCACAGGACAAAATATTTGGTATATGAATAAAAGCTTTAGCTGTTCATAAAAAAGGGCACCAAATCCATGCAAGCCGGCTGGCTGTTTGATGTCCCTGGAGGCAAGTACAACGTAGCCTTTGCGTAACCGTTGTTCGGTATTTCCCAACAAAGGTGAAAAATGGGATTCCTGTCCTCAGCGAACTTACAGGCCAGTCGAGAAACAGAAATGCCAGCAAATTCAACATGGTAACTGCTACCGTGGTCATACATTCAGAACAGAGGTGGATTATGGAAAAGAAATCCCTACCTGGAAGGTGGTTGGAGAAAGATCATGGAGGATATAATTGTGACACAGGATGTTGGCTTGAGGACAAACAGGAATTTGTCAGGTGGGGAGGACAGTCTGTGAAAGCGAGGGAGGTTGAGGAGAGCTCTGGAAATTCCAAGAAGTTCAGCTTTGATGGCTCATGAAATTTAAAGGTAAGAGTGGCAGAAAACAAGTCTCTGGGGGAAAGCAAGAGCCAGATCTTCCTTCCTTCCTTCCTTCCTTCCTTCCTTCCTTCCTTCCTTCCTTTCTTCTTCTTCTTTTATTTAATGATTTTATTTATTTATTTGAAACATGGGGCTCGATCCCAGGACCCTGAGATCATGACCTGAGCCGAAGGCGGCAGGTGTTTAATGGACTGAGCCATCCAGGCACCCCCAGATCTTTCTAAAAGTATTTAAGTTGCATAGTTTTTAGAAGAAAAACAATTATGCTTCCATGGGATGTCACCAAATAACAGATGATATGAAAGCACCGAGGTCCAAAGTAATTAATATTTTAAGTATTCGTGCCTGCCCAAGGTCAGAGGGGACCTAAATGTCTGCCGATAGAGGACTTGTTACATACATCTCGTATACACATAAATGAAAAACCATGCAACTACTAAAAAAGAATGAGACAAATCTAGAGTGTCCTAGATCAGATTCTCTAGAAAGCCAAGATAACAATGTAGGGCAGTACAAGCCTGGGATGGCGAGGGGGAGGCTGGTGGGAAGTAAGCCCAGAGAAGGTTCGTGGCCATTGTGTTAGCATGCCGACCACATCAACAACTGGAAGAGACACGGTGTTTCGTTCCGCAGGGGGGTTACAAGCAGGAGCCGTCTCAGAGTGGTCTGTGAAGGAAAGGTAGAGGAGAAGTCCACGGCTTGGTTCCTCCTGTCCCTTGTTTCCAATTGGGAGAGTTTCTTACTTCCCAGTTAGGTCCTGACCCTTGCTGGCACCTGGGTCGCTGGGACCTATGTCTTGTTCTATGGTGTTTTGTCCAGGTCCCAAAGTGGAGGGACTACTGGGCACAGGAGGAGCACTGTCCAAGAGAGAAAGAGGGAGCTGTTGAGGGAATTTTAAAAGACATGCGAAGATTTTTATCCCAATCCATATACTGCCGGTCTATAACATAGTCTGGAAACATAGACATTATGTTATCATATATGTTGATAAGTTATCTTTTTACAAAAGAAATTCCTTAAGCTTTCTTGTGTAGGCATCTTGTGCTTTGGTATGAAACAAGCTTCAGAATGTCTTAGAATTGAGTAGACAAGGTATATGGCACAGTATACACTGTATGCCAACACTGGGTTGAATAGAGAGTGTAGGTGTGGTGGAGGGCACAGGCAGAACAGCAGAAGGAGATGAAAAGGTAGAGACTTTCAGGTATAAAATAAATAAGTCATGGGGATATAAGGTACAGCCTAGGAAATATAGTCAGTCATATTGTGATAGTGTTGGATGGGGACAGATGGTGGCTACACTCATCTTGGCGGGCATTTCACAATGTATACAAATGTTGAAAAACCAGATTGTACACCTGAAACTCATAGGATACTGTATGCCAACAAGGCTGTAATTAAAAATAGAAAAGTGTATGTATGTTTATTCCTGCATAGAATTCTTCTGGAAGAAGACCCAAGAAGCTACCAGCACTATTTGTCTTTGGGAGGAGGTCTTAGGTGGGAGGTCTTAGGGACTGAGAGGAAATTCACTTTTCACCATATCCCTTTTTATGCCTCTCTAAGGTTGTACCCTGTCAGACTACATTTATTAATGTGGAAACTTACATTATGCTGAGAAACCCATTTTTAATGTTAGCGTCAGGAGGACCCCATGACACAGGCAGCAAAGAATCACGCCAAGGGTAGAGACACACCAGAGGTTATTTACTCTCCGAGGCTTCAGAGGGACCGGACATCGAGACGGACATCGCCCCTGACTTTCTGTTAAGCTGGGCCTTTTAAGGGGTTTTCAGGGTGTAAGAGAGGTTGCAGCTGTACCCATGGGGGAAGGTTCGTCAGGAGGTGGGGCAGCTCTTAGCCAGGTAGAGAAAGAGGTGTCAGTTTCTTAGGAGGCTCTGTCCTGGGCTTGTCCAGGATGTGAGTTGTGGTCCCACTAGAGAAGAATACGCTTTGTAGTTGTGGTCTATTTTCTGAGAACGAGGGGCCCCATGACACGGAAAAGCAGAGTTAGAGCCACGTAGAGACACCTGTGGGTTTAGTCTGTAAGCCTGGCTGGGGAGGGGGCTTTTTCCCCCCTTTCAGTTAGGAAGATCCCATTGGCAGTTGTAAAGGGGATTTTTGAAGGAGATCATTTAACTCGACAAATATATAGGAGCATCAGGATAGCAGGGTGGAAATGGAAGGAAACATGGCAGACCTGCCCCTGCCTGACAGAGTTTGTACCGGAAGAGGACAAGTAGACAAGTGTAAGGCAGCACTGTGGGCTCTGGAACCCTAACCAAGGGAAGACAACGGATCCTCGCTCCGAGTACCCAATCCGAGGGCTGAACCCCCACATGGCAGCGCTCAGTCTCTCATGTTTCCCCCCGTATTCCCTGTGCTGTGCTTACTGATGCTGTAACCGGAAGTTCATACCTCTTACCCCCTTCACCTGTTTTGCTCATCCCCCAACTCCTCCTCTCTGGCAACCACCGGATTGTTCCCTGTATCGGTGAGTCTGTTTCTGCTTTTGCTGCGGTTGTGTATTTGTCCCTTTGTCTCATTCTGTTTTAGGTTCCACATAGAAGTGGAATCGTGGTATTTGTCTTACTCTGGCCAACTTACTTCATTCAGCATCTTGCTCTCCACTCATGTCATTGCAAATGCAAGATCCCATTCTTTTTATGGCCACTTGTGTGAGTGTGTGTGTGTGTGAGAGAGAGAGTTATATAATCATAGTTACATATAATATATATATACATATATATAAAATAGTGTATATATTAGATATATAAATTAGTTTCTCGCTTTTAAAGTGTTGATGTTGAGCTAGAACAGAGGTACATAAACTTTCTCCATAAGGGCAGATAATAAATATTTTAGGCTTTGCAGGCTGGACTGACTCTGTCCCAACTCCTGAGCTCTATTGAGAGAGCCCACAGCAGCCTTGCCAGTACGTACACGAGCCAGGCTGTGGTCCAATTAAACTATTGGAAGCCTTGTCAGTCTACTAGAGGTTCCAAGAAGACTCTGAATGTCATATAATTTTTATGTGTCATGAAACATTATTCCTCCTTGGATTTTCCCTGAAGCCTTTAGAAAGGCAAAACCTCTTGTCAGCTTGTAGGTTGTACCAAAATGGGCAGAGGCTGTCCTGTTTTGCCCGCAGGCTGTGGTAACCTCACCCCTAAGTTAGAATATTGCTCCCACGTTCAAATTCCAACTCTGGTCACGTAAAACATTGATAGGCCTCCAAACAGCAGGGCAGGTGCTGCTGGATCACGAAATCATTGTGGTTCTGGGCCTGCTGGCTGGATTTGCCTCTCATTTTGGTTCAGCTTTGGGTTTGCTCTCCCTCCCTCGGCACTCTGATCTTTGTGGCATCGTGTGCTGATTTGAAATGGAGTCCTGCGCTGCCACGAAGTTCACAAAAGAAGATTTAATGCCCCTGTGACTGCCGGTTAATTCATTTCCGGACATCAGAGGCGCTTTTATGAGCCCCACATCATATGCCATATGGAATCTCATTATGAGCTCCCTAGAGCTTCTGTTCGTGCCATCTGTCTGTGACTTCCTGTGTGGGTTCTCCGGCGGACGGGGACTCGCCTCTCAGAAATGCTTCTGTCGAGTAAGTTTTCAGAGCTCAATTCTGAACATCTGCCCCTGGAGTTAGACGTATACATTCACGGCTTAGACATCGGAGGCACATTTATAATGATCGCTATTGTGAAGGCCCAGCTGAAAAGCAGAAGAATGTATTGTAGTCCGTCGCCGGGGTAACACCCGGACACCAGCACTGCCAACCCTGCAAAATCCTGCAGAAGCTCGGCTCAAAATTCTCCCATTTTGAGGACTCTGACTTGTTCGTCAGAACCTTGGCGTTCTGCCTGAACTAGGCCTCTGCTCTCAAACATACCCAGAATTTTCCACCCTAATGGTAAGAATTATATTTGTCATTGCATTGTTTTGTGTTTGTGTCCCCAGGACCGAATACAACACCTGACGCTAGGAGTTCAGTGAATTTTCGTTAACCTGAACTGAGAATTGACTCCTCCCCCGTGAGCTTCTAGATCATCTCCTTCTGCAGTATCAATGACGGGACTTGCCCTCAGTGTGACACTGGTGATCAGTGGCAAAGAAAAGGAACTGTTTGTCTTCTGATACCTCCTTTGTTCTGCCTTGGGTGAGTTCTTTCACTGCCCTCACTGCTGGCCTCCCCCCGATCTGGCTGCCCCACATGTGGTGTCATGCCAGGCCAGGACTCTCCCCAGAGTCTCCAGAAATTTCCCAGAACTTGCCCTTGGTGGACCGACCATAGTAGTACTCCTTGGGGAATGGATGACCTCCCACTGAAGTTACTCCTCAGTGAGGATCCGAAGTCCTGGGGTGGGGGAACCAGCCAGACCACCTTGCCCCAAAAGGTTGAGGATTACCCTTTGAAGGGATCCTGGACTCCCTTTCCTCTCTCTTTTTAGTCCTTTGTGATCTGACCCTAATACTTCCCAGGCAAATGAGGATCTCAGGCCACCAAGCCTAAAGCAAATAGGCTTATTAAGCAACCTACCTGGAGACAGCCATAGACCCTACCAAACCAATGGTCTGCTTACAACCAGGCACAGCTACCAAGAAAGGAAAATTCCATATGTTCCCATACCTCCTCACTCCCCTGATAGCTAGACCCCTCACACCCCTTGTGGCAGAGTCTTTTTCTTCTTTGTCTCTTGCCTACAGCTCCCTTGCTGTATATTCAATATACTTCTCTCTCCTTAAGAGAAATGAATTGATTGTTATGTTGTCTTGGTGGCTGATGATGAGTGTACATTAAGTTCGTACTTATTTTGTGAAGATGAATGAGATACTCAGAGTAAAGCATTTTCAGATCATCAGATGAATGCATAGAATAGAGCACCCAGGATCACAAGATGTGGATGGAGGAAAAGATCTTGAGAAGATCTGGGCTTACATACCAGTGAGTATTTGGTACTCACCTAGTACCTCCTAGTGAGAAGATCTGGGCTTAAATACCAGCTCTTCATGAGCTCTAAAATATATTTAAAAAAAAAAAATAGGGGCACGTGGTGGTTTAGTTGGTTAAGCCACTGCCTTAGCTCTGGTTATGATCTCGGAGTCCTGGGATCAAGTCCCACATTGGGCTTCTAGCTCTGCAGGGAGTCTGCTTCTCCCTCTGACCTTCTCCCCTCTCGTGCTCTCTCTCTCTCTCAAATAAATAAATAAAATCTTTAAAAAAAATAGAAGGATCATTTACCATTTTATATTTATTTTGGTCTCTGAAACAAAGAATAATCCTGCCTTCTCTCCCACCCTGTGACCTAGAAGTAACATAGGAATTGAACAAGATAGTATAAATGACTAAAATTTACAAATGAAAATTCACAAATGCAAATATAGGATTTCTTCATTCATATGCACATTTACAGTCCACTAAGGACAAAACACTGGGGAAGACATATGTGCAAACAAATTTTTAAAGGCAGACAAATGAGTGGCACCCAGGGACATAGTAGGAATGGTCCTCAACTTGAACGGGCTTAAGAATCAGGTGGAAGGCATGTTAAACCTGCAGATTCCTGTGCCCCACCAGAGACATACTGGTGTGAAAGATCTAGTCTTGGGTACAGGTTTCTGTGGATTTAACAAACTCCTCAGGAGATTCTGATGCAGGTGGTCCATAGACCTGGCTTTGAGAATACCAACTTAGGATTTAGCAGGGAAGATAGAAAAAAAATCAATAACTAATTTCTTATTAATTTTAGATCTCCAAAATGGGCCTGCAATATTTTGTTGAAATGGTGTTTACGGGCTGTGAAGAAGTGAGAATCCAGTGAGATGATGAGATGGAGGATACAACAATGGTACAATGGGAGTCTTCTCCTCTTACTTTCCACATTTTCTGTGACTGTAACCCTAGGTTTCTCTTAGAAGTTGCCCTATTTGTTAGAATTCAGTTGAGTTCTATGTGTTAAGAAAAAAAAAAGGCAATGGCTAACATGATGTAGGTATGTAGGTGTTTATTTTTCTCGCTTGAAAGCAAGGTATAGAGAGATAAGTGATCCAGGGCTAGGGCCAGGATGGTGGCTTCATA
This sequence comes from Mustela nigripes, assembly GCF_022355385.1. NCBI lineage: Eukaryota > Metazoa > Chordata > Mammalia > Carnivora > Mustelidae > Mustela > Mustela nigripes. The sequence goes on along the minus strand of NC_081557.1, from coordinate 233,694,564 downwards.
AAATCACTATGGATCTGCTAGGTGACTTTTTAGTTCCTCATTCTATCATCCATAGGATATGGGACCCTCAACATCATGGTCCAAGATGGCAACTATAGCACTGGAAGTCATAGCATTTTTCCAGGCAGGGAGATAGAGATCAGAAGGGGCAAAAGGAAAACCAGCTGTCTTTTAAGAAGACTTCCTAAAACTTGTCATCCCTCTCTATGTATATATCATTGGCTAAAGCTGCAGAAATATATTGGTTATTCTCCAGGCAGCCATGATACAAATCAGTGTGTCCATTAGTAAAGAAGAGGGAAGAATGAACACATAATGAGGCCAGCAACCAGAAATCTCAGGCCCAAATGGGATCCTGGGGCTTGAAGTGTGTTTCACTGGGCCTGGGCCTCTGGCCACAGTGACTCCAGCTATTGCCGGATGTTGAAGCTCCCCAAGATCTGGCGGAGCCGAGAAAATCTGGTGGTGCTGGCGGGCAACCACTAGTAGACGATATTCACAGGATGCCAGACTCAGAGCTTCTGAGTTGGTGGCATGTAAGTGTCCTCTTTATTTCCCTGACCATACCTATATTGATAAGAGATAGGCTAATGTTTTAAGCAGGATTGACATCCCAGATTTATGACAAAGAGCCCAATGACTGCCTGGGTGGCTCAGTTGGTTAAGTGTCTGCCTTCACACAGGTCATGATCTCAAGGTTCTGGGATCAAATCTCACATCTGGCTCCCCCTCAGCAGGGCGTCTGCTTCTCCCTCTATCCCTTCCCTCTGCTCATGATCTCTCTTTATGTCTCAAATAAATAAATAAAATCTTTAAAATAAATAGCCCAATGACGTTTGATAACTTGGCTGCTAAAGGCTTCTATTTTTATTTCTCTAAAATTAAGATACATTCTGATTTAGCTACCTTATAGTAGGGTTATTTTGCTCATCGAATGATATATGTGAAGTGCTTTTACACTCTAGGGTTAGATTCATGAATATATTATTTTGAAAAAAAAAATCCATCAAAGGTGGGTCAAGGATTAATGAAAGTAGTTTGAATTATTTAAATTGGGTTCATACACCTTAAATTTTAATTCGAAATTTCCTATTAGTAGGTGATATGAATAATTAAAACTTCTCATTTAATCCAAAGGAAATTCTTCTTACTGGGTTTTTAATAAAATATCCAAACTATGAATATCTCAGCTATTGCCTCCAGTTCTTCCTGATTAATGTAGCTCAATTGCAGAACAAATCCTCTCTCCCTTAGAACTGATCATTTTTTTTCTTGAAAGCCTTATCATATCTTCTTTGTATCCAACTCGGGTATCTTGTTTTTCTTCAATAAGACCCCTTTTTATGTGTACATTTTAGGTGTAGTCAGATAGGAATGGGCAAAACATACATAACCACATGATTGGTTTCATTTCACATGGACAGCAACAGACTAACGTCAGCCCTTGAACACCACCCTGCCCTTCATTACTCTAGATGACCACTCACACCTTCTCTGCTCTCCTCAGACCTCCGATTTCCCTTCGCTCTGGGCTTGTTAACTGGACCTTGCTTTCTAGAATTTATGCATCTTGCTTAAGTGAAACTTTACAAGACTGCTCAGAAGCTATTTGAGCTAATACCCTCTTGTTATTTATCTTAGTAGAGCTCTGGTTGAACATGTACATAGTTCGAAACAGTGTCAGACAAATTGTAACTCAGGTTCAATGTGTTGCTGCTTTGTTCTTATAGATATCTCTGCTCCAGGGTTAGCAAGGTTCTGGGCTTGGACCACCACCTTTCTCCACCTTTCTCTACCTCCGTCACCCTTCCAGTCAGAAGGAGTCCCCATGGCCCCTGGAGTGGGACAGAGCTTCGGCTTCCTGTTTGAACCAGCATGGGATTTCACTGAGCTCTCTTCATGTTCAGAGATGTGATCTGTGATAAGTTCTTCGCTCCTCTAAGCCTCCTTTTTTTATCATCTGTGTATGAGTACCCATCTGATAGCATTGTGAGGGTGAGCAATTCCATGTGGAAAGTCGGTATATGGAATGAAGGTTTAGTACCTAAAGGTTTAGTACCAGCTACCCATTCGTGAGTAACCACACACATCTTGTCACATAAACGAACCACCTTTTTATCATGCTTATAGAATCTCTAGATCAGGAGTTCAAAAAGGGCACAACAGATGACATGTGCCACAATGACGTTTTCTCTCCGCTACCATGATATTTAAGGTCTCAGCCGGAGTGACTGGAAGAGCTGATGGAGCTGGGTTTGGAGGATCGACTTCCAAGATGGCTTCTTAACCCATGCATCTGGTGCCTGGGTTGGGATGGCTGAAGAATGGGCCCAGCTAGGACTATTGACTGAAGGGCTCACCTATGGCATTCCCACGTGGCTTGGGCTTCCTTGGAGCATGGCAACCTTAGGATAGTCAAACTTCTTAGTGGCAACTCAGAGCTCTTCATATCTAACTGTAGCAGCTTTAAATCATGGCCCCCAAATTCTTGATAGTCCTTCCGTTAAGATCGCTGATGAAGTCTTTGAAGAAAAAAGATGCATGAATACTAGAAAATCTCCCAGAGTCTGCCATTTACTCCATGAATAGTAGAAGTAATAAATAAACTATCAGGATTTCTGGGGACGGGCAATGTGTGAATTTAGGATTTCAAGATGTTGGGACTGGGTCCCTAATTATCCTTGGCTCATAGTGATTCTTGAATAAGGTTGTTCTACCCCTCTCCTGCCTTCTCCTGTCATAGAGCTTCTTCCTCCCAGGGTAATTTCTGTTCCTCCTGTGGCCACCTTGGCCACTGGCAAGCCCCACTCTTGCTCTCGGACTTCCTGATCTGCAAGCCTTCTTAGCTACTGCTCTGACCCCTTCTCTGCCTTCAGTTCACACTGTCTGTTTTCTTCTGAGGCCACAATAATGGGAGACCAGGAAATACAGGGAAGCCAGAGAGGTCTGTGTGCAAAAGCAGAGAATGATGTGAATACAGGTGGCTCAACCTTTACTTTAGAATAAACAGGTTAGCACCAAGCAGAATAGACAGGTTAGCACCAAGTAAAATCACTCATTTGTTTCTTAAAACAAAAATATCTTAAAAAAAAAAAAGATTTTATTTATTTGTGAGAGAGAGAGCATGAGCAGGGGAAGGGGCAATGGGAGGGGGGAGGGAGAAGCAGCTTGATCCCAGGGCCCCAAGATCATGACCTGAGCCAAAGCCAAAGCCACCCAGGCGCCCCAAAACAAAAATATCTTGAAGACACTGAAGACTTTAAAAGCAGGGTGCTATGATTTTGCATATACATACTCACATACATTTACACGTAATGGTTCTTTCAAGAAGAATGTCAATTATGCTCCTATTTTTCTTCTTTTGGGCGGACATCACTGGTTTACACTAATAGCTAGTCAGCTCTTAAAGGGCATTCCTGTTGTGGTGTATTAGAAGACTCAATACCTTCAAAGAGTTAGGTCTTTCCCTCTCTGCCTACTGTACTTAGCATGGGTAGAGAATAATGGGAAGGTGGACGAGGTCACAGGCAGGCAAGGTCACTGCTGCCTTCTGGTCACCTTGGCACTCCTGGCTCTGCCTGGCTCATTTGCAGGCGACTTATTGTTGTTTACCCAGAAGAATCAGAAGACTGAGTGGTCGAGTCTGGATGAGCCATCACTGCATCTGACGATGACCCCAGGAGATAACTTGGTGGTAGGGGACCTAGAATCCACTGATAACTTTTCCCCTCAGCTTTGTTTTTTTGTATTCTCTTGTCACTCATCGATTTTGCGTCTCAGCTGGTGAAGCGCTTGCACTTGGAGCCTTCTCTTTTTATGTGTGATTTGTATGACAGGTATAACTGAGCTTCCTAAAATCTGCTCCACTCCTGTGGGCTTAGGGACATCGTCTCTCTGAGGTTACGTCTAGGAGCTTCCTCCACATACATTTTTTTATGTTAGCAGTTGTTTTGGAATTCCTCTGGAAACCACACACTGAGTCAGAACAAAACCTTTTTAGAACATCTCCCTAAATCGAATATGGTAGGAGAGTGGATCCATCGAGGGGCATGCCTGATGAGAAAGGTCTGAAGGCTATTTGCTAAAGATGGGGATTTGTTCTGCTCAATGGACCATGCAGGCTGAGGACAAAACCTAACATGTTTGGGGATTTTTCGATGCCGTGACATTGGAGTGGAAGTAGAGGATTGGGAGCAGTGAAAATAGAGAAGAGATCCAGCTGGGAGTACACAGAAGGAAGAATCTGGAGCGGGAACAGAGCATGGAGAAGTGTGGTTGAGTTTTGCTGCCAAGCGTGATGTAACCTTCCTAGACTCCCCATAACATCTAGAAAATTGATATTATAGTTAGATCTTTTCCCCCAAGTAACCTTTCTATTTTAGATCAGTTTTAGATTTACAGACAAGATGTGAAATCAATACAGAATGTTGGCATATACCTATCTACCCCATACCCAGTTTCCCTGTTACCTTACATTAGTATAGTGTCTTTGTCATAATGAATGCACCGACATCGGTATATTATTATTATTAACTAAAGTCCATGATTTATTTAGACTTCCTTCCTTGGTTATTCGCCTGATATCCTTAACAAAAAAAAAAATTTTTTTTTTTTTCCTCTTCCAGGATCCCATCCTCTCTGGGACGCCGCATTACTTTTAGCTGTCCTATCTCCTTAGGCTCCTCTTGGCTGTGACAGTTTCTCAGACTTGCCTTGTTTCTGGTGTCCTTGAGAGTGTAGATGTGTACTGGTCAAGCGTTTTATAAAATGTCCTTCCATTGGGATTTGTCTGATGTTTTCCATGATTAGATTGGGATTACGGGTTTTTGAAAGGAAGGCTACGAAAGTAACGTGATATTCTCATCATAGCGTTACGAAGGAACATAGGACCAAAGTGGCTGACTGTTGTTGAAGTTGACCTTGATTACCTGTTTGTCAGGTTTCCCCACTGTAAAGTTATTTTCCGAGACAAAGTCACTGTGCGCAGCCCACACTTAAGGAATGGGAAGTTAGGCTCCACCTCCTCAAGGGCAGACTATTTATATAAATTATTTTGAATTCTGCACAGGAGACTTATTTCTTTTCCTCATTTTTCTATTTATTCAATCATTTATTTACATCAATATGAACTTACGAATATACCTTTTATATTTGGCTTATAATGCAATATTACTTTATTGATTCTGTTTCCCAGATTGTTCCAGCTTTGACCTTAGGGAGCTCTTTCTGTTGACTCCTCTGTCCACCTGATACATCCCTTAATTGTTTGTGTGTGTGTGTGTTAGCACTTTCTTACTTCCTGGAACTATTCATGTTCTCCAGGCTCTTCTTATCTATTTTCTGCCCAACCCTAGAATCAGCAATTTTTCCAAGGAGCCATGGTTTATTTATTGGAAAACGGTATTAGAAGCCAAGTTCTGGCTTCTAGATGTGCTTGTTGCTTCTGGGGGTCATTGTTTCTAGGCCTTTTCAGCCGACAAAACAAGGAGGATAGATGTGTACCTTATCCTGTCCATACACACATCCATAAATATTTCTATATTAACCATCCATGTATTTGGCTAAACATCCATTTTCCTGAGGTCTCCAGCCCTAATCTATTATCACTTGGGTGATTCTGGTCTCCTCCCCTTGCTCACCTGTAAACTCCCACTCTAACACCAAGAAACTAGCGGTTACTGAATTTCTCCATTTCGGTATACATGGGTAGTGGTATCAGAATTGTTAACCTGTACCTTTGTGGGAAACAACTTTTTCAACTAGAGTGCAGTTTCTTCTACTGTGGGCCGCAGCTATGGGAATATGTTCATGCCCCAAACCAGAGGTGAACCCACTTCTTCTTCTTCTTTTTTTTTTTTTTTAAGATCTTATTTATTTATTTGACAGACAGAGATCACAAGGAGGCAGACAGGCAGGCAGAGAGAAAGGAAAAAGCAGGCTCCCCGCAGAGCAGACAGCCCGATGTGGGGCTCGATCCCAGGACCCCTGGATCATGACCAGAGCCGAAGGCAGAGGTTTTAATCCACTGAGCCACCCAGGCGCCTCGAACCCATTTCTTCTTATAGTCGTTTCATTCAGCATTGATTTAAAAACATTTTATTGAATACCTACTATGTGCTAAGTGCTAAGAAGACAATGAAGAATAAGACAGGGTTTCTGGCTTTATAGAACATATACTTTAATTAGTAAGTTGGAGGGAAGGTAGGTTAGAGTATTTGTTTTTTTCACCTAATTAAAATATATTCAACATCTCTCACTGAAGCTTGATGACTTCTTTTCTGCTTAGGATTATGATGGAAGTTAAGAAATGTTTTATAGAGATAATTATAGATGAACTCAAGATTGGGGACTCGGGATTTAAAAAGCACCGAGTGGGATGCTTCTGCCACTTGAGGTCCAGGCCTGCCAGCCAAGCCTGTGGCCTCTGCCTTCAGCCCTGCCTCCCCGGCTGGGCTGTCCTCCCAGCTGGTGTAACCCTGGGCTCACTGGTCCAGAACTCAGTGCGTTACTGGGAAGAATCCCAGGCAGGACTGGGGCTTTCTGTGTCACCGATCGATGCCCCCACAGAAAGGGAAAATATTCCCTTCAACCGCACTCTGCTCTTACCTACTGGGGTATCTTCTGTGCTGTTTTGTCCAACACGGCTTGAAGGGGTACCCAGCAAGTCGAATAATGGAAAGAACACCCAGTAGGCTTCCAGGGAAACGGAACCCTGTGCCAGGGTTCAGCTGGGGACTATTCACTGAGGCTGGTTTTCCAGTTCAGCCTCTGTAGACCCCCCCCCCCCCCCCCCCCCCCCCCCCCCCCTTAGCCAGTCCTGCCTCCTGGAGACCTGATGGGCCCTTGGGTGGAAAGGCAAACAAGCTTACCACAAAAGGAGATGTTTTAACATTTCTTAACAGAGGACATTTCCATTGCTTGGAGCAAGAAAGTCTCTTTCTTTTTTTAGAGTTTTTTTGTTTTCTTTTAATGGATACAGACTTCAGGGGCTGCCGGCTCCACAGGCTCCAGTTTTAGTGAACTCTGCAGTCACTGGTCCTTGCTGGGATTTGTCGAAACTCCCCCGAAGATCCCCCTAGAGGGTCCTGGCCAATGAGTATTTCCTGCGTTTGATGCTTTGTTGAACATTTACTTAGTGTGAGCGGTGAAGTCAGCGGGCAATATCTCTGGGAATCAGACAGTGCACCCCTCGGGATGCTGCCTCTCTCGAGGGGTCACACAGCATCTGTGAGACTGGTTTGATTTGAAGCTGCTGGCTCAGACAGAGAGGGGGTTCCAGCATAGAGCCGTGGAGACGAAGAATGTGGATTAGGAAGTCCAGCTGGCAGCCCCGCGACCCTGGGAGAGTAACTTGACCTCTCTGTGCCTCTGTTTCCTGGCCTGGAAAGTAGGGATAATAAAAGCACCCTGTCAGGGGGTCTGGGGAAGGATTTGACAAATGTAGCCATGTGAAGCACTTAGAACACACTTCTTACCTGTCTGGTACTTAGTAAGTCCTCAAAAAGTGTTTGCGGTTATTATTATGGTCTTTTTTTATGTGCTTTACATTCATTACAGAAGTCATGATGGCACAAACTGTCAATTCACAGATGGGTCGAGAGAGACTCAGAGAGGTTAGAGAGCTTGCCCAAGGACACAGGAAGTGGCAGAGGTCGCGGGCGTGTCTAGAATCCACGGCTCTCACGTGGCAGGTATCCATGTAGCAGGGAAACGAGAACTCTTCCATGCTAGCATGGAAGTGTCAGTAGACAGTTCTAGAGGATGACCTGGTGGCTCAGTCAGCTAAGTGTCTGACTTCTGCTCAGGTCACGATTTCAGGGTCCTAGCACCCCCTCCCCTCCATGGAGCCCCCTGTGCGCTGGGCTCCCTGCTTCACAGGACTGTGCTTGTCCCTCTGCCCCTCCCCCGGTAGTGCTCTCTCTTTGTGTCTTAAATAAACAAATGAAATCTTAAGATAAAGAAGGTTCTCACACAACTTCGAACAATTTTAAGACACCACTGGTTTTATGAAGCATTCAGGATTGGAATGGTTTCAATGTGAAAAATGAGTCTATACTTACAGTTGATAAAATTAGTAAAACAGGATAATACTATAAAGCTTTTTCTGAGTACATTCTGTGAGTCAGACATAGACATCCGTTCCGTATTTCAATGTACTTAATCACCATAACAAAATTACGAGAAAACTACTATTGTCTTTATTTTCTAGATGAGGAAAAAAAGTCAAATGGAAGTTAAATACCTTGCTTACATCCCACAGCCAGAAGCAGGTTCAGAATTTGATCCCAAACGATCTGATCCCAAAACTCATCCTCTTAACCACCATAACCATGTGGTCTGAACTCAAGCAGGAGAGATACAGAGTGCCTTGTAGGTGGAAAGAACGATGTCCACAATCAGAGAGAGCATGATGAGCTAGGAATAAAAGTTTCAACTTGACTAAAGGGGTAATAGGATAAAATGATAGAAGGATGGGATCCAGATGTCAAGCCAAGGAATCTAGGTAGATCTAAGGTAAGGCTAGTAGACTTCAGTTTATAGATATGTGCATGGGTAGGTACATATATGTGTTGACATATATTGTTACACAGCACAATAACACAGTTTTTTGTATTGTTACACAGTAACAATACATTGACATGTATTGTTATATATAGGTAACGCATATATATATGTTATATATATGTTAATATATGTTATATATAGGTAACACATATGTGTATCTGTACATGCACATGTCTTCTATATATGTGTACACATATATACTTTATGTGTGATATATGTATATTTTATATGCTATATATTCTATGTGAATTATAAATATTATATATGTGTGTATTACATGCTTATCCATATATTATATATATATATTAGTGATTATATATATAAAGCCCTCTAACTACAGCATATTCTTCCCAGAAATGTGGTATATTTCTCAGAGAGCCAGGAAAGAAAAACTCTTCGAGAATTTATATTAATGCATTTAATTCAAGAAAGATGTTTGTTTGATGTTAAACAGTATATTATTTTGAGCTTTACTCTTGAGGGAGAAGGGGCAATCAATTTTAAATTTCTGTTATATTTTCAATCATTTTTGTGTGGAGGTATTATCAGCAAGGTTTTTTATTATCTTCCTTTTTATTTTTTTGTCTTTTCCAAACCCAACATGTATTAGTTTTGCAATCAGAAGAGCGATGCTAGGCAGAAAAAAACAAGCTTTATTTAGGCACTTAAACATTCTGCCTTATTTGCAGTACTTTAATAAGGATCTTCAATTACATCATAGTAAGTGCCTCACATCTATCGACACAGCATCTTTCTTCCGGAGTGTCAACATCATCAATTTAGACCTCGTAAGAATCCTTGGAGATGGTATTTTTGCTTCGCACCAAGAGCTACAGAGAACAGAAGATGGAAAGGCTGGCAGATTTTTATCCTATTTGAAAGACTAAAAAATGTGGCTCTGGGATCAGCAATGATTCATCCAGGGCTAAGCAGAGAATACAAGAGTTGGCACGAGTCCCGAGAAGCCCCATGTTCTCCCTGAATAAGCAGATGTCTAGACACGGTGTCCAGAATGTCCACATCACTGTAAAGTGATGACTCACAGACAGCCAGTCCACCAATACTGACACATTTGCACGACAACGTGTGACCTTTCACAGGGAAATAGTTGGAACTAAAATGCGGGTGGAAAGAATAGCTCAAAAATATTTTTCTGGCTTCTACTAAACGATGACATTCATTTTTTTGAAAACTCGCTAATTTATTTGTGGTTAGAGCAGTGCAATCAAAGATCTCCCTTGTCTCTAGGTTAGAATATATTAATAAATCAGTATCTCTAACAGAGATATACTGCATTAAAATTTTAGAAGTTTCCTATGATCTTAGCATTTAAAAAATAGATACAAGCTTGATTTCCATCTATGACATAGCTGGAAAACTAAGAATAATTGACTTGAATTTTTAACTACAGTATACTTCACTTGATGGTAATTATATTTATTGTTACTCTCCAAGTCCCCAGGAAATCTTTCTTTTACTGAGTTTAAATAGCTTATATTAGAATTTATCATGTAAAACTAGAGTAAAAAACTTAGAATAATTTTCACATTGTCTTTAACATGAGAAGATAATATTCAAACACAGATCCATCTGATTCTGAACAGATCTCCAATAATACATTATTTAAAGTTATTTTTCTTATTTTGTGAAACTTCAAGTGAGTCGCTGAATTTCTAGAAGATGAAACATATAATATCATACCATATATAGTTTTTGGTAGGCATTTAATTTTGCGTGTTTTTGGACACCTAAAGAAATGCTTATCAATAACACTGAAAGTGCCCACAATAGTCACTGTGGAGATTTTCCAAGTACAATTTTGAAGCCTGTGTGTGTTTCTGATTTAAGTAGAGTACATTCAGTGGCTTAGCATGTCCCCTTCATTATTGATTGGATTCTGTCAGTGTGACCTTGTTCCCTGGAGCCTCTCACCAATAATTGATACTAGAAAGGGGTGGGATTGATGTAGGGTACGTGGGTAATCCTATCCTACCATTTTTATGTAGTCATAGACGTTGGAACCTGGACCTACTACACAACCAGAAGTATCAAAGGTCCCCTAGGTAATATTCTGAATACTGCATTTTAAGAATGGGCATTCTTAGAATGAAAAATTGGAGAAGAGAGTGTTGGCACCAGGCAGGCACTATGAGCGTACTGAGCCTACCTACCCTGGAGCAACTTTCGCAAATCCATGGACAAAACTAACGCACGTGGCACAACAACGAATCAGGCCAGCTGTAAGCATCTCCATGCTGAATAACGATCCTAATTATGCATGGTCACAAGGTGGGCCAAACACAACAATTTGCATATTCCCTTTTCATTAACTGACCCAGATGTCCTCTTTTGCATTCCAGCATTGAATGGGTGATTGGATGAATTCCATATTGTACTGGAACCGTCTGTTCTTTGCCTCCACATTCCACACACTGAGGGTCTCTTATGACTATAGTTTCTTAGATTGTAACTGAAAACTGGTGACTCAAAAGAGTTTTGAGCATCTCAAATATGGATGCGGCCTATAGAAAATATCTCTGAGCTGGACTAGAACCTTTAATATGAGGTATTCCCCAAGATATAAAGCTTATTTCCTGGTGAAATAAAATGGTGCTCAAGATTTTAGTGTTGAAAGGGAGACAGGGCAAAGACAGTTTGTCTTGGAAGCTAGAGACATTATGACTGTAAGAGGTCATTCAAGTAATCTTATGACCAAGCCACACCATGGTTTCAGAAGTATGTTCAACACAGAAGAATCCTACCTCAGGATTAAGCAGAAACTTGTGGCAAAAGTTAACTTTGGTTGCAGAGTACCCAATGTGTTCTAAATTTAATCTTAATCTGTTGGTTTATAACCAACACTGCCCACTTCTCTTGGACCTTGCTGTGCTAGAGTTGTGGAAGGATATTCTTCCTTTATGTGGTTAACTTTGTCTTCTCCAGTTTCACATCTCAACCTTTCACCCTTTTCTTCCCAGATGTTATCTCTTCTAAAGCACATTGTTGGCTTCCATTTCCCCTTAGTTTGTTTTCTTCTATTTCAAACACTAGGAATTGCTCATTGGGTATGTATACTAAATGTTCTGATTCATGACCATTACAACAAACAGAGTCTGATGTCAGGTTAAGAAAATGGAAGCTGCTCTTATGTCCTTTCAGGAGGAGCCTCTCTCACCAGGATGAAGAGCAGCACCAGATATCATTAGAGGATATTCTTACTGTGACACATTTGAATCCTACTATAGTCCCCTTTCTCACAGGGCACTCCTTTACTGGATGGACTGCTTCATCATAAGTTGCAGGTAAGTCTTCAGAGTATGGATGTAGTCACTGCTTCTTGGGTCATGAGTCATATATCTTCCTCAATTCCTGGAGACAGATTTACCTCCAACATAGCATCCGAGAAGGCCAAATGTTGTCATTTGTCTTGACTGTACTACCTTGAAATGTCATTCAGTAATTCATGCATTTATTCATTCGACAAGTATTTACTGAACATTTTCATGTGCCAGTCACTAAGCCAGCCATTGCCATACAGTGATGGGCAAAAAAACTACATCATCTCTGTCCTCAAGGTGCTTTCTCTCTACTCTTTTTGGGTTGGTCATTAATCAAATCATCATAGAAATAAGGGGAAAACTCTAAATTGTGGTTAAGTGCTAGGAGGCTGGGGAAGGCTTTACTGAGAAGTAATGATTGAGATGAAATCTGAAGAAATAATGAAGTTTGACTAGAAGAGAGAGGTCAAGAATTTCCCAACTATTGGCAATTGCATGTTCAAAGTTCCTACAAAAAGAGCAATCAAGGTGTCACCTGAATGAATTTTATGGCTGGAAGGTCTTGGCTGAAGAGATGAGCTGGGGCCAAATCCATGCAAGGTCTTATAGACAGGCTAAGGATTTGGTATTTACCTTCAAGGCAACAGAAAGCTACTGAAGTGGTATGACAGAGGGGAAAAGTGGTAAAGTGATCAGATTTGTGTTTTCAAAGATCACTCCAGTGTAGTGTAGAGGAGAGGTAGTTGAGGACTAAGATGTAAGGATGTAACCAGTCGTCTCAGACCACTGGAGTAATCCAAGTGAGACACGAAGGAAGCCAATCTATGAGGTTGAAAATGGAGAGAAGAGTGTGGGTGCCAAGTATTTTCAGGACTCAGTGGTGGTTTGAATATGGGAAATGAGCAAATAGAGGTTCTAAGAATGAACAAAGACTATTTGGAGGGATCAAAGTTATTACCATGAATATTTTGAATTCATCTTTTCAGTTGACTTCAATATTATAATTTTTAAATAGACTGCTCTTGTCTTGAAAAATTGAGGAACTAGGGTTTGCTAGGGAGAATTCAGTCTATAGTCAAGCATAGCTGTCGATCATCATGTTGAGGACATCAGAGATGATGGTTCACTGGGAGGACCAAACACAAGTTAAATGATAAGCATTTCCTACAGAAATTGGTGGATGGCAACATGTTGACTACCATTATCTACCCTCACTTGAGAAACTGGTAAATTTCCTCTGGTCCCAGTGGCCATGAGTTCTTCTCTGTTGTGGATGGCTGCTTTGGTGATTATAGGTTCCTTCTGAACTCTGACAAAGGACTCTTATAAAACCATTTCATCAGTGTTTGAGACTTCCTCCAGTCATTTTCATTTGTAGATTATCTATCCGGGCAGTTCATTGGTCACATTCCTTGGGAAATGCACCAGCTCGTGTAGTTTCATTTGTTTTCTGAGGAAAGGTAACCTTGGAGAAAGCATTTTATTAACAAACATTGCCTTTATTGTGGCCATTTTATCACCTCAGCCCCAGTCCTAGGGTTGTTAAAACAGAACTCTATCTTGTGTTTACTCTTCCTGGGACCTGTACTGCTAATAGTTCACTTGGGAATAAGACAGATTTGCCTGGGAGCTTTATCAAACCCAGACCCGAGAAGACAAAATGATCAGATTGATTCTTCCATACTCCCCCTTCTTTCAGTCACATTCAATAACTTAGAGAACTCAGATTCTCTGGGAATACACTGTACCCCACTGGAAAGCACTAGGGCTATGGATCTTTTGCTACTTTTTAATATTAATTGACTACTATAAGAAGCAGCTGTGTTCATATTATCACTTACTGAACATTTGCTGTATACCAGATACTGTGCTATGTGGTTTATATGCCTTGAACAATGTTTATGGAGGTATAACATGCAGTAGGGTACATAAATTTTTATTGTACAGTGTAAGTCCCAATGAATTTTTATATATGTATGCGCTTGCATAAGCACCACCCAGATCATGATATAATATATTTCCAACACTCAGACTCCCTCATTCCCATTTCCCAGACAGTACCTTTACCTCCTCATGAAAGGCATGATTCCAATAGAGATTGGACTTGAACTTCCATAAACGGAACATTTGCTCCCAAGATGGATCATTCACAAAGCTGGTGAATTGATGTGGACTGTCAGCTGGGCTGAGGGATGGATGCCTTGGTTTGTATACAAATGGGCTTCTCCATATGTAAGGACTTTCCTCAGAGTATGATAGCCGAGTTCCAAGGGTGAATGTCCCAAGAGAGGGGGGAGGGACATAAACCTGGGACACAGGTTTATGGGATCATGGCAAGGTTCTGAGGGAGCATATCAGCATATCAGCTGGAAAATATTATCACAGACATTTCTGGAAAATACAATCTGCCACACTTTCTCTTTCACTTTGCTAATGGTATCTTATAGTTAATAAAAGTTCTTGATTTTCTTACACCGTACACAAAAATAAATTCAAAATACATTAAAGATCTGAATGTGATACCTGAAATCATAAGAATTTTAGAAGAGAGCACAAACTAACTTCTCTGACATTGGCTGTAACAACATTTTTCTAGCGATGTCTATTGAGGCAAGGGAGATAAAAGCAAATGTAAACTATTGGGACCCATCAAAAGAAAAAAACTTCTGCACAGGGAAGGAAGTGATCAACAAAACTAGAAGGCAACATACTGAATGGGAGAAGATATTTGCAAATGGCTTATCCAATAAAGGATTAGTATCCAAAATATATAAAGAACGAATCTAACTCAACACTCCAAAACTGAATAATCCAGTTGAAAAATGGAAAGACATGAACAGAACTTTCTCCAAAGAAGATGGCCAACAGACATATGAAAAGATGATCAACATGACTCATTATCAGGGAAATGCAAACCAAAACCACAATAGGATACCACCTTACACTTGTCAGAATGGTTAACATCAACAAGACAAGAAACCGGCGTTGGCGAGGTTGTGGAGAAGAAAGAACTCTCTTGCACTGTTGGTAGCAATGCAAACTGGTGCAGCCACTGTGGAAAGCAGTATGGAATTTTCTCAGAAAGTTAAAAATAGAACCAGTCTGTGATTTAGTATCACATTACTGGGTATTTATTCCTAAAATACAGAACACAAATTTAAAAGGATACCTGCACCTCTCTGTTAATAGCAGCATTATTTACAATAGCCAAATTAGGGAAGCAGCCCAAGTGTCCACTGACTGATGAATGGATAAGAAGCTATCTGCATGTAGTATAGATATACAAAGGAATATTATTCAGTCATAAAAAAAGAATGAAATCTTGCCATTTGCAACAACGTGGGTGGAGGAAGAAAGTATAATGCTAAGCGAAATAAATCCATCAGAGAAAGATCAATTCCATATGGTTTTACTTACAGGTGGAGTTTAAGAAGCAAAACAAATGAGCAAAGAAAAAAGAGAGAGAGAAAGAAAAGGACAAACCAAGGAACAGACTCAACTATAAAGAAATTGGTGGTTACCAGAGGGAGATGGATGGGGGATGGGTGAAACAGGTGCTGGAAATTAAAGATTACACTTCCCATGATGTGCACTGAGTAATGTGTAGAATTGTTGAACCACTGTATTGTACCCCCAAAACTAATATAACACTCTATGCTAGCTATCTGGAATCAAAATTTAAAAAACTAAAAAAAAAGTTATTGATTTTAATGAAGTTCAATTATCAACCTTTTCTTTTGTGGCCAATTCCTTGTATGTGCTATCTAAGAAAGCATTGCCTAATTTAACCTACGGAGCCACCCAGACACCCCAAGCATTGCCTACTTTAAAGTTACAGTCTTGGGGGCCTTGGGTGGCTCAGTCGTTAAACATCTGTTTTCAGCTCAGGTCATGATCACAGGATCCTGGGATAGAGCCCCACACTGGGCTCCCTGCTCGGCAGAAAGCCTGCATCTCCATCTCCCATTCCCCTTGCCTGTGTTCTCTCTCTTTGTGTCTCTCTGCTAAATAAATAAGTAAAATCTTTAAAAATAAATAAAGTTACATTCTTGTACTTTATCCTCATTACTATCATCTGAGGTAGGTGCTCATGATATTAGGGACCTCATTTTTTATAGAAGAGAAATTGAAGCATAGAGGAGTTAACCACTTGCTCAAGATCTGACTCCCAAGTTCACATTTTTGTCTTTCACTCTGACCCTCTTGGCACCTTGACACTTAGCATGAGTCCTTATTCCCGATGCACCTGTTCCGATCAGGCCCAATATCCGGGGGACCATCTGAGAGCTGATTCTTCCTCTGGAAGCCTGTTTTCTTTCCACACTTCCGGAACAAATAGTCCATGGAAAACCATTCTCTCAAGTTCCTAGATGATCTTTTAAGAAGTCAGAAAGGAGAAGGCAGCTCCTTAAGTACATCTGACTGAAATTTGGTACAAACTCAAGGGTTTGTGTTGTATTTTTCCTGCTGCTGTTGTTTGGTTTGGTTTGGTGTCCAGGTAGAAAAATAAAGTAAGGAAAAGGGAACTGCAAGATTCTAGTTGAAATGACCCTGAAAGTGTGTATAGTTTTTAGGACTGAATATCAATAACTACACAAACTTAAGCCTCACGATGAACAAGTCCGTAAGATGTAAGATGAGTATGTAAACCACCATTTCCATGTGCTTTACCAGATTGTTGTGAGGAGATGAAATGAGCTAATGGATAGATGTTAACTCTAAGGGCAGTGACGATAAAACTTAAAGACAGCAGGCAGAGTGGAGAGCAGAGCCACTCCCTAACTGGAACACATCTTAGGAAAACTTCGTGATCCCAATAATGTCATCATACACAAACGCTTCTATTTTTTATTTTTTTAATTTATTTTTAAAAAATATTTTTATTTATTTATTTGGCAGAGAGAGAGAGAGAGATCACAAGTAGGCAGAGAGACAGAGGGGAAGCAGGCTCCCTGTTGAGCAGAGAGCCCAATGTGGTTCTAGATCCCAGGACCCTGAGATCATGACCTAAGTCAAAGGCAGAGGCTTAACCTGCTGAGCCACCCAGGCACCCAACACTCCTATTTTTATCTCAACTGTTACCAAGCATTTGGAAGCCTGCCAACTTTCACAGCTGATCCTTTTCTCACATGAATCATTAGGTAATTTAAGTGACTCAGAGAGGAGAGGAGGGGACTCAGGCTTGTGCTAGTTCTTTCACAGGTTTCCTGTTAATAACAGGTAAGAGGTGGGACGTACAATGGTGCTTTACAGGCTAATCGTCCTTTACTGAACAATTCAGTCTCGAATTAGTTACAGAGTGTGACAAAGCGAGTAAGTTTTCCTTTAACTTCTCACTTTACTTAAAGTGACAACATAATCAAATTATTGGATTTACTCTCCGACCGCCACATGACAATAATTTAGATAATGACACATAGGACATAGATTACATTTAAAATATGTAAAGCACGTATAGAAGGCAATTAATAAATATTCATGACCTCTTCTCTTTGATGAACTCCTTAGTTAAAAATTTAGGTGTTGGAAAAACACTGATTTCATACTATTGTGTACAACCAGTTAGGCAAACGGAAGTGTAAGAACATGAAGCAAATTTATTGTCTGCAAAAACAAGAGTTGTGCAGACAATTGGACCTTGATATGTTAGATAATTGATCAGTCAAGACAAAGGAAAAAAGAGCATCTAACTCAGTGAGTTGAGAGTCATATGTAATAAACCTAGAAAACAATTAATGAAGATTAATTAGAAAATAACTGTGCTTTGCAATTGTGAAGACACTAGAAAAGCAGCAAGCTGTTAAATAGGAAGATGTATTTTGTGGTCAAGCTGCTGCAAATGAATTTCTTGGGGTTCCGAACCTCCCATTGGAGTGGTGATAAAATGAAGAAAAGAAAGTTGTGGGAGTGAAATGTGAGAATCATTTTCCTTTAAAATCAAGAGCAAAATAGAGATGCCACTATCACCACTGAGAATTAGGTCAATAGCGTGCTAAAGGTTGTGGCCAGAGCAATAAGAGAAATACTAAATAGCTCTGAGGATTGGAGAGGGAAAAAAAAAACAAAACAAAACTATAGTCATTTGCAGATAATACAGCTATCTGCACATATAGGCACAAAAAGCACAAAAAACTCTAAGGAACAATATAAAAATCGATTGTATCTCTGTATACTAGCAACAGTGAAAAACGTACTTTAAAAAAGGGATTTGCAATAACCACAGAAAGAAAATTAAGGTGACTATATAAATAGACTTAACAAAGTTGGGTAAAACCTTTAGAAAGAAAATTATTAACATTTACTGAAAAACAAAATAATGCCTAAATAAATGTAGAGCTATATCATGTTAATGGCAAGGAGGGCAGAATATGGTAAAGATTTCAGTTTCCTTCCAGTTTGAGCTATAGGAAACTCCAATTTTAATCCAAATTCCAGTATGCTTTTCGTGGACCTTGACAATCTGATCCAAAAATTTAAATGAAAACCCATATCACCGAGAGTAGTCAAGATACTTCTGGAGAACAACAAAGTGAGGGGGCATTCTATAATAGATATTAAAACTTATTATAAAACAATAATAAAAGAGTATAGTGCTGGCACAGGGGTTGATAAAGAGATCAGTAGAACAGAATAGAAATAAAGATAAACAAAGATGGAAACTTGATATATGCCCATGGTAACAAGTCAGATCAGTGGGCAAAAGGGGAGGAAAAAAAAAATCAATTCCTTGTATATTAAATGTGAAAAACAAAACTTGTAAAATATTGGAAGAGAATATAAGAAAATTTCCTAATGATTTAGAATAGGGGAAGATGTCATAAATAAGTTATAAAAAAGCATACACATATACTGAAAAAAAATTATGAATTGATGATAGTAAAGAAAGTAAGTAAAAAGAAGGATAGAAATTCAGAGATATTAGTTTTTTTATTCAAATTCAATTAGCCAACATATAGTCCATCAATAGTTGAACAAATGCTCCATGAAAATTTTCCCAATCTGGGGAATGGAACCAGTGTTTGTGTCCTAGAGGCAGAAAGGTCTCCCCTCAAGATCATAGAATCTAGAAAGACCTTGAGGCACCTGATTGTGAAACTGATGTATCATAATTTTAGACAAGAGCTCTTGAGAGCAGCTAGGGGGAAGTGATTCCTTATGTACAGAGGAAGATCCATCACAATAATGTCAGACCAGTCCACAGAAACCTGGAAAGCCAGGAAGGGCTGGCAAGACATATTCAGGGCACTATATGAGAAGAACATGCGGCCAAGAATACTTTATCCAGCAAGGCTGACATTCAAAAGGGATGGAGAGATAACTTCCACGACTGGCAAGATTTAAAAGAGTATGTGACCACAAAGCTGGCACTACAAGAAATATTAAAGGGGGTTCTATAAAAGAAGAAAGAACCCAAGAGTGTCATAGAACAGAAATTTATGGAGACAATCTATAGAAACAAGGACTTCACAGGCAACATGATGTCAATAAAAACGTATCTCTCAATAATCACTCTCAACGTGAATGGCCTAAACACTCCCATAAAACACCACAGGGTTGCGGATTGGATAAAACAACAGGACCCATCCATATGCTGTCTACAAAAGACCCATTTTGAACCTAAGGATACATCCAGAATGAAAGTGAAGGGGTGGAGAAGCATCTTTTGCGCTAGTGGGCCTCAAAAGAAAGCTGGGGTAGCGATTCTCATATCAGGTAAATTAGATTTTAAACTAAAGACTGTAGTCAGAGATCAAGAAGAACTACATCATTCTTAAAGGGTCCATTCACCAAAAAGATCTAACAATTGTAAATATTTATGCCCCCAACACAGGAGCCAACTACGTAAGTCAACTGTTAATCAAGATAAGGAGTCATTTTGATATGAATACATTAATAGTAGGGGATCTTAACATGCCACTCTCAGTAATAGCTTCAGAAGAAGAATTCTGTAATTCATCAGTTGCATCTAACACCCAGTGCTCATCACATTGTGTGCCCTCCTTAATGCCCATCACTCAGTTACCCCATCCCCCCCACCTCCCCTCCAGCAGCCCTCAGTTTGTTTCCTATGGTTGAGTTTCTGATAGTTTTTACCCTCTCTGATGACTACCCATTCAATTTACCCTCCCTTCTGTGATCCTCTGTGCTGTTTCTTATATTCCATGTATGAGTGAAACTGTATGATAATTGTCTTTCTCTGATTGATTTATTTCACTTAGCATAATCCCCTCCAGTTCCACCCACATCATTGGGAATGGTAGTCATCCTTTCTGATGGCTGAGTAATATTCCACTGTGTGTGTGTGTGTGTGTGTGTGTGTGTGTGTGTGTATACCACATCTTCTTTATCCATTCATCTGTTGATAGACATCTTGGCTCTTTCCATAGTTTGGCTATTGTGGACATTGCTGCTATGAACATTGGGGTGCAGTTTCCCCTTTGGATCACCATATTTGCATCTTTGGGGGTAGTAACTAGTAGTGCAAAGAATGTGGAAGGTCTCTATAAGTCAGAAAGGGCAAGGATTCAGATTCTCTCCTACAGCCTCCAGAAAGAAACAGAGCCCTGTTCACGCTTTGATTGTATCACAGTGAGACCCATTTCTGACTTCCATCCTACAAAAACGAAGATGATAAATTTGTGTTGTATATGGCTGAATTTGTGGTGACTTGTCACAGCACCATCAAGAAACGAACCCAACTGTGTCACTCAGCCCCTATACGATGACTCTTGCAGGGTTCGTGGAGAGAGGCAATACTGTAAGCCAATTGAATCCAGCTCCGTGGTTCCTACTTTGGAAATACTGTCTGGGTGTGTAAGGATGAATTAAGATCTATAACCTTTGAACAACAGAAGTGTGGTGCTGAGGACTCCTCCTCCCCCATTCTCTCTTCCTCAGGGCATTAGAAGTAGGATGGTTCCCCAAGCGTTCCCCTTATCATCCAATTTCTTAGAAAAACCAGAGAAGGTTACAAATGCTGAAGCTGGTTATATCCGTCATTATAGTCCTGGAATTGAACACAGTGTCATGTCCTCATCATGCACGCAGTAGATGTGTTGAGTAGTATCAGAAACTTCCTCTGTGATTGAACCAACTCAGCAGTTCTGCGATAAGACATGCGAGTTTAAATGACAACCGAAGTCAGGATCATGACGCCAAGGTACAGGGAAGGGAAGAGCAGATGAATGATGCTTTTTTTCTCTAATGAACCTTATCAGAATTTCTGAGTTGGAAGCATAATGAAAAGATTGGTTCCAATATTTCTAACACCTGCCTTTTGCTGATTGAAACTTTATATTAAAAACTGATCTGTAAACTTAGTTCGATTTTCGTTTTGCTTTTTTAGTCTATTATTTTTCAGGTTTTGTTTTCTTTTGTTTTTAAATTCCCTCTCTTGGAGCTGAGGAGTGTCCGCAGTGATAAGCATTCTGGTCAGAGCATGAAGAAGCACAGCATATTGAAATGTTACTTGGACAAATCAATTCCTCAACCTTTCCTAAGCACTTGGCAGCTAAATTAAGGGAGAAATGTTGCAGTGTTGTTTCAGAGGCAAAAATACTGTGAAATGGAACAAACGTCTCCTTTGGGGGGGGGTTAAAATAAAAACTTCAAATTATTTGATCATCCCATGAACTTGACAAGTTCTCAATTGACAGCAAGGGTCCTTCGGTCTACAGCACACTCCACGCAGCTGTTCCGAGGCAAGATGATTTTTAGACCTAAGGTAGAGGACTGCATCCATCATGATTTGGGGCAACATTGCAAAATGTTGGATAGGATTTGCTTTTAGCACCTTCTCACATTGTTTAATTCACTCTCTCCTCATCTTTCCCCTGCTTACCCCCAGGAAGTGTCCCCTAGCCTAGAATTAAGCTTTTTCCTATTCCCCAGCTCAAAAGCCAATACTACTGGTCTCAGCCACATGGAATGTGATTCACTGATTCATGTTCAGTCCTGCCAACAAGTATTCTTATTTTCACTAAGGATTCATCTTTTAAACCAGTCCCTTAATAATGTTCTCAGTTGACTACTTTTTCCCATTTACTAGATAACGAAAGGCCCAAGTATGTGATAGTCATTGAAAAGGAAAGATTGGGCAAAATTGGTTTATTATAATAGCTCACATTAAATACTTATACATGTACATAGTTTACTTGTCTTCATGTAAATCATTATATATGTACATGTATTTTACAAATACACCTCACATGTAAAGTACGTGAGATTAAGATTCATTTGTGAAGTTGCTATAATTCAGACTGATTCCCTCTGCAAAAGGCTAGGTAAGGATCTGCCTGAGTATTGAGCAGGGCTTGAGAAAGCTGATTATGTCAAAATTACCACTTGTGGGGCACATGGATGTCTCAGTGGGTTTAAGCCTCCGCCTTTGGCTCAGGCCAAGGTCTCAGGGTCCTGGGATTGGACTCTCTGCATCAGGTTCTCGGTTCTCTGCTCAGCAGGAGGCCTGCTTTACCCTCTCTCTCTGCCTGCCTCTCTGTCTACTTGTGATCTCGGTCTGTCAAATAAATAAATAAGATCTTAAAAAAAATTTTTAAAAACCTGTGAAAAGTTAAGATAGCCAATTTTAAAATCATCAAAATGAAGTGAAGAAAATGATTTTTTAAATGACTTGATTATTTTTACTTGAAGAAATGTAAATTTTTAAAATTTTTATTTAATATTTTTTAATAAACATATAATGTATTATTAGCCCCAGGGGTACAGGTCTGTGAATCGTCAGGTTTACACACTTCACAACACTCACCATAGCACATACCCTCCCCAATGTCCATAACCCCACCCCCTTCTCCCTACACTCCTTACCCCAGCCACCCTCAATTTGTTTTGTGAGATTAAGAGTCTCTTATGGATTGTCTCCCTCCCAATCCCATCTTGTTTCATTTATTCTTTTCCTGCCCTCCAAACCCCCCACGTTGCATCTCCACTTCCTCATATCAGGGAGATCATATGATAGTTGTCTTTCTCCTTTTGACTTATTTCGCTAAGCATAATACCCTCTAGTTCCATCCACGTAGTTGCAAATGGCAAGATTTCATTTCTTTTGATGGCTGCATAGTATTCCATTGTATATATATACCGCTTCTTCTTTATCTATTCATCTGATGATGGCAGCTAGGTTCTTTCCATAGTTTGGCTATTGTGGACATTGCTGCTATAAACATTCAGGTGCACATGCCCCTTTGGATCACTACGTTTGTATCTTTAGGGTAAATACCTAGTAGTGCAATTGTTGGGTCATAGGGTAGCTCTATTTTCAACTTTTTGAGGAACCTCCATGTTGTTTTCCAGAGTGGCTGCACCAGCTTGCATTCTCACCAACAGTGTAGGAGGGTTCCCCTTTCTCCACATCCTCACCAGCATCTGTCATTTCCTGACTTGTTAATTTTAGCCATTCTGATTGGTGTGAGGTGGAATCTCATTGTGGTTTTGATTTGTTTTTCCCTGAGGCCCAGTGATGTGGAACACTTTTTCATGTGTCTGTTGGCCATCTGGATGTCTACTTTGCAGAAATGTCTGGTCATGTCCTCTTCCCATTTCTTGATTGGATTATTTGTTCTTTGGGTGTTGAGTTTGTTAAACTCTTTATAGATTTTGGATACTAGCCCTTTATCTGATATGTTGTTTGCAAATATCTTCTCCCATTCTGTCAGTTGTCTTTTGGTTTTGTTAATTGTTTCCTTTGCTGAGCAAAAGCTTTTGATCTTGATGAGGTCCCAATAGTTCATTTTTGCTCTTGCTTCCCTTGCCTTTGTCGACGTTCCTAGGGAGAAGTTGCTGTGGCTGAGGTCAAAGAGGTTACTGCCTGTGTTCTCCTCAAGGGTTTTGATGGATTTCTTTCTCACATTGAGGTTCTTCATCCATTTTGAGTCTATTTTCATGTGTGGTGTAAGGAAATGGTCCAATTTTATTTTTCTGCATGTGGCTGTCCAATTCTCCCAACACAATTTGTTGAAAAGGCTGTCTTTTTTCCATTGGCCATTCTTTCCTGCTTTGTCGAAGATTAGTTGACGATAGAGTTGAAGGTCTATTTCTGGGCTCTCTATTCCGTTCCATTGATCGATATGTCTTTTTTTGTGCCAGTACCATACTGTCTTGATGATGACAGCTTTGTAATAGAGCTTGAAGTCCGGAATTGTGATGCCACCAACTTTGGCTTTCTTTTTCAATATTCCTTTGGCTATTCGAGGTCTTTTCTGGTTCTATATAAATTTTAGGATTCTTTGTTACATTCTTTGAAAAAAATGGATGGGATTTTGATAGGGGTTGCATTAAATGTGTAGATTGCTTCAGGTAGCATAGACATTTTCACAATATTTGTTCTTCCAATCCATAAGCATGGAACATTTTTCCATTTCTTTGTGTCTTCCTCAATTGAAGAAATGTAAAATTTTGAAGTCACTTGTTTTGCCTGCTGTGACTTTTCCATGTCTCTGTGTTTGAACCAGTTTCTTTATTGCCTTCTGTGGTTGGGCTTGGGGTGCTAGTCTTGGCTTCAGCATCACCCCCCTCAATGCTGCCAGTCCACAAATCTATCTTCTAAGTCACACTTATTAGGTTTCTGACGCATAACAAGAATGAAGCCAGTCTGAAGACAGTTTCTAGACCTGGAGATTGCTACCAAAATGCTTTCAATGCCACCAACCTTTCAATTACCTTTTGAAACAGAAAAGGAGTCCAACAGCGATTTGCTTGGTGCCTTGAATTTTATTCAACTATTTGTCAACTTAAAATATTTGTACTTTTTCAAAAGTTATTTTTCTCTAGCAAGAAATAATTTATGCTTACTGAAAAAAATACAGAAAAATGAAAGTTATCATAGGGTAATCACTGAGAAATTACCATGTTGAGTACCTTTTGCTATCATATCCTATCGTTGGTTTTTTTTCAACTAATATCATTAGCATTTTCTCATGTCATTAAATGGTCTCCAAAAACATGATTTTAATGACTGTAAACCATTAACTATTCTCTTCTTATGGACATCTACATTAAATTTTGCAGCAGTGTGATGGGAGTCTTGTTTATTAGCCATCAGCTAACAATCTACATTTTAAAGAATACATTTCTAGTAGTAACTTTAAAGATTCTTAGTGAATAAAGGAAAACCATTTTATCCAGGCTTCAGCTATGATCTTACCTAAGTCCCACTTGATTCCACTCCTTCAGTGTTGATTGAACCAAGATCGGCCATCCACATCCTCTTACTTTCTCCCATTTCAAATATTCTTTTTTGCCTCCTACCACTTTTTCCTTCATCAAGATGACTTCTCATCTTCCAACTCCCTATAGAGTTGGAAATTAGTACCAGTCATTGCATTCACTGCATTCCTTACTTGTTCATCAACACCTGTCTTCTCCTCAATACTGGAAACTTCTTGAGGTTGGGTACCATGGATTGTGTTGTCCTCTTCATTGTTATACCAGTGTCTGATGGACAACTAATCTTTATCTAATATCTATATATATCTCTGTAGATATATATATAAGGTGCTTCCTAAATATTTGATGAGTACATTAGTGAATTAAATCTCCACAACCACCATTAGACCATCAAGTGTTCATCTCCTTTGAGGGTCAGGGAAGTGAGGCTCAGAGACAATAGAATGAGCTTACTCTGGGTTCCTTAGCAAAGAGCTGGGGGAAGTGGGATTTGAACCCAGACCCCTGACTTCAAGTCTGATGTTCTTTTCATTATGGAAGAGCTGCCATCTCATTTCCTGCTCTAGACTGGCACTGATGTCCATCTCTAATTCCCCAGCCCGAGACACACAAGCAGTGGCAGTATTTCCAGTGAGAGCAGGTCTGGGATGAAAACAACTATGGCCACCGAGGATGGAAATGCAAGCACAGGGCTACCTCTAGAGCTGAACACTCTCATCGGAGTGAATTAGGGTGCTCTCTCCAATCTGAGAAAACAGCGCTACAGACTTCAGCTCACTCTCTTTGTTTATTTTTTTTTAAGATTTTATTTATTTGACAGAGAGATCACAAGTAGGCAGAGAGGCAGGCAGAGGAGGGGTGGGAAGCAGGCTCCCTGCTGAGCAAAGAGCCCGATGCAGGACTCAATCCCAGGACCCTGAGATCATGACCTGAGCTGAAGGCAGAGGCTTAACCCACTGAGCCACCCAGGCACCCCGCTCACTCTCTTGTTATAGATATAGCAGCTCCAAGGAACCACCTTCAGAAAAATCCCCGAGGAATACTGTGGAGCTCTAGTGATTCTCACTGTCCTGCTTCTGTCTCGGGGATGCTGCTGTATGTAGTTCACCAAATTGTGCTGCTCTTTGTCTAACAAATATTTCACCAAATGAAAATGAGAATGGATTTTACATAGACCGCCTTCCTGCCATCTCCTTTCTCCCATGCAGGAAGTGAGGCTCAGAGAAGTCTTGCCCAAGCCAGACAGCACCACCGGGGTGAGAACAGAGTGATTCTGCTCCTCTGTGTGGTGCTGTCCACTTCACCGATGACCTCCAGACTCTGGGCTCAGAGGGCCCTCCTAGGACACAGCTCCGGAAGGCCAGCTCGTGAGAATGCTGTCCCTCCAGAAGCTCTGCATTACAAGGACCACAATGTATCCTCGTTATTTGTTCATTGGCTTGTTTTGTACCTGTCTCCCTCATTATTATATTAACAATTTTATGATGTTGTAATATGTTAGCTCTGCAGGGGCGGGGAGCATGGTGGTGTGGTGACAGTTCTTCTTTTCTCACCTGGCAGACTCCTACCAATCCTTCAAAATTTGGCTCAAACATGTCCCTGTCGGGGAAGCCTGCACTGATCTCACCAGCCAGAGCAAGGACTGACTCTTTGCTCCTTCTGCAGTAAATTCTATTTGGTGAGTGCATGAGCTTTACCTGATTTTTTTTAATTCTAAAAACTTTATTCATAATAGATGTTTTCATTTGCTAAGGCTGCTGTAGCAAAGTGCCACAGACTTGGTGGCTTAAAACAACAGAAATGTATTCTGTCATTGTTCTGGAAGCACGAAGTGTGATATCAAGGGAGACTTTCTTGCCTCCTCCAGGTTCTGGTAATCCCAGACTCGCCCTGGTTTGTAGCAGCATGAGTCGGCCCTCTGCCTCCATCTTCACAGGGCTGTGTTCCTCCTGCGACTGTCCCTCTCCCTCCGCTACTAGGACACAGGTCATAAGCATGAAGGTCTCACTCTGCTCTTGTGTGACCTCCTCTTAACCAATTACACCTGCTACAACTCGAATTCCAAATAAGGTCACATTCAGAGATGGCAGGAGTTGAACAGATCTTTTTGAGGAACACAATTCAACTCTTAACAATATATACCCCCCAAATGTACACTTAGGTGCACAATTCCAACTCAAAATGAACTGAGCCGTGTAACCCCTACTCAGATGGAGAAACAGATTGGTACCCTTAAGTCCTCTCATGCTTGCTTCCAGGTCCTCGTCCCCTTTAGCACCAGTAACCACTATCCTGCCTGATAAAATGGATTAGATTTTTCTTTTAGTCATAATTCACGTACCAGAAAATACCTCTTTTAAGGTGAAAATCTCAGTAGTTTTTAGTATACCCACAAAGTTGTGCAACCACCACCGTTATCTAATTCCAGAACATTTTCCATCGTCTATGAAAGAAACCCCATGCCCATTGGGGCATCACCCCTCTGGTTTCCCCGGCCCTGAGGAACCACTAAACTACTATCTTTCCTTATTGACTTGCCTCTTGGCAAAAAATTCCAAATAAATGGAAAAAAATTCCAAATAAATGGAATTATACAATATGTTTTCCATTTTCATCCCTGTCATAGCATGCATCAGTGTTTCCTTTCTTTTTATGATTGAAAAAAAATTCTATTTTATGCATATATCACATTTTGTTGATCTGTTCTCCAGTTGGTGGGATCTGAGTCCTTTCCATTTTTTAGCCCTTAGAATAATGGTTCTATGAACATTCTTGTATATGTTTTTGTGCTGATATATGTTTTCAATTCTCTTGGGTATGGGCTTATATATTTTTGTACCCTCACCATCCAGCACATTTCAAGGCTTGGGGTAGATATTGGCCGACTGATTGCAAGTTAAAAGCAACCCTGGCCTCTGAAAAGTCCTCTCCTACATTAGGAAGTAACTTGGACACTTGAGAGAATTGTAGCTCTCCTGTGTTTGGGGAATGTTGTCTCTTCATATTCATTCTTCCAGGTAGTCAGTAATCATGTGCTTTTCCACATCGTCGTTGGTGTAGGAAGCAGCATGCTACTCGCGCACTTGGAAAAAATGTCATCTGAGGTCACCATGAAAGGGCATGGGCTTACAATAACAAAGTGAAATATTTTGGAAACTGTTAATTTGGTGGGGGGAACCCAGCAGGAAATAAAGCACATACCTCTCATCCTTCCCTGATGAGGACATCAAAGAAGGACAGTGTTGGTGAGATCCCCTGGGCTCTGCTTTGTACCTCCGACAATAGTGATGGAGACACAGTAATAGAGGCATGCTTCCAATTCTCTCTACCTCTTTACTTTTTATTTTTATTTATTTATTTATTTATTTATTTATAAATAAATAAACAGACAGAGAGCACAAGTAGGCAGAGAGGCAGGCGGGGGTGGGGAAGCAGTCTCCCTGCTGAGCAGAGACCCTGATGGGGGGCTCGATCCCAGGACCATGACCAGGATCATGACCTGAGCTGAAGGCAGAGGTTGTAACTGACTGAGCCACCCAGGCGCCCCTGCCTTTTTACTTTTTACAATGTTTCAAAAGAGTGGATCCCAGAAAGATACAGATAATAGATTCTTTTGGATGAATATATAGCAGATAAGATATCAAGAATAATAAAATGGGGGCTTCTGGGTCACTCAGCCAGTTAAGTGTCTGACTCCTGATTTCAGCTCAGGTCATGATCTCAGGGTCCTGAGATCAAGTCCCGTTTTGGGCTCCATGCTGGGTGTGAAACCTGCTTGAGATTCTCTCTCCCTCTGCCCCTCACCCCACCCCTACTCGCCTGTGTGTACACACACTCTTTCTCTAAAAGAAAAAAAAAAAATTAAAACAAATACATGTGTATCTATTTACCCAGTTTAAGAAATAAAGTATCAAACTTGTTGAAGTCTTTCTTCTCCCAGTGAACCCGCCTTACTGGATTTTGTGATAATTTGTGTTACAATTTTACTACATTTGTGGGTATCTCTAAACAATATATTTAGTTTTGTATCTATTTGAATTTTATATAAATAGTATTCTATTGCTTATAATCTTCTGCTATGTGTTTTTTTTCACTCAATATTATGTCTGTGAGATTAATCCATATTGATACATTTTGTTTTCATTTCTTCCCCTTTACTGCTCCATTTTATTTAAATACAAATTATTTCTCCTTTATGATGTTAGATACTTGGGTTGTTTGCATTTTTTGTTATTACAAACAATATTGCTGTGAACATTCTTATGCAGATCTCTGGAGTATGCATTTTTATAAGGTGTAGATATCTTGGGGCACCTGGATGGCTCAGTCAGTTAAGCGTCTGCCTTTGGCTCAGGTCATTATCCCAGGGTCCTGGGATTGAGCCCTGCATCAGGCTTCCTGCTGGGAGAGAAGCCTGCTTCTCCCTCTGCCACTCCCCTTGCTGTGTTCCCTCTCTCACTCTCTCTCTGTGTCAAATAAATAAATAAATAAAATCTTTAAAAAAAAAAAAGGTATGGATACCTACACTCAAGAATGAAATGGCTGGGCCATGAGGTGCTTGCATATTTATAAGACAATGGTTCATTATTTTCCAAAGGGGTTTTATCAGCTTGTACCACTAGTGTGTTAGGAGTTTCCTTTGCTTTCCATTCTCACTAACTCTTGGCATTGTCAGACTTCTTAATTTGGCCAGTATCATGGGTGTAAAACAGTACCATTATTAGCTGGTCATCAGTGCATACTGACTTCCAGAAAATTGAGTGTCTTGAAACAACACCCATTTATTGTTTCTCACTTGTCAAGGTTAGGCAGGATGGTTCTGCTGATCTGGGCTAGCTCTGCTGATCTCGCTGGGCTTGCTCATGGCCTGCAGACAGCTGGCAAGTGACCAGTGGGTTGGACGCTCTAGGATGGGCTCGTGATTTAGCTCTGTTCCACAGGTCTGTCTCATCACTGGGTAGGACAGTCCAGGTTTGTTCTCATAGCTCAGACAGAGGAGTAAGAGAAAGAGCAGAAATATACAAGAGCTTGAACATGCTGTTTGCAGTAAGTTTGTTACTGTCAGATCGGACACGGTCAAGTCCAGGACCTGTGAGGGAGAGCATTACCAAAGAGTGCTTACACTTGGGGCAATGGGTACACTCCATTCTCTTTAATGATTTGAATTTATATTTCCTTGATTAGTATTGAAGTTAAATATCTTTCAAAAGTTTGTTGGTCACTTGTGTTTCCTCTTCTGAAATGCTTCTTCATGTTTTTTGTCAATTTTATACCAAGCTTTCACTTTTTTTATTCATCCAGAAGACATGATGATGATGATGATGATGATGAAGAACCCGGGACTCTGGGATCATGACCTGAGCTGAAGGCAGTTGCTTAACCAACTGAGTCAACCAGGTGCTCTTGGATGAATAATTTAAGATGAATTGAAAGAATAATTGCAAGGTTAATACAGATGTACTATTTTTCCCCACCGAAATCCACAAACTAATTATTTCCATTTACAGACCCCTTGGGGGCCCAAGGATTCCATTGAGAGCCCTTGCAATCTGGAATAAGGTCAGCTAATCCTCTGCATCATCAAGTAATGAGAATTTTGAGGATCTTTTTGTGGGGAAGTCAGCTGGCACTGGAGCATCTAGAAGGCTTTGGGATTCTAGAAGAGTAGAGGTCAGGGCTCTTTGCTCTAATCCTGAAAGCAAAGAGGTGAGTAGAGACCCAAGGAGTGTGGTGTATTTCCAGTAAGGAATCTTCCACGGCCATGATGGCTGCGAGAATTATAAGAACTGCCTCCTTTCCTGTTCTGTCTGTGCTGGACCCACAATGATACCGGCCAAACTTTCAGGAAAAGTCTGTTATACACAGCACCTTTGTTTTAGTGTGATATGTGTGGGGAGAGGGGAAGGGTAGGCAGCACACGTGTTTGGGGAGGGGGCAAGGAAGAGAATTGCAGCCATTTCTAGAGGTCAGAGTGGCCATCCTAGTATTGTACTCAGAGAACAGTTAGGAGCCAGCTGACCATGAACAAGCAGCGGGCAGTGGGGATGGAGTCAGAGAGGCCAAGAGACCAACCTTCTTCAACCTGAGTATGTGAGAAGTGAGTGAGCCTGGACCACAGAGGGGAGGAGCTGGATCCTGCCTGCATGGAAGGGAATCACCCAGAGGTAGACCATTAGGTTACATCAGGCTAAAGGCTTTAATGTGACCCCAAGGGCAGCAAAGGGCTGGCTCCCGGAGGGGCGTCGAGCTGAGAGAGGAGCGTCGGCTATAATCAGGCTTTTGGAGAGAGCACTCAGGCCGTGGGATGGTGAGCGGGAGGGCGGCCCAGGCTAGACCCAGACTCTGTTTCAGAGGCAACGGCATGACTCAGAACCACCAGGGAGACAGAAGGAATAGGAGCACCCTTAGAATCGTGCCTTTAGGGACTAGAGATTGTTGACATAGCTTGCCTCTCCAAAGTCAAACAGGAAGTTCCTCCAGCAAGAAAACTCTTGTGATTGCTTTGAAGCAGATGAAACCGGCTTACCCCAGTCCTCCATCTTGGTGTGTGATTACAGCAGAAAAAGTGGATTAGAAGGTCTGTATTCAAAGTTCTTCATTAGGTCTCACCGTGGGACGTGGGATGGGGGTGGGCGGCTGGATGGGGGCGGGGAGGGATGTTCATTGCACTCAGCTCCCTTTCAGCCAAGCGTTTCTGGTGAAAGAGCTATGCCTGAATGCTGACTGACACCCAGGCAGAATCTTAAAGCTTTATTTTGTCCCCACCACACATGAACTCGTACTTGTACTGCTGTTTCTTCACAGTATGGAAATACTTACGGAGGCAAGGGTCCCCAGGGCTCCTGGAGGCTCAGAAGGACAGAATCTTAATAACATGACCCTTCGGAGTAAGCGAAGAGGGCAGGAGTGTAAGAGACTTTTCAGTCACTTAGGAACTCTAGCTCGGTTCTATATGGTATAACAGTCTCATGTGACCATGGAACACTTGAATTGTGCTTGATCCAAACTGAGGTGTGCTATAAATGGAAAATATCCACCAAATTTTGAAGATAGAGCACAATAAAAAGAACATTAAACATCTCATTCACAATTTCAAAATTTTGATTATATGTTGAAATAGTAATATTTTGGATACATTCGGTTCAATGAAATGCACTATTAGAATTAATTTTACCTGTTCTTATTCTCTATTTTATTTTATTCTATTTATTTATTTGACAGACAGAGATCACCAGCAGGCAGAGAGAGAGGGAAGCAGGCTCCCTGCTTAGCAGAGAGCCTGATGTGGGGCTCGATCCCAGGACCCTGGGATCATGACCTGAGCCGAAGGCAGAGGCTTTAACCCACTGAGCCACCCAGGTGCCCCTCTTTTTTTTTTTTTTAAATTAAAGATTTATTTATTTATTTGAGAGGTAGCACATGTGCGTGTGTGCCTATATGAGCGGTGGGCAGGGGGATGGTGGGCAAAAGGAGGGAGAGAATCATCCCCAAGTGCACTCCCTGCTGGGCACACAGTCTGACTCTGGGCTCAATTCCAGGACCCTGAGGACATGACCTGAGCAGAAATCAGGAGTATGTTGCCCAACTGACTAAGCCACCCACATGTCCCAGTTCTTACTATTTTTTTTTAATATGGCTGCTAGAAAATGTAAAGATACATGTGTGACTTGCATTATATTTCTAAGGAGAAATAACTGGTAGTTATTTCACATGATTAGAAACAACCACAGAGTTAACTCATATAACCCATATAACTATATCTGGTTAAGCTATGCAACTCCTATGCAACATTCTGTAATCTTTGTAATGTCCTCCTATTCCTCTTTTTTCCTATTTTCTTTCTGATTCTCTATAGCTGGTTCAGGAAAATCTTTAACATCAAAGTGCACATGCTAATTTCCTGGGCATGATGGGGGAGGGGAGCTGTATGGGGCCTGGAGGTCCACATTGAGCCCAGGAGGGACTGAGAAGACTATCCCCCGTAGAGGGATAGAAGGACAGAGTTCTTAGCCTCCTGGCCAAACAGATCAACTTTTTGGCTGGGCCGAAAGGAAGGAAAAAGGAGCGTCTGTGTTACTGACCTGGATCTTGGCAACAGAATGGCCCATATGGGATTCTCAGAGTTCCAGAGAAATTGGCAGCATCTCCATGTCACGAAAGGGCCCTCCCATCCTGTGGTTCTCCTGTTCCCTCCATCCCACCGCCCTGATTCATGCACCTGATGCTCCACTGGCCCCTCAGGTTCTCTTTGCCCAACCAGCCTGCACTGATAATGGGTTCAGGCAACCAGCTTGTTGCCTGAACCCATTAACCTTCAAAACTGCTAAATGACTTGAAAAGCCTCTCAGATGTCAGGCTCTTTTCTGGCAAAACCCTGAACCTGGATCCTTCTCCTAAGCCGCCTTCTTAATTCCTACCCCTGGGCTGCCAGGCACAGCTACGGAGCATCATTGAATTGAGCAGATTGGCCCATGAAAAATTCCTGGGCTCCAGCTCCAGCTGTGTGTACCCTCAGCGATACGCAGCATCACAGGCACCAGTCCACTGGTCCCTCCAGCAACCATGCAAACCTTCATTGCTCTCAGAATCTCCAAGAATTCGCAAAAAGTGCCCCTCCTCCCAGTTAGTGTGTTTTGATGTTGTACAGTCTGGTGAGTTCTGTCCTCAGGAGAGGAGGATGTAGCATTTCCAGGGTCGCAGGGGGCAGCATACCTGGGCCCAAGCCCTTCAAACCCGACCACACCCCTCTGCCCCAGGGCCCATACTCCCTACTTTGGTCCTTCAGGGCGGCAGCAGCTACCCCTCCTCCCCAGGGACAGGAAAGCAGCATTGATTCCTGGTTGACATGAGTCAGGCTTCTGTGGGCGAGAGGAAAAATCCTAAAGGAATGCTCAGAGCATGACTGACATGGGACCCAGTCACACATGAGTGTGTAAATGTGTGTGAGCACTGGGGAGTGTACATGTGTACTTCCGTGTGTGTACACACTGTGGGCAGTGTGAGTTTATAGGAGGAAGCTCTCCTTGGCTTTTCCAAGACTTGACCAGGAAGCCAAACTCTCTTGCCTTCATTTTCTGGAATAAGTTAATAAACGTTGCCCTTGTGCAGTACACAACCCAGACGCCTATACTGATGGCTCTGACCATGGTGTCCTCAAACCCTTACATCATTCCCTTCCCTTCCATTGTCAGAGCATGGCTTTGCCTCCATTCTATGTGAACCTCCTCAATTTTCTATTTCCTACCCACAAGTATATGCAGATCTATACTTTTTTTCCCCCATTTCCCTTCAATTTCAGGGCACAAGGTGTCTGCCTTTTTTTCAAGGCCAACAGCTCCTGTGCAATTGATCTCATCAGGGGTCCTCTCTGGACCTTGTTTCATTAGCTATCCATCCCCCCTTCTCATCTTCCTGTCTTTTTTCTGGTTGTCCCATAAAATCAACTCCATTTCACAAAAGCCTTCTCCTGACTCCCAAGGCCCCACTCCCCCTCCTTCTCTTTTCTCTCCCAGCCAAGCCTCTAGGACTATTTTTACTTCTTCACCCACTGCACTCTGGCCTCCTCTCTACCATGTCTCTCCGTGTCCTTTCACGGGGCCCTCAGTAACCTCCATGGTGCCTGATTAGCTAGGTAACTTTCCAGTCCTTATTTTACTGGGCTATTCTGTGCGTTTGACACTGATGATCACTTTCCTCTTCAGGAAAATCTTGCCTCTTTTCACTTCTGCATAGAACTTATCAGCTAGTGTGAGGACCATGCCCAATGTCCCTACCTAGGAGGAACAGCCGCACCCAGTGGGGCAGCCCCGTGTTCTCCTGAGACGTGGGAAATTGATCCTTGGCCAAGCTGTGGAGGTCATGCTGAGCAGGGCTTGGGGTTGAGGACGCTATGGGAGGCCCTGGCTAAAATGCATGAGTAATAAGCAGCAGATGGCAGAGAGAGTCAGAGAGAGACAGGCAGATAGACAGAGACAGAGATAAAAACCAGAGAGAGCTAGAAGACAGACAGAGACAGAAAGAGACAAAGGAAGCATACGCTTGCTAAGAGGTAGATGTGAGGAGAACACGGCTGCCCCAGAGCTGGAGAAGGAGCCTCTCCTCCTACATTTATTACTTACTGCTCCCAGTTCTAATGTGCTTGAGGACTAGGGGCCTGACTCCACGAAAGTGTTCACCCTTATAATACATTTACTATTTATGGAGCGAGTGTTCAAGTGTCTGCTGATTGCAGTCAAAAGGAAGCTTGCCTAAGAACCCTGTACCCTGTAGAATGTGTCCTCAGAAACGTGTGTTGTGGGTTTTGTTGGGCCCAAACCACGAGGTTCGTCACTGTAATTCTCTCTGCTGTTTACAGAGAGTCACCATGTCCATGTCTATCCACCTGGTGTGGAGGCTGTACCAGCGAAGGACCTGAGTCACTTACACACCATGTTCAGAAGAACGTGTGCCCACAATACAAGACACAATGTGGTGGTCCAGAATGGAAGTATAGATTATGGACACCCTTGCTAGCCTAACGGTCAGATTCCTCTGACATCCACCGAGCCCAAGGGCAAAATTAGGACTTCTGTATTTGCAGCTCCTAATTTAAGATGAAGATGATCTCATTGAACAATGGAAATTCTTCTCAATGTCCCTAAAAAAATGTTTATTTTGGTGATAGAAGAATTTATTATAATTTATGACAATTCCTGGGCATTTGAAGTTCTCAGTTCTCCTTTTTTTTTTTTTTTTTTAAGATTTTATTTATTCAGTTCTTCTCTTCTTGACTGTTAGGCTCAGCTGTGACCCACGGTTATTGCCAACCCATCCTCTGCCTCTTTCCCTCACACATACTCATCACTGTGCAGCCGACACCATGCAAATTCTCTCACTGTGCATTTGCTCACGCACTTCCCTCACGTCTCCATGAAGTCTTGGGACCTTCTTGTACCTTCTCTGTGGGGACTTGCTTGGAGCCTCCATTTGGAATCCTTTTGGTCTTCTTGGAAATCTTCTAGCCCAGTGGTTGTGAACCCGGGTGATTTTGTCCCCCAGAGAACATTTGGTAAATTTGGAGATACTTTTGGTTGTCATAATTTCGGGGATGGGGTGGGGGGGGGTAGGGGGTGGTGGAAAGAGTGCTACTGGCATTTAGTTTGTAGTAGCAGAGAATGTTGCTCTACACCCTAGAGTGTGCAAAACAGACACCCAACACAGAATTATCTGGTCCATAATATTTTGATAAAATTTTTAAAAAGATTTTATTTATTTGACAGACACAGATCACAAGTAGGCAGAGAGGCAGGCAGAGAGAGAGGGGGAAGCAGGCTCCCTGCTGAGCAGAGAGGGGGCTCAATCCAGGACTCCTGACCTGAGCTGAAGGCAGAGGCTTTAACCCACTGAGCCACCCAGGCACCCCAATATTTTGATAATTTTGAGAAACCCTTCATTCTAGCCTGACTCTGGCACCTTTCACCCTATCAGCTGATTTCTTTTTATGGTGCAGAATTGTAGGGTTGGATGGCAACTTTCAGAAACTATTCTATTACCCACCTGAAATTTATGGGTAAGAAGACTGACCAAAGAGAAGCTGCTGAAAGTCACAGAGCAAGTCACTGGCAGGACATCCCCCCCCACCCCTGGGGCTTTGACCATTTCCATTCTACTTCCATTGTACTATTGTTTCCTTCTTTCTAGGTGGGCTGAAGAGTTTACTAAATGTCCAGTGACTTTCCCCTCCAACCTCCTACCCTCAACCCAGTACTAGGAACATGGTATATACTTGCTATCAGATCAGAATAATAAGATTTTATAAAATAATATGACTTTATAAAATATCATTTTCCCCCTGCAAACAAATAGATATATTTAAAAAATTATCAGCCTTTCTCCTAGATATAACCTTCCAAAAGGAAACATGACTATATCTAAATCACAGAAAGAAGAAATTCCATAGAGACTTTCTGCGGAAGTTTCTTCAACCCTAATTAAAATAAATACCAGCCAACCGAATCTTACGCATTTAAATGATGGTGATGAAAATCACCACCTTAGCGGCACCGAGGAAAACAGGAAAGGTTTCTACTAAGGGGAATGATTAACTGAATTCTTACAGAGACACTGGAAACAAAACAAAACAAAAAGAAAACCGACAAAAAACAGAAAGGACAGCGCATTGCCTAAATTTGTACATTGGATTCCTCCAACCTCTTATTTATAACCTCTCCCCATAAACATTCTCCTGAAGAAAAAATACATGTAATTGTTGATCCAGAGTTCAAAAAGACTAGGTTAAGCATGCAAAGACAGAATAAGACTTCATATTGGAAAAGGAGAGCTGATTGGCTAGTATTTTGCATTTTGGAGGCAGAGCAGTACAAGTTCAAGGGCAGAAGTTCAAGTGCAGGCCTGTAGCGAGCTGATCTTGGATTTGAGTCCCAGCAACAGCATGGAGCAGCTGTGTGACTTGGGTAAATTCCTTAATTCCTCACATTCTGGACTTCTCAGCTTTGAAGGGAAGGGCAGTAACAATACCTCCGAAAATATCAGGTTGTGAGGATTTGATGTAGGAACACAGGAAAAGTGCTTCCCGCGGGATGGGGCTAAATCTAAGGGATGAATAAATGAGAGCTAGCGTTAACATCTATTTCTACCTTTTAATCTTTTAATTTTATTTCAGAAAAAAAAAAAAAAAAAGGAAGATCACTTAGTCCATGGTGTCAACTTTTATTTCCTCAGAAGAAATGTGACATCTGCTTGCTAATGTGAAAGAGAACTGCTATCACATTGAAGTCTTCACATTTAAACTCAAACAAACCATGGCTTTTTATTTTTTTTTAATTTTTTTTAAAGATTTTATTTATCTATTTGACAGACAGAGATCACAAGTAGGCAGAGCAGCAGGCAGAGAGAGAGAGGAGGAAGCAGGCTCCCTGCCAAGCAGAGAGCCCGACGCCAGGATCGATCCCAGGACCCTGAGATCATGACCCGAGCTGAAGGCAGAGGCTTAACCCGCTGAGCCCCCCAGGCGTCCCAAACAATGGCTTTTTAAAATTGTGCAAGCAAATCTATACTGGAAAATACCTGGAGAATAACTGAAGCTTGATTTGCTTTCCTTCTTTCCTCTCTCCCTTAATTCCTCCCTCCTTCCCTCCCCCCTGTAACTGGAATGTGCAAATGTGCATATATGGGGTTCTGTGACGGGAAGGTATCTATAGAGACCGTGTCAAGCAGTTAGGTGTTACAAATAAGTCTGAGAAGGGAAATTTCAGAGC
Organism: Mustela nigripes; assembly: GCF_022355385.1. Classification (NCBI taxonomy): domain Eukaryota; kingdom Metazoa; phylum Chordata; class Mammalia; order Carnivora; family Mustelidae; genus Mustela; species Mustela nigripes. The sequence continues at coordinate 233,656,283 of NC_081557.1, read as the reverse complement.
CTTGGATTCCAACCCTGGTTCATACTATGTATGAGGTATCTGGCAAGTCATTTAACGGTTTCTCATCTCTAAAGTAAGGGGCTTGAGAGGTGGTTACTGAGATTTCATCCAGCTTTAATTACAGGGTTATATTTTATTTCTGGAGAGCCATGAGCGACATCCAATTCAAATGTGTTGTTTAAAATGGCCCTGTCTTGGGGGTGCTGGTGGAGTGTGTGACTCTTGATTTTGAGGTTGTGGGTTTCAGCCTCACATTGGGTGTAGAGATTACTAAAAAAAAAAAAAAAAAGGATCCTGTCTTTTTACTAGTAAGTTCAATCTGTGAAACATTATTCATTTTTCAAATAATATTTTACATTTTGCATAGATATCCTGGTTCAAGCATTTTGCTGCATTCTTTTTTTTTAGATTTATTATTTATTTGACAGATCACAAGTAGGCAGAGAGGCAGGCAGAGAGAGAGGAGGAAGCAGTCTCCCCGCTGAGCAGAGAGCCCAATGCAGAGCTCCATCCCAGGATCCTGGGATCACGACCTGAGCCAAAGGCAGAGGCTTTAACCCACTGAGCCACCCAGGCGCCCCATTTTGCTGCATTCTAAGTTCTAAAATTTGACTGGCGTTATGGGTGTTTGGCCTGGACCCAGGGCTCCATGCTTAGCAGGGCTCCACAATTGCTTCAATGTCCTGCTCTTGCCATCTCGAAATTTTTAATGATTTTTGAACCAAGGGCCCTGCATTTTCATTTGACACTAGGCTCTGCATATTATCATAGCTGGTTCTGGCTACAACTTATAGTTTACAGTTAATTTACAATTAGTTTACAGTTTAATTTCTTGGCATAGGACTCTCTCCCTTTTTAAGTTAGAAACCCACATGTACCTTTTTCCTCTGCAGCCATTCTGTTTGAGGGTGGGATAAAACTGCTTCACCTGCCAGAATGCAGGGTGTGTCCGCAACTGTGCCCAGGACACACAGCGCCTGGCCTTGGCTTTCAAGGGTAGGGGCTCCCAACCCTCAGCCCCAGCTCTCTGTAGTGGCCCAAGCGTCTGTCCTGGGGATTCCCACATCAGGGCAAATGTTTGTTTAGAGTCCATGTTTGAGGACTTTTCAAAAGAAAATTGGAAGGTGACAGTCAAACCATGCAAGAGTCCCATTCTGTGAAAGAGACCAGTACCTCACCCTCCTGGCCATGCCTGTCATCTTGAGTGTTACTGAAGGCCTTAACCAGCTGACTTCAGGTGTCTCTCCAGTGCAGTAAAGAGGGAACTACTCAGAAAGGCTCTTTTCTAATCAATGCACGTGATGATTCAACTTCAAAGCCAATTCTGACTCTCCGTGTGTGCTGTCATGGAGCAGGGCGCTGAGGGCACAGCAGTGAGCAAACACCATGAAGACGAGTTAATTTCCATTTTATGACAGTGTCCCGTGGGTCTACTCAAAGGCCGGTGGAAAGGGGACACTACTCACCTCACAGAGCTGGCCTGAGACTGTAAGAAGATGGTAAGTGACGAGGTACTTAAAGAGTTATTTTGTTAAACGATTTGCACATTGCAGCCTGGGCACACGATTTTAAAAAGAAAGCAATTTGTTCCTGCAGGTATGCATAGATTTATTCCCCAAAGGGAGCAGCTTAGAGCAAAGCGGAGATAGGAAGAAATTTAAATGATTTGCCTTTTCCTCTCAATTTTCAAACAGTGAAACTTCGCGGACAGCGGGGCGCCCCTCTCTGGACCAGCCACGGAAGGGAACGCCAGCTGAAGAGAAATGCCAACAAAGAATTAAGATCGTGCCCACTCCGATGGTGGTCAAGTCAGGCCGTCTAGAGTTTCCTGTCCCGCTCTCCCTCTTCCTCCTCTTCCGCCCGCCTGCTCTCAGCGAAGGGCAGAGGAACCGCCAACCCTGCCCCCTCTCCTGGCTCCCGCGCAATCCCCGCGTCTGCGCTGAAACCCGACTCTGAAACGAAGCGGGCGCGGCGAGAAGAGGCGGGACCAGGCAGAAGTGGGCGGGACCGGGGAGGCCGGAGGGAGGCGTGGTCGGACCTCGATGGGCGGGACAGGATGGGCGGAGTCTAGGCCTAATCCGAGCGGCCCAGGCGCGGTGGAATTTAGAAAGGAAGCGGGTGCCGCGGGGCGAGGCGGGGCCAGGCTGCGATGGGCGGGGACGAGGGCGGGGCCACGCGTGGAGTTCGGCCGAGGACAGGCGGAGCCCTGGGTTTGGCGGGGAGAGGCGGGGCCAGCCAGGTGGGTGGGGCCGGAGAGGAGAGTCCTTTACGGGGCGGGGTTCACCGCGCGCGGGGGCCGAGCCCTGCTACTCCGTCGGTCGCCGGCTCTGCAGCTGCACTGCCTGCAGGATCCCGGGACGCGGCGCCCCGGGGGTGGAGGGCGAAGGAACGCGGCGATGGCCCCAGGAGAACTCTCGGGGTCCGCGGTCCTGGCCACCGCTGTCTTCGTGGGATGCACTGTGAGTTCGCCGCTAGTGGCCCCGGGTGAGTGTCCCATCGGGGCCTGGGCGCTGGGGAGGAAACGGGGGTCCGGACGGCAGCCCCGCTGGGCCCTGAGCTGCCCTCGCCCTGGCACAGCCGGGGGATCCCGACGCTGAACATCTGGCTGTTGGAGAGTGGCCCGGGCCGGGTGCGGCGCGGGGCGACCGCTCCCGTCCCTCTCTTCCCGCTTGCCCGGGACCCGCCTTCCCTTCTCTCCCGCTCCTCTGAGGACCTGTTACCCCTAGCCCGCCCCTCCGAGCTGTCCGGGGTGTAGGGACCGGGCCTGGCTTGGCTTCCTCCGGTTGCGCTTCCTGCCCGGCTGAGCACTTTGGAGCCCCGCGGACCCCTTGCCGCGCTTGTCCTCAAAGGCCCCGCGAGCGGAAGATCGACACCAGCGACCGGGTGCTCTGTCGTAGCTCCCCCCTCCTTTGTTTTATATTTTAAGACCTTGGGGAGTTCCGTTTCTTTCCTTTCCAAGTTTTCATTAATTTCAGTGGTTGATGAATTCTTGTAACAGGTTGGGGGCTTTCCGATGTCTTCCCCACATATCCTGGATAATCAGGCTTGGAAAAAGGGAAGGCGCGTTTGTAAACGTACATTTTTTTTCTTCTTTGAGTCAATTCCTGTCACCACAAAGGAACCTTCTGTGGTCAGAGCAGGAAGCCACCAGCAGAGACCATAAAGTGTTGTCTTCAATGACGACTTCGGAGCAGGAGTTTTAATTGAAATCTGAGAGGAGGTGTAACTTTTATAGAAGTCCAGCCTTACACTCTTGTTTTTGTGGCTGTAGACCCCAGGGATTCCTTGCCACCGGTTTCCCTCTTAATTGCCACTTGACAGCACTAGTTAAAAAATAATAATAAACGCATACCTTCTTGGCCAATTGGGGTTACCACAGCTTGGAATGTTACGTCAGCAAGCTCTTCCAAGTCTTCACGTCCAAATAATAAGCATCTGGAAGCGTTCCAACCGTGACTATCTCCTCCATAAAAACACATACACTGCTCTTTACTCCCGAGAAGATTCCAATCGCTTATAGTTTTAAAACTGGCTTATCACTTTGGTCTTCACTTTTTCATAGAAAACAGGACATGTTAGGAAGGCAACAGGATGGAGACTATGTCTCTTGAGCCTTTATTAGCAGACCCGTATTTCCTTCAGTCATCCCTCCTGGGGAAATGGAGGCTAGTGACATGTATTACTGGTTGGGAGATTTTGGTCCCCCCCCACCCCCCCGTGTGTCATTGCTGAGACAAGTAGGTGCGTCTTCAGGTTCAAATTGGACTCGGGGTTGTAGACAGTACTGAGTTGCCCCAGAATTTGAATAGCTTAACCTGGGAGTAAAATTGTTAGGAAAAAATAAAATCAGCATTGGATGCAGGTAATCAGCTATCAGCGAGGGATGGCCATTCCTGGGGTAGGTTTGTGTTTCGGTGGATCTCTGAGCGATGTTCTGCCCTCAAATCTGGAGTGTGACGAAAAAAGTTCCCACTGAATTGCAGAGCAGTGTTTTTTGATGAAAGTTTACCCCTGAAGAAGAACTAAGTATCTAAAAAGAGTACTGAGTACAAAGGTGCCCGTGGGACTTGAGGCTTGTATGAAGAAAAGATGTCCTGACCAGCTAACATCTGGTCCTCTTGGAATCTCTGACGGTATTAATGTTTATAGGGAATGTTTTAGGAAAGCAGGGAGAAGGAGATAGGCAGCAGTGTTGAGTACTCGGCTGAGTCGGGCGATTCATATGCTTTCCGTACACTTACTTCTCAGAGCCCTGTGATGTTCGTACTTATCGGGAGGCAACTGAGGCCCACAGCAGTCAAATAATTGGCCCAGTCACACAGCCCATGTATCAGTCCTTCAGTCAGAGAAGCAGAACCAGTAGGAGGTGTGTGTGTGTATCTTTATACGTATCTTCGATAGCCTAGCCTGCCTAATTCCAAAGTTCATTCTCTACTGTACCCCACGTCTCCCCAGAGAGAAAATAGAACGGAAATCAACCTCAGTAGTCTTGTTGAGATTCTAAGATAGGGACCGTCGGACATCCTAAAATTGTAAGCGTGTGGTTAGCAGAAGCTGGGCAGCAGAGAAAAGGACAGATAACTTCACAGTGGGTAGTGACAATGTCTCTTTCTCTTCCTGCTTACGAGAAGAATCTCATTAAACTTCTGTCTCTCAGAAGCAGTATTCGAAACTGTATGCCACAGGCACCAGAAGGGATGGTTTTCCACATCTTGGCTTATGTATGCCCTTAAGGTCTCTGGTTACTCAATCCTTGGGCTTATTAGTTTCTCTTACTAGGCAATGGGCATGGCCTTCTGGAAAGGAGTGGGTGGAAAACGTTCCGGGGCTGGTGAAGAGAGAAGGGCGCTCTCCTAGAGCATTGTGGGCTTTCATCCAGCCTCCTGACTCCTCGTCTGATGCTAACGATAAGCTTTATTAAATTCTGGGTTCTCCTTTAGCCAGGTAGCACCCAAGCTGTGTGGTCACATAATAAACATAGCCAGTGGTTGGAATGTTTTGAGCTTAGACGTCCATACCCAAATCTAATTTAAAGAGGAAATGAAAACTTTGAGAAGTGCCTTTCATTCTCTGCTCCCACTTTTGCCCTCCTAAAAGAAATTAATCAAACAGATGATTTGGGAGTTTCAGTAGTTGCATTCAAAGGAGATAGGCCAAAGCCTCAGGCAATAGAAACAAAAATTTCATTGTTACTTTTAAAAGAATTTGGCTCTGATGCTGAAGTTTACTTACATGTTAAGACAAAAGAGAAATTATTTAAAACTGACAAAAAATGATTTAAACTGTCAGTGGTTGAAACTACTATGTTGAGTGGTTTCTAATTATTTTAGGGCCCTACAGTAATTGGTAAAGATTTGGTGGGCTCCTGATAGCAGGTAGAATAAGGAGTCTGGTGTGCCAACAAGGACTAAAATTAGAATCTGGAGTTGGTTCATTGTAGACATTTCACTCTTTCTGGAGGAAGGACTACTGTGTTTGTCATACCTATCTTGGGGCAGGCTCTGGTCCAAGTGCTCAGATCATTTAATTCTTCAGCACCCTGTCAGCTGTGTGGTTTTATTCCTGTATTTATAAATGAGAAAATCGGGTATCCGAGAAGTTAACTTGAAAGAGTCACGCAAACGTTCAAGTTGGATTTTGACCTTGAGTCAGGTCTGTTCACTTCTGAAGCCTATTTTTATTATTAGTAAGTCATTTTGGTTTTCTTGCTAGTGAGAAATGTCTCTTTCTATGAAGATACTTATAAAGAAGCACCAACAAATAGGCTAATGGCACGATATAGTGGAAAGAGCCTCACGTTCTAAGACAGCCCTGGCCTGGAAGTCAGGGAGAGCCCCTGCCACGTCGGGGAGTGTGACTATCTATGACTCTATTTTCCCGACTGTAAAATGGGTGTGTGCCAGCTCCTGTCGTTGTCCGCCTTACTGACTGCCAGTGAGCATCAAATGAGCTGCTGTCTCTGAAAGGTCTTTGCAAATGGCAAAGTGGCATATCTCTTATCCTTTGTACCGTTTCTTTCTGGATTTCTTCCCCATGGTGTCCAGTAGGCTGGACTTAAAATGTCAGCTGAATTGTCCAATAAATGTAGACCACACGTCTTAAAAGGTTGTCATTCTGGAGGTGGCGGTGGCTTTCCAAAGATGGGTTCATTGTACATTTATAAAAGCCCAGAGTGACACCTCAGATTCATGAATTTGTTGCCATTGACTGGGAGTTATGCAGACAGGACTTCTTTTTCTATTTCCCTTCGGTTAAAATACACTACTCTTGGCCCTTTTGGAAAATTCTCCCCATGATTTAAATATTTAAAGGGAAGAGACAGTCACCCTTTGATCTTGTGACTCCTTTTAGTTTTTGTCTCTCTCTCCCTCTCTCTTTTTGGCTTGGATAGGATCATAATGCAAATATAATTTTATATCCAGTGTTTTCCTTCCATCCTTCCTTCCTTCTTTCTTTCCTCTCTTTCTTTATTTTTAAGATTGGGGCGCCTGGGTGGCTCAGTGGGTTAAAGCCTCTGCCTTCAGCTCAGGTCATGATCTCAGGGTCCTGGGATCGAGCCCCTCATCGGACTCTCTGCTCAATGGAGAGCCTGCTTCCTCCTCTCTCTCTGCCTGCCTCTCTGCCTACTTGTGATCTCTGTCAAATAAATAAATAAAATTTTTAAAAAACGTTTTTTATTCATTTATTTGAGAGAGAGAGCACAAGCAGGAAGAACAGCAGAGGGAGAAAGAGAAGCAGAATCCTGCTGAGCAGGGAGCCCTACAACATGGGGCTCCGTCCCAGGACCTGAGATCATGACCTGAGCTGAAGGCAGATGCTTAACCCCCTGAACCCCCCGGGTGCCCCATCCGGTGTTTCTCATTTAATATTATACATGATGTCTCTCCAATTCCCTGCCTGCTCAAAAAATGGCTGCATAATATTTTATTATATGGATTCCCTGATTTTTGCCTCGTTGTGATTCTGTTTTAGATTTCACTTGTTGCTAATTATTTTTAATTGAATTTGAATTTTCAAATGAATTAGTTTTCTTTTGAAATTAAAAAAAAGTTATTTATTTATTTGAGAGAGAGGGTCAAAGAGCATGAGTGGGGAGGGGCAGAGGCAGAAGCACACTTCCCGTTGAGCAGGGAGTCTGCGTCATGTGGGCCTCCATCCCAGGATCCTGAGATCACCACCTGAGCTAAAGGCAGACACTTAAGTGACTGAGCCACCCAGGTGCCCCTCGAAGGAATTGTTTCAGTGAATGTCTATGTGTAAAGCTTCGTCTAGATATTGATGACGTCCATGGAAAATGAGTTCTTGGAAAGGCAATGTTGGGGTCAAAGATGTTCATGTTTTAGAGGCCATTGATGACACCTTTATTGGTGGTCTGAAGGTTGTCCCAGTTTACTTGTCACAGCAGTGGTTGAAGGACTCAGTTTTCACACTGCTGGCATTTTCTCAGAAAAACCCATTTGCTAATTTGTAAGGCCCATCATTGTACCTTGATTGTTTCTGTCTGTCTGTCTTTGATTGCTGGGAGGTTGACTATGTTTTCTAGTATTTGAGCCATGTGCACATGCCTGTAATCCTTTTTGGACGATTTTGAAGTCTGAAAAGCTCTGAAGCCCTGAAGTTTTTTGAGACTTTTTTGCATACCCCATTGGTGATAAAACCTAACCTGAACTGGTATGAGATTCAATAGTATGTATTTATTTCATTTAGTTTGAATATTGCTAAATTTTGCCACAGTAATCTCAGCAAATTTGATTTTGGAGTGTTACATAATGTGTGCTGAATGCATTGCATTACCTTTCTAGAATCACGAAAGTCTGAATTTCGAGGCACGTCTGACCTCCAGGCTTCCAGGTAAAGGATTTTGGTCCTGCATTTCCTCTTCTATGACTCATTTGTTCTTGTCTGTGGGCAGCCAAATGTACAACTGCTTAAAATAGTAAAATATCCTATGGAGAAAAGTAACTCCTCAAATGAGTGCTACCTCATGAAAAGAAGCACTATTTTGGTATCCTAGTGTGGAATCTGCTAAAATACAGAAACCTGGGCAAAGCTGAGGTTTTGTGTCTTATCGGTGGCTCTGGGAATAGATGCCCACGATAATGGCAACTTTATGGAGAAGCAGGCTACGTTTCCCTTCTGCTCTCTTCTGCCAGTTACTGACATGGCTGTCTTTGTAAGGGAGGAAAAAACCCAGAATCTGCCCAAGGACTTTTTGGGGAGGGAGGGATGGATAGAGGGTGGCAGATAACCCAGGCAAACTGAGTTTCTGGGCCAGTCCTCTCTCCTTGAGAATCCTTTTGCCAAATTCTTTGGAATTCAGGGCAGCTGGTTTTCTATTCCGGCTTCGCCATCCCCCAAGGCCCCCACCTTCTTGTCTTTGCTCATCCCAGTATTATTATTATTATTATTATTATTATTATTTTTTAAGATTGTATTTATTTGAGGGAGACAGAGATAGGGAGAGATAGGAAGGGAGAGCGCAAGCTGGGAAGAGAGGGAGAAGCAGGCTCCCCACTGAGCTGGGAGCCAGACCTCAGATCATGACCCCAGCGGAAAGCAGGTGCTTAACCCACTGAGCCACCGGGTCCTCCTGCTGGTCCCAGTGTTCTAAACAGCTGCAGCTTTACGACTCTCCCCTCCCGTCATTCTGTTTGCATGCTCCTGTGTATATGCATTTTGACCGCTAAATACAATGCCATGTTACCGAGGGAAAAAATTATTTGAGTCACTTTCCTCATCTGTATTAGGGAGAAAATATGGTGGAGTTGCCTCATGGAGTTGTGGTGACAATTACATGAGCGGAAACACGAGAGTTCATGGCACAGTGTTTGGCACACAGTAAGTGCCAAGAAAGTATATTATGTTTCTTTTGTCCTGAGTCAGATAGGAACCCGCCACCATGACAGGTGAGACAAAGTTCCTAACCGCTCCAGCATTTTCCTTTCAGGTCCTCTGCGATTGCCCGAGGCATCCCCTATCTTTTCCGGAGCCCGGCTTAAGCTCATTGTGTAACAGCAGGGGTGGGGACTGAGGAAGCCATGTTGGGCAACACCAGAGCAGGGAGGAATTTTAGGGACCCGTGGGCTTGGCAGGGAGGTCACTTGGGATGCGGGGGATATGTGGGGTGAGCCATTAGCTACGAAAATTAGGCAAGGAAGGAGAGAAAGGCAAAAGGAAAAGAAACCATTGCCTTTATCTGGGTAGAATCTGACACTTTGTTCTGGAAGAGTTCTGGAAGGTTCATCAGTTATCTCGAGCCAGTTGATCTGAAAGTATAAGCACGAAATTTTGACTTGCATTTGATGTGATCATCCTCCTGACATACTCTGATTCGGGGTTGGACTCCTCATTGCTCCTCTTCTCATCGCTTACTACTGAATGTCGTCTTGAAGTAGAATCTTGTGATGAATGTGGTTTAATAAGAAATAGATTTTAGTCTTTGCCCTCCGTTCCTGGCACAAAGCTCCTCAAAACCCAAAGCTCCTCAAACCCCGAGAAGTCTCCAAGTGGTAGGGGAGTCTTTTGTCATTCATGAGGAGCCCCCGGGGAGCGAATGTTCTGGACTCAGGGTGGTACCCTAGGTAGCCACAGGATGGGCCTGGTCCTCTGAAAGGCCCTGTGATTAGAGGACTGGAACTTGCAGCCTCCCCCACTCACCTCTGGGAGTGGGAAGAGTTAGCACAGAGAGTGTCTGATTAAGTGCTTTAAAAAAGCTTTTGAACAACAAGGCTTGAGGAGCTTCTGTGTTGGGGAACGCCTGGAGGAGTTGGAGAGTAGTAGCGCGTCTGGAAAGCCTGGGCCTTCCCCATCCTTTCCCCACAGCTTACCATATATGTCTCTCCTAGCTGGCTGTTCCAGAGTTAGATCTTTTCTCATAAACCGGTGATCCAGTAAGGCAAATGTTTCTCTCAGTGTTGTGAGCTGCTTTAAGCAAATTAGTTGCCCCCAAGGAGGGGCTTGTTGTGGGAACCTCTGATTTATAACCTTGTGGGTCAGAGGCACAAGACCACGGCCTGGACATGGACCTGGCATCCGAGGTGGGGGAGGGGCAGTCTTGTAGGACTGAGTCCTTAACCTGTGGCACTGATGATCTCTCCAGGTAAATAGCCTCAGCATAAAATTATTGCTTGGTGGTGCTGGGAAAAACACGTATTGGAATGAGGAGGTAGAATTCTGTACCATTAGGACTAGAAGGGACCTTGACCATCTCCTCATAACTTATTGAGGACCCTGTGGGCCTAGCCAAGACTTAAGGGAGCTCCTTTACTCAGTTTAGGACTCTTCCCATTGCCTTAAAGCTGGCTCCCCACTGAAGTGGCCCCACTTCTGCTGCTTCTGACAAGTCTCCTTGGGCCACATTTGTGCTCTTGGTCCTGCTGCCCGTTTCTCAGCTCTCTGGAGCTGGCTGAGTAGGACTTGAGACGCATGACTTTGGCTAACTGACTTACAGAGCAACTGTGGTGTTTTTAGCCATAAAACCCTCGTTAGAGCAGAGGGGATTTTGGTCGTCATCTTGTAATTAACTGCCTCTCTTTGCAGGTGGGGAAACGGAGCCCTGAGGAGTTCAGTGGCCCGTGGGAGTCAGCAACAGCATTAGCCTATAAATAGAGGAACAGGCCATTAGGTTTGGTGAGGGGAGGGCCTGTGCATGTGTCTTGGGCACTGTCCGCGGCTAAGATCCAAGTCCAGGACCTAGAGCAGAGCAGATGCTTAAATACTGGAAGGAAGCGAGCCAGAATAGGAATCCAGGTGTCTGTCTCAGCTCTTTGTTTACAATAAAGTGAAGGATTAGGCTTTCCAATATTCACCCACGAATGTTAGCTAGAGTCTCCTCTCTCTGTCCCTTCTTGAATTAATAAGAGGCTGTTTTGTCTGCCAGCTTCTATGGGCCATATTGTTCCCAAAGCCTGAGGTGGAAAAATCTGGTCATTGAGAAAAAAAAAAAGAATGACAATAGAAGGAAGAAAGTACCGCTTCCTCGGGTCAGTGCGGTAGGACATTGATATGTTTGGAAGTGTCGGTGAAAAATTTCAAAGCAAAAGTTTTCCAAACCCAAATCCATTCATGAAACTCTTTTCAAAGGTGAACTAAATTCAACTGTGTTTCACCAAAGGCGTCTATTAATGCGAGTCTATCATGTTCCATAATACTTTCTGTCTTTCTTTTATACCTTTGTTTCACGGGTGATATATTTATTAATTCAGCAGATGTTAGTAGAGGGCCTTACCGTGCACGAGGCATGGGGGATGAAGCAGTGTGAACAATACAGACTCGGGCCGTGCCTTCGCAGAGCTAGCAGCATCTCCAGAAAACGGTAGAGCAAGCGGTAATGGTCAAGTGTCTTTAGTCTGCATGGCACGTGGATACCCCAGTCCCTAACCTGGAGCTGGGGGTGGGGTGAGAGGCCAGTACAGGTGTGAGCAAGACTTTGGGAAGGAAATGATGTTCCAGCTGATACTGGTAGAAACGTTGGCATTAGCGAGGTAGAGAGAACGAAGGGGGCAGTGGAAGAGAGGAGGTGAGGGGTCTGTCTGCTCATAACACAGATGGGTCCCTGGGCCCCAGAGGGTGAGTCAGTGGAGGTGGGGGGGGGGCTGGAGGATTTGCTGTCCTCACCTGTCTCCCAGGTGATGCTGCCTGGGTATCGTACCTGAGCGGGGAGGGGGGCGGGGGATGGGGAAGAATTAGGGGCTGTGTTCCTCTTAACCGGGAACCCCTCCCCTCTTGGTGCGCGGTCCACATCCTGTTTTCCCCCATCCTCCAAGCTGAGAGCAAGGGTAGCCCTCCCAAGAAGCCTTCCTGCGCGTTCCCTGGGATTCTAGCTCCTGGGAATGGACATGTGGAGTCCGTGAAGGCCTGTTGCATCCATTCTGTCTTATTAAACATTGCATCCATTCTGTTGCATCCATTCTGTCTTATTAAACATTAAATCCTGGGCAGTTCTCACTGTGTTGGTCTGACCTGTGCTCCTTGAGGCAGCAGAACGTAGAAGACACGCTCGTCACGTGTCACGAAGACACAGTTTCGTCAGATTCTTGCAAAGCTATCTGAGGAGCAGGTGGCTGTTGCCTCTGTCTCACAGAGATGAGGAAACAGATTTACCCAGGAATCACCAAGTTCAAGAGAAGTGAAATGTCTCACTCACGTCACTGAGGAGGGGAAACCGCAGCTAGATGGATGTTCCTTGTTCTCAAATGTTCTCTATTATTATTACCATGTGAAAGTGTATGGACTATGTACGCGGCACCACAGGTAAAAGGAAGAGGTATATTTAATTTTTGTTCTTCCTTTTTTTCTCTTTTTTCCACCATAGGTCCATCGACTTAAAGAGGAAACAGAGGCATCAGAAATTGAGTGTAGATTTTGCTTTTTAGTGGAAAATGGGCCGTTTTCCAAGGAATCCTTTAGGAATCATCCTTTTGCTTTTACAGTAAATCTTTGAATGGAATAATTTGATTTACATATCATTAGGTTTACAAATGAATTTTTAAAAGTTTTGGCATGAGGGGGCTGTTAAGGAAAAATGGACCTCAGTTTCCTAAAAAGACACAAATTAGACAGTTAAACCATTACCTTCTTTTGTTAAACATTTTTAAAAAAAGATATTATTCATTTATTTGACACAGAGATTGAGAGAGAGAGAGCACAAGCAGGCAGACTGCCAGGCAGAGGGAGAGAGAGAAGCAGACTCCCCACTGAACAAGGAGCTCGACTTGGGAGTCGATCCCAGGACCCTGGGATCATGACCTGAGCTGAACGCAGATGCTTAACTGACTGAACCACCCAGGCTTCCCAAGCCGTTACCTTCTTAACAGGCCAGATAAGTCTAGCTGAGTGGTTGAAGATTTATAAAGAACCTATACATAAAATACCATGTGATCTGTAGAGTTAAAAAAACAAACAAACAAAAAATCCTTTTCAATATCAGCAACATGCCTTCCTCCCCCGTGCATATATACAGACATAACGTGGTTCTGTGAGATTCCTGTAAGGGGTGGAAGCTTGAAGAATTCACTGGGCTTTCTGTCTCACGATTAAACTCGGGAACACTCGTTCTCAAATGGTCTAAAGCTCTTCATAGCTGGAAGTCTCCAACACAATCGTGTGAATTATCTACGTTATAAAAACAGCAGTCCGGAATTTCCTGGCATTGGTGAACTGGCAGATGGCTAATGGGCAGGCATTCCTTCGTTTTTCTTCACATGTTTGTGCTATATGCGTGTACAGCCTTAGTTCATTTGCAGCTTCCTCAGTTCTTTCCAGCCTCCTCCTCCTCAATTAAAGGCAAAACACAAAACAAGCAAGGCTAGAAATAAGATGAATTAAAGTTGCTGGAAGCCAGGTGATACAGCTGAGAAGCTGGGTTCCCAGGGTAAAATCTATTTCATGTGCACGATTGCCAAGTTAGTGTCTTAATTGTCTCCGTAGGTGAAACAGGTAGATATTCCCTACAAGCAGCGTGCAATTCCTTAAAAAACAAAGGACCTTGTTTGAGATATTATTAGGTATTGTGTAGGTATATTTAAAAAAAAGTGGGGTGCCTGGGTGGCTCAGTAGGTTAAAGCCTCTGCCTTCAGCTCAGATCATGATCCCAGGGTCCTGGGATCTAGCCCTGCATGGGGTTCTCTGCTCAGCAGGGAGCCTGCTTCCCTCCCTCTCTCTCTGCCTGCCTCTCTGCCTACTTGTGATCTCTGTCTGTCAAATAAATAAATAAAATCTTAAAAAAAAAAAAAAGAAAGAAAAAAGAAAAAACAAGCTTGGTTTCTGTGCTCTGCAAACTTGTGATTCAGAAGGGAAAGATAAGCTCTGAATACAAATCATTGTAGAAGAATGGAGAATGAGTTTGGTACAATCCAAGAACTACAGAGCTCTGCGTGGGACCGCAGAAGAGGGACTTGCCTTCTGATAAGAGAGGTGGAAGGGACTTGAGCATGCCGAAAGCCTGGCATTATAAGTGGACGCTAAAGGGAATGGAGGGGCGGCACGGGCCGCACAAGGAACAGCCTGTGCGAAGGTGCAGAGGCAGGACAGGAGAAGTTAGTGCAGACCTGTATGAACGGACAGTTGCACAGTGAAAAGAGGGGAAACTGAGGTGAGGCTTTGGAGCTCAGAAACTACACCCTGTATTGTGCAGGCAGTGGGGAACGAAGGCGGGGTGGAGTGGAGGATGGGGCACCCGAAGGGGGGCCCCTGCCTACCCCCGGGATGTGATGGCGGATCCCCAGAGGCTGACTGAGCTCGGTTAAGTCCTGAGTTTGAGACATGGCCCCAGTACCTCAGCAAGTCAGCTGATATTGCTGTTTCTTCTCCTTGTTTCTAAGTTTCCTTTTTGGAGACACTGAGAGACAGAGAGAGACAGAGAGATGGGGGGAGGGGTGGGCAGGGGGCAGAGGGGTGATGGTGAGGAGAACATCTGTTCTTTATGCATCTCAGAATTGTTTGGCATTGAAATGAATAATATGGTCCTTTGTGATAGAAAGTGATAGAAATAGGACACATAGTGTAGAAGTTTAATACAATACTTGTGACATAATTTTTCAAAGCTTAAGGAGTGCTGGGAAACTGGAATCGTGAAGTAAGGGCGGTGTTCAGTCTTGATGATGTGAGGGCCAGGAAATGTTCATTAAGGGTGAAAGCTAGCTAATTGTGTATTTGTTTTTGTTACGTAAATCCTCTGACATTGTGCAAATCAGCTTGACTTCTGAATAGTTATGCATTTATTTTCAGAAGACTGTTGCGCATTTCTGTTTCTTTCCCCGTATTGTTGGTCAGGCTCTCATTGTTCTCTCTTCCGAAGCTTCAGGTCAGGAGGACAGTGTTGGCCATCAATGTATAGAGCAGTGTCTTTAAGTAAAACTGCCGATCAGCACTGGGAAGATTTCTAAAGCCCTGCTTGGCTAAGGGGTTCATTTCCTTGTCATTTCTGGCAAGTCTGTCCCTTGGTTGATTTCTTCTGTCCCTTGGTTGATTTTTTGTTTTTTTTTTGTTTTATTTTGTTTTGTTTTTGTTTTTTACAATAACGTGACCAAGTTGATTTGGGGAGAGGAAAATAATCTGCTTGGAAGTACTAGTATACATTATATACTGTATATATAGTATATACTCATATACATCAGGCACCTCCAGATTATGGAAATGGTAGTTTCACGATCAGTGACTGTGACCTGTTCCTACGTGGGAGTGGGAAGGGGGAAAACAAAGAGAAAGAGCGTTCTTTCGCTTCAACCCTATGATAAAATAGTTGATCTTTTCCATTTTGTTCAGTGCTGTATCTTGATACATAAATGAGCAAAGACTCTAGACTTTGAGTCCATGTGGAATAATAAAATTTACGTGTATTTGTCCCTGGTTCCCAGGCACAGACCTCCTAAAGCCCTTGGGATCTTTTGAGAGCTAGGAGTGTTTTTTGTTATTCATAATGAGCTCTTTTTTACACCCTCCCCCCCCCCCCCCCCCCCCCCCCCCCCCCCCCACTTTGCCCTGTGTATCTCTTTCATTTGGCCCTTCCTGAGTTACATATCCTTTATAATCAAACTGTAATCCTAGGTGTTAGAATTTTCCTGAGTTCTGTGAGTTATTCTAGCAAATGGCTCAACCTGAGGAAGATCATGAAAATCTCCGAATTTGTCGTTGGTTAGCTTGGGGACACCATTTGCCACTGGTGGCTGAAGTGGGGCCATTTGGTGGGTTGGAGCCCTTAAACCTGTGGGGTTGACACTAGCTCCAGTGATTGGAATCAGAATTCAATTGAATTGTAGGACACCCAGCTGGTGATGGAGAATCGATTGTTGGAAAGTGAAACAGTCAAGTCTTTCCTGTTTGGAAAAACCAACTCATGATATTAAAACATTACTTCTGGAGGACTGTCTTTGAAATTATGGGGGTTTACCATTTAGATAAGGACTCAAAAGGCATTTAAAGAAATATAGGGGGAAAGAAAAGAAATTATCAGACCAGTGCCTTTCTGTTTACGTATTTACCTTGTGTTTTATAGTGTAATAAAGTAGAATTTATACCACTGTGTGGTTTTCTTTGACCCTTCTGTCTTGTGGTGTAACTCCAAGATTTCATAGCATTGTTTCTGCTTCTAGTTAGTGGAAATATCTAGTATGTAAATATTAGGGATTGCACTTACAAGTAATTTCCTTACTAAGAGTTTTCCAGAATTACGGTTTACCTCTATGGCATTAATATTACTCTTAGGTTGAACCATATGAAATCACCAATATTTGACCATTTTTGACCTATAGTGACAATAGTTTCATAGTAAGGAGGGTTTCTTATTGACTTCTATCTGCAGCCTCAAAAAAAACCACAACAGGGGCGTCTGGGTGGCTCAGTGGGTTAAAGCCTCTGCCTTCGGCTTGGGTCATGATCCCAGGGTCCTGGGATGGAGCCCTGAATCAGGCTCTCTGCTCAGCGGGGAGCCTGCTTCCTCCTCTCTCTCTGCCTGCCTCTCCGCTTACTTGTGATCTCTGCCTGTCAAATAAATAAATAAAATCTTTAAAAAAAAAACACACACAACAAACTATAGTGATTGTCATCAAGACATGTTAGAAAATGCAAGAAGAAGAAAAAGAAAAAGGTGCTTCCCGTGTTCCACTACCAAAAGATACAAAACACTAAAAAGAAATGAAGATAACATACTCTTACCACACAGAGATAACTAGTGTAAACATTTTGCTATCTTTTTCTTCAGTAAAACTGGGATCTTCTTAGCTCAAGATCCTGCTATGTGTTTATTTTTTCGCTAATGTTTTTCATTTACAATTGATATAATTTTAGACAAAGGGATATGGCAGATTTGATCTCTTCACAGGGATTGTTTCTATTGTTTTAAAAGTGGAAGGGAAGTTTAGGATTTCCGGGTAATCAACAATCCTAACTGTTAAATGTGTATCAGGATGCCTTTTTGATTTTGCTTTTTAAAAATGACAACAGGAATTTTCTTTCAATTAAGTACTTGATACCAAAAAAATAGGTAGGTTGACTTAAAGAAAATAAAAACTTAAATGAATTTTCCCAGTCATTGACTCACTAGGAAAATCCATTCTGTCATTCTAGATTTACTGCTGAATTAGATGAGGTAATGATTTCCCATAGATTTCCTCCTTAAGACTCTAACTCCACTAGAGTGGAGCTATGGATAATCCCATTTCGAGGAAATTTACTGAGCTTCAGAACTGTTAACTCACATGTCAGAGGCAGTAGAGGCTGGAGTCTGATGTTCCCGAGCCCCGCTGCTTCATTTAAAATCTTATGAGAGCTACTTGCCAACTGTGTGACCTGATGCAAGTTACTTGACCTTTCTGTGCTCTACTTTTCATATTTGCAAAATGGAGTGGAAACAAATAGTACCTGCTTCACAGGGTGATTGCAAGAGTTAAATGAGTTCATCCCTGTCACCTACTGGGAATGGTATTTCTACAAAGTATGCACAAATACGTGATCGTTATTAATAGTTTTCTCTGGGTCTAACCCTTGGGGCTGGTTTTCAGAGTTCTTGTTTGAGTTTTGTGCTAGTTACCTTCACATTGTATTTTCCCCTTAAACTCAGGTTTTCTGTGTCTAGGGTTTTCCTAATTGCTTCTGTTTATTCTTTCCCTTCTTTGCCTTTTTGCAAAGTGATCTTGTTTTGTCTCCAAGCTGCCCCTGCCCCGCCGCTTTACATCCGTGGACTTCAACAGGGACTCGACCTTGGTGCTCCAAATTTACTCATCTTGGCTTCCCGCTTCTGCGTTCCCAGGAGGCCAGCCACGTGCCTGTCTTGCAGGAACCCTGCCTGCTTAAGTGTGACTAATGGGAAAATCCTGTGTTGAGGACTTTTGTAGCATTCTGTTTAATCATGCTCCTTTTCCTGTTCCTGGAAGGAAGGGAAGCTCGGGGCCGGAGTGGGGGTTGTGGGAGCAGTGGCCGTGGCCTCGCGGTGCTGCCCTGGGATCGCCGTGGTGGCAGGTGCTCCCCACTTGTGGCAGGCTTTTGCAGTGATTCAGTACCCCCATATCCAACTCAGCCTCCTCCAGTGTGGCTCCTGGGGTTCATGCCTTTTCCTACGTGTTGGTTTCGTTTCCCCAGCTGAGCTGTAAGCTATGTGAGGCTAGCAGCCTTTATACACTTACTAGCCCTGGGAATGATTGTAGCAGCAATTAAAAACTACCATTTAGGGGCACCTGGGTGGCTCAGTGGGTTAAAGCCTCTGCCTTCGGCTCAGGTCAAGATGTCAGGGTCCTGGGATCAAGCCCCACATCGGTCTCTCTGCAACGCGGGGAGCCTGCTTCCTCCTCTCTCTCTCTGCCTGCCTCTTTGCCTACTTGTGGTCTCTGTCAAGTAAATAAATAAAATCTTAAAAAAAAAAAAAAACCAAAAAAACCCTACCATTTATTGGGCACTTACTCTGTGCTAGGCAGGTGGGGAAACCCACGTTTATCTTATATAATGCTCAGAAACCATTCTCTTATTATCTGCATTTTAGGGATGACGAAACTGAGGCCCAGGGACATGGATTGACTTACCTGGGGTCACAGAGCTAAGAAGCAAGTCGAATGAACCCTGTGCAGCAGAGAACAAGCTGGTTCCTGCTTTTGCTTCTTTCTTTCTAGGGAGCAACTTTGCCACAGACCTCGGTTTGGATCCTGGCCGTTCCCCAGATGAGTGACCTTGACCTCAATATTTCGTTCTTTCATGTCCCCATTTCTAAGATGCGTTTGGTAATTACGCCTATCTCAGAATCATGACAATTTATTAAAAAAAAAAAAAAAAAAAGATAACGGGAGGAAAGACGCCGGGCACAGGAGAAGCACTCAGTAAACGTCCGCAGCTATTAGCAGTTGGGGCTAGAGTGCATGACCTTCCCTGGTGAACCCTAGCGCTCCACAGGACAATCAGTCTGTCTGCCTCTCTCCCTCTGCCCTGAAGCCCTTGCTTAGCTCCAGCCAGCTCGGCAACACCCCATTATTTTCCCACGTGGTTAGCTTGTGTTGTCTTCAGCACGGTGGAAACTGCTTGGCTGAACTCCGACCCTGGCAGGGGCGGGCTGTACCAGAAACCAGGGACCTAGGTCCCGGAGACCTGGTCCTCTGGGCCAGCTCCCTCCCTGGGAAGCTCTGGAGGAGTCCGTGGCTCCTGAGGGACCCTCGCTCTTGCAGTCTCTGCTGGAAACAGGCCAGCTGTCCTCTTCTCCTTGGGTGGCTTGGTCCTGACGCTTGCCGTTAGCTTTCTCCTCTAGTTTAAATCATTTCTAGTCCTGTCCCTGCTTGGGCTTTTGGAATGCACACGAACAGATCTGTGAAATGTGGGCAGTGGCTTTGGTAAGAGTATGTGAACGCCTCTCCTGACTTATCGCCCCTTTATGGATCTAGCAATTTGGAATGTCATGGACTCCCGTGAAAGTCTAGTTGAGGGCCAGTTCCCCAAGCTGGGTTTAGGAAGGTGCAGTTCTTTGTGGCCTTCCTTTGAATCTTTGCTAATGGTGACCTTCTGTTGATTTCGATGAGCACAGGGGCTTGCTGGTATATTAATGTCGTTCAGAAAGGACTTACCCAACAAGTGTATAAAGCTACGGGCTGTATCAGTTGTCCAGGTCCAAAAATAATCTATTTCTGTTTTTAAAAAACTGTCAGTATTTGGCAAAGGGGTGTGTAAGTACAGCAGACATTCTGTCCTACAAATAGCATCTTGACCAAACTGCTGATCAAGTTACAGGGAAAGCGGACACTCAGGGACCCAGCAGCCCTCTGGGAGGGGATAGAGTCTGCTTTCCCAGTTTCACAGGTTCTGTGTAGCTAAGGGTTAAGGTGCTCAGCACTGCGCTCCCGAACTGTGAGAAGGATGAAGAGGAGCAAAAACAGGACACCCTCCCCTCCGCTTGGGGAAACATGGGTGTTTGACTTACACCAGGGCTTTTCTGTGAGTTCTTTTTTGTTTGTTTGTTTTTAAGGTTGTATTTATTTGAGAGACAGAGAGAGACAGTATGAACAGGGGGAGGGGCGGAGGGAGAGGGAGAAGCAGATTCCCCACTGGGCAGGGAGCCCGATGCGGGGCTCGATCCTAGGACCCCCAGATCATGACCTGAGTGGAAGGCAGCCGCTTAACTGACTGAGCCACCCAGGTGCCCCTTCCTGTGAGTTCTGTGTCACATTTGGGTTTCCCAGCTTTGACCACCGTTGAATGCCGCAGTGATGTGTGTTACACTGAAGGGGGTGGGGAAGGTGTCCACACGTGTGAGTCGTGGTTCTTCTGTCTGGCTCCTTTCTCTGCCTCTACCCAGTGGTATCATATTAGGCCACTGACTTACTTGCAAAATGAGGATCTCATCTACCCTCTTGGCTACCTTTTTGGGGTTAGAGGTTTCCATAAAAGCTTCAAGTGTCATTTGGGTAGGAACTTCTATATCTTGTATGATGTCTCTAGCTTATATGTGTGATTGAAGATTTTCCTCTGCCTGTTCCTTGCTTTCTGTCCCTTCCTCTCTTCCTTCTATTTCTGGAAGACTTGTAGATACCATGTAACTAATACGGTTAGTACATATTATATTTGTGTCAACTGTTGAATTGCTTCTAAGTACAATACTTAATAATAATGTGAAAACATACCTCTGTGAACAAGATGCTTTCCAATAGATAGGAAAAAAAGTGTTCCTTTCACCTTCGTACTTACTGAGGGGTAAAATAACGTTATACTTTAGGACGATCTGTTGCTTTTGCAATGAAAAATTAAAAGTGGATAATTTAATGCTGCTGAGATCTTTTTTAAAAAAATGAATTTGTTAGAGGGACGCCTGGGTGGCTCAGTGGGTTAAGCCTCTGCCTTCGGCTCAGGTCATGATCTCAGGGTCTTAGGATGGAGCCCTGCATTGGGCTCTCTGCTCAGCAGGGAACCTGCTTCCCTTCCTCTCTCTCTGCCTGCCTCTCTGTCTACTTGTGATCTCTGTCAAATAAATAAATAAATCTTTAAAACAAATGAGTTTATTAGAGATTTCATCTTGCTCTAGCTGGTTTTAATCATTTTTCATGAAGAAGATTTTTACACTAAAAAAAGGTGCATGCAGATTTTAACATTATTGTACATAATAGGGTCATTGGGAGAGAGGAGGCCTTTTTTAGGGTTTAAGGGCATTCCAGTGGGTGGGTATGGGCCTGGGCTCCAGGCTGGCTCTGTGATCAGCTGCTGAAGGTTGAACCTACTGTTTGCTGTGAGGTGTGTGTCACTAGATAAAAGCGAAGGCCACCTCTACTCTTCCAGGCCCTGTGAGAGACAGAGGCTAGGAGTACGGGGCCTGGGGGGTAGTGAGAGCACCTCCCTTACAGATGTTGGGGAAATGAAATGACATTGTCCAGAAGCATCCAGAATGGTACCTGTCCCACTGCAAACACTCAGTAAATGCTGCCGTTAGGATCGCTTTAGCGTAGCAACTCATTCTTCATAACATCCTACTCAAGTCTCAGAGAATCTGAAGTGAAGATAGGATTTCTGAAGTTTCGTTGCTTTAAGGTCACTTCAAACAAATGCCTTTTTAAAGATTCCATTACGGGGCACCTGGGTAGCTCAGTGGGTTAGAGCCTCTGCCTTCGGTTCAGGTCATGATCCCAGGGTCCTGGGATCGAGTCCCGCATTGGGCTCTCTGCTGAGCGGGGAGCCTGCTTCCTTCTCTCTCTCTCTGCCTGCCTCTGGGCCTACTTGTGATCTCTCTGTGTCAAATAAATAAATAAATAAATCTAAAAAAAAAAAAAAAGATTCCATTTCTTTCTCATTTGGATGTAATTTGCAGTTTGAAAGATGCAGAAGGGGAAAATAAGTGTGTCTCTCACGCCTCTCCTCTAGGCATCCAGCCCCTCACCCGAAGACAGACAGTGATCTCAGTAGCCAAAGACTGTCAGATTTTTAAAAATCCTCACACTGGCGATGCTGGGAGTCGTGAAAGATGGAGGAGAGGCACGGCAATGGGGAGATGGAAAAAGAGGTGGAGGGGGATTCAGCGGGGGTCTGAACTGCAGAACCCTGAACCATGGGCATCCATTGTCCTTGCGTACACCCCTCTCTGAGGACCCCAGGATGTACCCTGCAGCTCGGGGTCCACTGGGGGCCCTTCAGCCTTCCCTGCCTTGCAGCTGTGGTGGGTGGCCTCCTGGCCTGCATCCCGAGGCAGATACTGGCAAGTTGACCTTGGGAGGGAGAGGGAGGCCAGGTTGGTTGAGCTTTCTTTTGTCTTCTGAATGCAGACCATTGTTTGAGGGACTCCGGAAGGTTCAGGAATCATCCAGAAGTTGAGATCCTTGGCTGCTCTAACCAGTGGGATCCTAAATTTAATCCTCTCTCAGGGAGCAGCTGTGGGGTTGTGGCTGTTGTCTGTGGGCAATCTTCTGACGCCCTTGGGAAATTGTGTTTGGTCAGGGAGTTCTGTAGCCTTTAGAAATAACTTTCAAATGGGGAATCCAACCCAATTGTGGAGAACGCTAGGGACTTTCTCTGACTCTGCAAAATTAGTTTTCCCCTTCTGGTTTCAATTGAAACCTTTACAGTATTTGTCATTATTTTTAAGTATCTTTGTTTCTTTATACTGACCTTCCCCTAGTTTCAATCCTTTGTTCTGGTAGCTACCTGGGGTTCAGGAGTGATTCCTTTCGCCCCTCAATCTCCTACTTGTCAAGAATGTTTGTTCCCTTTTTATCCAGTCAAATTCAGTTTTTCTTTTGAAACCTAATGTAAAGTCCCTTTTCTTCCTGGATCACACTAATTACTTCCCTTCCCACACCTCTGGTATGTATACAAAGAAACTGAAGCTGAAGACTGGGTTGTGCCCTGAGCATTCCTTTTTGAGTGATTGGGTTGGGAATTTCAGTGCATTTTCCCATTAAAAATAAAATTAGGCTCCCACAAAGCCTGTTTAAAAAACGATAAAACAGGTCTTGGTGAACTTGTTTTTTTTTTTAATTTTTTTTTTAATTTTTAAATTTTCAGCATAACAGTATTCATTGTTTTTGCACCACACCCAGTGCTCCATGCAATCCGTGCCCTCTCTAATAAGGAATCATAAAGTGGGGCCGTGTACACTGACCACTTAGATTCCGTGTTTTGCCATATCCGCTTGCTCACCCTGTCTGCCTGGCTGTCCATCTGTCTACCTACTTCCTTGCTGGACTGTTTGAATTCAGGTTGCAGACATGGTTACATTTCTTCCTAAATACCTCTGTCGTACCTCTTGTGGGATTAAGGACTTCCTTCTGCATAACCATAATACCATCATTATACCAAAAAAAATAAACAGCAATGTCCCTGATACCGCCTCAACCCAGTTTCCTCAGTTGTCCTCAAAATATACTTTATGGCTGCTTTGCAGTTTTTATGATCAATTAAAGCCTTGAGCTAGGCTCCAGTCAGGGTTACCATATTGCATTTGGTTATTTCAGTTTCTAACAAAACTAACAGATAGCCAAGTACTGGGGAAGGGAAGAGACCTTCTTGGCCCCTGGTGCTATTTTGAAATCTTCGGCTGCTGGTCCCTCCCTGTCTCCCTCTCCCACTCTTTGGGCCTGTCTCCAGATCCGGGGGTGCTCCCACTGCCCTGAGCCCTCATTTTGGCATCTCTAGGGCATAGCTGATCCCACATGGGTATTAGCAGAAAGCTCAGGGACCGCCACATTTTTTCAAGGGACCTCTTAGCCAAAGGCTTCTGTAAATTGGGGATTCCTGGCTGGACATTACTCACAGGGGCGTGTGTTGCTGGGGGAAGTCATCTAGGCATCTGTCTCCTCCCCGGGTGGGTGGTCTTTGCTGTCCAGAATGAGCTCTGGCCTCCACTATTATGGGGCACATGGACAAAATAATGGCAATGGAGTGACTGTATGCCGTGGGAGGGACTTTGTGTCATGGGTGTGTAGATGCTGGGCAGCTGGATCCTATCTGGATGTCCCCTCCCACCGGGTCACAGTTTCGGAGGCGGGAGGGACGGCTGTAGCAGCTGTTTATCTGAGAGTTGTCTGTTAGTTAGTTGGCAGCTGCCTGAAGTCTCACGACAAGGGTTAGCACTTATATATACTGACTTCGTTGTCTTCCCGGTTCCCCCCCCCCCAATAAGCTCGTTCGTCCTTCCCATACATTTTAAGCTTTTTAAAAATTCATCTGCATGAATGCCGTGTCTCAGGAACTGGAATTGTCAGGGATGGTCTTAAAAGCTCTATGTCTTGGGTCCTCTCCGTAGCCGAAAATAGAAGTCGTTTGGGGATGATTGCATTTTGCCGTATTTGTTTTGCCTCTGCCCCTTATGTTAGTGTATGTAATTGACTTAAACTGCATTTAAACAAGTAGCTTCGTTAAGGAGGTGGTTTTGCAGAAGCTAGGAGATCCGTCCTGCTCCAGGGGTCCTGGGAGGCCACATGTGGACTGCTCCTGCCTGTGCGGGATCTTACCAGTTTGTACTCTGTGCCTTTGGGCAAGTGACATACCGCCCCAACCTTCCATTCCCCTTCTCTAAAGGGATGGTACCCGCCTCCTCGTGTTGTGACCATCTCAAGCCTCCGGGGCCCAAGGCTGGAACTCTGCCGATGTGATTTCCCCCTTCAGAGGTGTGAGGAAATACATTAATGTTGATGCAGCAAACTCAGCGGAATGGAGCTCGTACGTGGTCTCATCACGTCAGATTGGAACAGGTTTTTCCTCTTGATGAGTTTGTCAGATCTGGTTTTGCTGTGAAGTGAATTATCAAAGCTTTTTGGATGTTGCCTTGTGGACCCAAGAGGGTGGGTGGGCTTGTGTTGTGATCACCAGTCACACTTTGTGGGTGCGGCTGGAGAAGGCTGGGGATGTTGGGAGCCATGGGAAGCCACTGGCTCTGGCCCGACATTTTTCAGCTGAGCAAACTGAGGTCCGCTGAGATACGGCAACAGGTTCAAATCGCAGAGGTGGCCAGTGGCAAAACTGAATGAAGAAAAACCTTTTTAGGGAAATGTCTGTCTATTGATCTTAGGGAACCAGACCAAAAATAGATTGCTTTGGGGCACTGTGATTTGAGTTTGCGCTAAAAACAAAATAGGACGTGTGTGTGTGTGTGTGTGTGTGTGTGTGATTCAAAGCAATTTTCCAACCAAGCTTGGTGTGGATTCTCTGCACACTAGCCAAGTGCTTTTTCCATCACAGAGTGGTTGGGTCACCCTGCTGAGAAACCCTAGATTCTGAGAATGCATACCCTTTCCCGATAAAAGGGGTAGGCTAGCTATCAGAACAATCAAAGTGTTCCTTGGTTGGAACAAAGCTGCTTGGGAGAGGTCACAAGGACCTTCTTATCTGTAGTCTCTAGTTGTTAGCTCTGTCTTCCCCCATTGTCCAGCAACCTCGAGCTATGCCCACTGGATTTGAGGAATGCCATTTCCAGGCTATTCCCTCTCGGCTCCCCTGACCACTGAAGTCAGCTGGAAATACAAGTATTATTTGGAAACAAGCTAAAAACAACTGCTTTTGATTTTGGGGGTGGGTGTGGAGCCATTCCTCAGAACTCTTCCTTAGTTTCTTGCCGTCTGCAAGCTTTTTTTTTTTTTTAATACCACGTCTTCTTTTGTGACCTTCTTAATGAGATCTTGGCGGAGCACAATACAGTTGAGAGGGTGTTCACGATGCAGTGAGCTCACCACACCTGACCAGGTCTAGGAAAAACCCAAAGGAGTTTGATAAATGCTGGCTTTTGTGGAACACTTTTTAGTTGTATGGTTGTGGAAGGGAATCCCATTTATCAGTGAGAGCCAAGAACTTCCTGCTTTGCTGGCTCTTGCTGTGTACAGGCCAAACTCGAGATGAGGCCCTGGGCTTATTTTTGAATAGGCTGAGTGGACCTGGGGTTGTGGTCTCTGTCGGGTGAGCCGTGGTGTTGGAGTGGGGAGGGAGGTCAGCGATGGGCGCCCAAGAGCAGTTTTGTAGTTGTTCATCCCGTAAGCTGCCTTGGAGTCTGCTGTTGGGCGTTTGTAAAACCTATCCTACTTCTGCCGTGCTTCTTGGAACCCTGTGGTTTTGGGGAGCCTTGAATCTGAGTTGTGAAATATGAGAGCGAGCCAGCATTTTGCACTTTAACAGAAAAGTCGCTACATGGTGAAATATTGTTGAAAGAAAACGAATTGAAGTATACCTTAAGCAGGTGCTTGTAGTTGGACCAGGTCTACATGTGCAGAGACCAAGGCTTCCAGAAGGTAAGAGGAAGCAGCAGAAACGTGGGCAGGAGCCAGGCTGTCTGCTTGGAATCCACGCACTGGCACAGAGGAGCTGTGTGACCTTGGGAAGGCTGCTGTGCCTTCCTGTGTCTTCTTTCCCCATCTGTAATGTGAGGCTAGTCCTCTAATGACGACCTAGGTTTATTGTGAAGACTGAGTGCTGAGCTCAGTGCTGGCTCACAAGTGCTCCGTAGATGTACTGGTTATTGTTGTCAGTGGTAATAGAGACAGGAACTCCTCTGAGCCACACTGCCATCTCTTCTGGAACACCATCTCACCCCAAACCATTCCCTTCCTTACCATGGCTCTGTCTGCTTTCCATTCTGATCTGATCGCTGGTCCCTTACTGTGCTGGGCTCTCCAGCTTGTATGGACTTCTCCACATGGGTTACCCCAGCTGGAGAATTGCGGTGCGTTTCTGGGCTGTGCCCTGAATGACCACGTACCACCCTTTCCCTGCCCTCTCCTGTCCCCTCAGTCTCCCCGCCAGGCCTCCCTCTCCCTCTGTTCTTTCCTGCTGTGCCCTGGTCTCAACACATGTCATCTCTTCTTATTTATTGTGAGAGAAAGTGGAGGATACCATGAACCTTGCCCCTTCAACTTCCTTCAGCCTACTAGTGAGGGCTCTGACTCACAGACCCACTGCTTTAGAACAAGCAGGCGTTTTTGTTTTGTTTGCTTTTTTTTTTTCTATTTCAGTGTTTAATCTATCCTCTTCATATGGAAATCTTCTCAAGGCCATCACTCCTTATTCTCTCTCATTCTCTCCCTTTTGCTCTGTCTATACACACATTGGTTTCAGGCACTTAACAAAACAAAACTCCAAACAGAAATTTCTTCCTCTCACCCCCCTTTTATTTTTTTTTTTTTGGCTCCTACAAGGCTTCCAGAAAGAGTAAACTGAGCCAGGTCTCTATTCTTCAGCCCAGGGAATCTAGTCTTACCTTCCCCGCTAACTGAAAAACTGTGCTCTCCAAGGCCACGAAGATCTCCCGTGGATCGTTTTCCTTCCTACTTAATTTAATTTAATTTTTCATTGTATGTATGTATTTATTTATTTTGGGATTTTTAAGTTTACTTCAAGAAAGTACAGAAAAACAGGGAGTAAAGTACAACAAGGAGAAAGTTAAAAGAAAATTCCAGTGGCTTCCTAAATTAGAAACGAATGATGGTTTCCCATGAGTTCTTCCTTGTTGCCTGATTTGTCTGAGTACTTCTCGATTCTTTTTCTAAAGTCTTCTTAGGTTGTTTGTTTCTTGTTTCTTTTTTTAAATTGTGTTAAGAACATTTAACATGAGATCAACCCTCTAAGCAAATTTTTAAGTGCAGGATACCGTCTTGTTAACAGTGGGCGCCATGTCATAAAGCATGTTGGAAACATTCCGCCGCTGAATGGCAGCCACCGATTTTCCCTTCCCCTCACTCCTGGCAACCACCATTTGACTGTGTTTCTATAAGTTTGACTATTTTAGATGGCTCATAAAGTGGAATCATGCAGTATTTGTCCTTCCGTGACTGGCTTTTCTCACATACTGTAATGTCTTCCGGGTTCATTTATATTGTTGCCTATGGCAGGATTTCCTTTTTTAAGGTTGAATGGGATTCAATTGTATGTACAGACCGTATTTTATCTGTTCAGCCACCAGTGAACATTTAGGTTGTTTCCATATCTTGGCTGTTGTAAAAAATACTACGGTGAACATGGGAGGCAGATATGGCTTTAAGATCCTGATTTCGGTCCTTTTGAATAAACAGGCTAAATGGGGCTGCTGGGTCATAGGGTAGTTCTATTTTTAACTTTGTGAGGAACCGCCATATTGTTTTACATAGTGGCTGTGCCATTTTCCATTTCCTTCCTATTTTAATTGCTCTCTTGCAGCATGTGACCTAGATATCTGTTCATTCCGTCTGGAAACCCTGGCCTCTGTGTTCTAGAGGAGAGCCCTCACTTCTCTTTCTCAGCTTCTTCATGGAGTAGATCCAGTCACTCAATGGATATTTCCATCTGTTTTTCTCTTTGTAACCCCCCACCCTTAACCTCACCACTTACCTCTATCTCCACGTGTTCAAAACTGAACTCGTGATGTTGTCCTTTCCATGCCAAGTATATTAGGTTGCTAGGGCTTGACAAAGTACCACAAACTGGGTGGCTTAAACAAGAGAAGTTTATCTCACAGTCTGGAGGCTAGGATTCCAAGATCAAGATCGGCAGGGTTACTTCCTTCTGAGGGCTGTGAAGAATCGATTTCATGCCTCTCTCCTAGTTGCTGGTTGCTTGCTGGAAGTCTTTGGCATTCTTTGGCCTTTGGAAACATCATCCCATATCTGACTTTATCTTCCCATGGTGTTTTCCCTTTGCTCCTGTCTGCCTCCAAATTTCCTCTTTTATAAGGACAGAGGTCCACTCCAGTGGGATTTCAGTCCACTCAGATGACCTCATTTTCATTTGATTACCTTTGTAAAGACCTTGTCTTTTAATAAGGTCACATTCTGAGGTACTTGGGGTACTTCAGTGTATGAATTGAGAGGCAGGTAAAATTCAACACCAAGCAAACTTCTTTTTTTTTTGAGTTACTTCCCATCTCTATGAATGGCATTTTCACCATATTAGTTAAGCAGAAACTTGAGCATCATCCTTATCAAGTCACTTGCCCTTATATAAACTTGGGGTTCAGAGCCTGTAGAACTTGGAGGCAAAATTTTGGAATAGGAACCTTCATAGCAACATAGGATTCCAAAGGGGTCTGTGATTCCCAAATGGCTGACAATCTTTGCTTTATATCTTTCTACCACCTTGGTACAAAACACATGAATTTTGGAAAATAACAGTTAAGTATAAAAATAAAATTTAAAATTATCTTCTTATTTGGTTACCTGGAATCACGTAGTATTTTGGTCATTGCTTTGTACATTTTATGCCTTCATGCATTTTTTTAAAGTAGTTGGACCATACAGTATGTAAGATGTGTAATCAAGCTTTTCTCTTCCTTTCTTTTTTTAAAACATTTCATTTCATTTATTTTATTTTAAAGACTATTTATTTGACAGAGAGAGAGAGAGAGAATGAGTGCATAAGTAGGGGGAGCAACAGAGAGAGAGGGAGAAGCAGGCTCCCCACTGAGCAGGGAGCCTGGTGCAGGGGTTTAATCCCAGGACCCTGGGATCATGACTTGAGCTGAAGGCAGATGCTTAACCCACTGAACCACCTACGTGCCCCTATTTATGCATTTTTAGAGAGAGAGAATGGGGGAAGGAGTAGAGAGAGGAAGAGGGAAAGAATCCTGAGCAGACTGTGCTGAGCATGGAGCCCAATGTGGGACTCGATTTCAGGACTCTGAAATCATGACATGAGCTGAAACCAAGGGCTGGATGCTTAACTGACTGAGCCACCCGGGCACCCTAAGTTAAGCTTTTTAAATTCAACATTGTGTCTTGCGTGTTTTCTCATGTCTTCACAAAATCTTGATAAATAATCTTAAATGATGAATATTATTCTGTCAAATGGATAGACAGTGATTGACTTAGATATTTTCTTACTATCCCACTGTCAGACATTCAGGTTTTTGCCATTTTTTTGACTCATAATTAATGCAGCAACAACTTTGCTATGAATTTGGACTCAAATAATTTGCTTATAATTCAGATAAGATGCAGCTGGAGGTGAAGGAGAGAGATGGCCAGTGTCTCTAAGCAAGTTGTTAGTGTAAATTAAAGAAAAACGAAATTTACCTGGGTTGACAAATATTTTAAGGCATTATTTGTGAATAGTTCCTTTGTGATTTCAAAGTTATTTTTATTGAATTGCTATGGTAGGTCATGATAGATTCTCCAGTCAACGGTCTTACACTGGTTCTTTGTAGTCTATATCAGGGCTCTCCACTAGAACTTTTGGGATTGATGAAAATGTTCTTTTTTTTACTTGTCCAGTATGGTAGCAGTTAGCTGCATGTGACTACTGAATGCTTCAAATGTGATTAATGCAACTGGGAAACTAAGTTCTTAATTTCATCTCATTTTAGTTGACTTAAATGTGAATAGCTCCTTGTGGCTAGTCCAGTTCTAGCATGATGGTGACTAAACACTTTTACATTGCTTGTCTCTTCCTAAACATTCTTCTAAGTGCTTTATGTATTAATATACTTAATCCTCACAATGACTCCATGAGGTTATCTTCTAGTTACTACTGGTGTATAACAAATGACCTCAAAGGTTAGTGGCTTGAAACAGCAATAATCACTCATTTTGCTTAGGAATCTCCCAACTTGGTCAGGGTTCCTTGGAAACAGCTAATGTTTGCTCCAGGCAGCATTAGCTGGGAATACGCCTGCTTCTAGGATGGCTCATTTACATAGTTATTGAGTTGATGACTGTTACTTGTTTCTTTCCTTGGGGAAGCTTGGGCTGCCTCACAGCATGGTGATCCCATTCCAAAAACAACTGCCCCAAGAGACAGGAAGTGGAAGCCGTCAGTTTCTTAGGGCGTGGGGCTTGGAAACTGACAGAGCATCACTCCAACCTATTCTATTGGTCTGGCAGAAGACAGAGGATGTACTCAAGGGAAGGAGATACAGACTTCCATTGGAGCTGGATAAAAGAATTTGGGGCCAAGTTTTAAAATCATCATAGAAAGGTACAATCATGTTGATTTTATTTATAACGAAGAAACGGAGGACAGAACCATTCAATAACTTGCCCAAGTTGACGTGTCTAGTAGGTGGCCAAGTTGTTATTCATGCCAGGACATCTAACCTTGTAACCTCAGTTCTATATGGCATCTCTCTATAATTCATGTTTCCCTAATTGAGAGTCATATCTTCATCAGCTTTTCCATGGTACAGTAATTATGAGATTAAGTGACTGATACCTGTTTGTAAATCACAAACTCTAAATATGTAGTATTTGCAAGGGTTTGCCACATGTCACATTAATGAAGACACATTCTCAACCACCTGATTCAGGAGGGGATGTTGGCTCCAATTCCAAGCCCCTCTGCTTTCCTCCCTGTTCCTGGTGCCCCCCAAAGAGAATTAGTTATCACCTCCAGATTGAAACAGACTGTGATTCTGAGTGAAACTCTCAGTCTTAGAGGTTGTTTGCTTCACCGATCCCTGTTGCATGGAATATGCAGAATTAAAACAGAGTTAGTAAATGAGACTTAGAATTGTAAAAGGAGTTAAAGTATTATTTCTGGTTTTTACTAAATGACTGGCTGTAAATCCTAAGTTAGGTGATATATTTGCATATGCTTAGGGAGTGTGTGTGTGTGTGTGTGTGTGTGTACTTCCATTTATTTGTTCATTCATTTAATATATTGATTGCTGGAAGACAAATCAGAAGAAAATATACGTTATCCCCAGTTCTAGAGATTGTCTGATAAAATAATGAATGCAGCCTTGTACAGACCTAAGAAACCAGCAGTTTCCTTTCCTGTTCAAAGGTCATGGGGATTTCCACGGGAAAGATCGATAGCTGTTTGCTGTGTGGCCTCTGGTTTGCAAATTGGGCTTCTGTTTGATACTATTGGCCGCAGTGATGAAATGCGGTTATTTCACACCTGCTATTTGTCCCCTTACAATCACTGCCGCACAGATCCTTTTTTATGAGAATACTCTGAGAGAGCTTATAATTAAATGTATCTAGTTCTCCAGTTTCTGGGTTTCTTCACCACTATTAATCTCTGATGAAGAGAAAGAACTTCATTTCATCACTTTCGAATCTGAGTATTCCAAGGAAGGACACTTCATTTCAAGGAAATCTCACATGTTTCTTTACTCCTCCTCCTACCTGGCTTCCTCCTTCAGCTGATAATTCTCTTCTCGTTTTGTGAGCTGGTGCTTCGCTGCTTTTCTGCCTACCTGGCTCGTCCTCTGTCGTCTTCGTTGACTCTGTCTCCTAATGCCTGCACCTGGCTCTCTGCTGCTCACTCTCCTTCCTAGAGGGGATGTGGGTCCCCGTGGGCAGGGACTCTCGGGAGCCTGTGTGTGGTACCCCGGCAGGCGTGGATCTGGTAATAAGCCCCTGGGATGCTTTGACATGTCCACAAGCAAATGGCTCCTTTTCTTCAAAAGATGCCCCCTCCCTAGCTGCCCGATTTTTGAAGTCATAAAATAGGTCCTCACTGTTATTTTTTCTCCCGTTGCCCCACGTATTGCCTTGGACAGCGTTTCTCTCAATCGGTGATGATCTGCCTGTGCGTTTTGTGTGGGGACTGTTTCCGATGCTTCCCTACATGTTCTAAGATGCTCTTGGCCAGGTCGGGCTGTTTATCACTCTGTCTGGTTCCCAGCCTTGTGCTTTTCACATGGTGGGCGGACGATGAATTTTTATTTGGGTAAGTGCACGAACAAAAAAATGCTCAGCCTTCCATTTTTATGTTTGTCCCCTGGGCCAAAATCTTGATATCATCCCGGATTTTCCTCTCTTTTCCATATTCTAGATCTGTCCGTTTACTAAGTCCTTCTAAAACGTAAGCTCCACGAGGACAAGCACTATTGTCTGTCTTACTCTGTGATATGTCACCAGTGCCTAGAATGTTCCTGCTGCGTAGTTGAGTGTTCATTATGTTGTAAAAATGGTTGTGACTATTTTACATGTATTTATCTCATCTTCATGATACCCTGGAAGGGTGGGTAGGTTCTAATGAGTGTGTGCATTTCACAAGAAACTGAGTCATGGAGGTGCTAAGTTATTGCACAGCTGCTAGGTGGGTGGGGGTGGGGAGGTCAGGACTTGAACCCAAGGCTCCTGGGTCCATGCTCTTAACCACTCAGCACTCTGCTATAATGCTACCAAACGACTCTGTGTTTCTTTTGTGCTTGTCACTGCTCCCAGACATACTTAAAACACTGTGTGGCTCCTGCTGCAGGTGAGGAAGTAGAGGCTGGCTTAAGAGGTTTCAAAGAAACGACGCAGAGTGGGACGTAGTTTGTGACCAGCAGGGACAGGATGGGAACTCGAACTTGTAGCCACACCTAGCCCTCAGCCGATGTTCCATACTGCCTGACCCTCCAGTCTCTGCGTGGCCTGTGGTTTGGGAGCCAACTCTGATTCCATGTGAATGTTCCCTGGGGTCCTCAGGTTGTCCTTGCCGCGTAGCAGACGTCTGATGCCACCGTGTGTGTTCCTCTCTGTAGACAATGGGGGCAGCCGCACGTTGCACTCCAGAGCACAGACGACCCCAGCGCCCACCAACAACACGGGCAGCGGACACCCAGAGTATATCGCCTATGCGCTCGTCCCCGTGTTCTTCATCATGGGTCTGTTCGGCGTCCTCATCTGCCACCTGCTTAAGAAGAAGGGCTATCGTTGCACCACAGAAGCCGAGCAAGAGGTGGAGGAGCAAAAGGTTGAAAAGATAGGTAAATAGCTGCGTCCTTTTTATGGTGATGTCGATGGGGGGGATTTCATTTCTTTCTTCTTTTTAAAGATTTTATTTTTACATATGGCTACACCCAATGTGGGGCTCAAACTCACAGCCCGGAGATCGAGTCACATGTTCTATTGACTGAGCCAGCCAGGTGTCCCCAAAATGATCTGTCTTCATAGTAGGTGGTAGGGTGGTGTGTCTGTATGGATTTCATACTAACCACACGTGGGGCTTGAAACCTGGCCTTCACTTATGAAACACCTACCAGCACATTCCTTCTGGCTTTGGGCAAGTTCCATATGCTTTGAACTTCTGCTATGTGTAGTTTAACTGGAATTTAATCTTAGGTAGTTGAATGCCAATTTAATTAAAATTTTAATTTAATTTAAATTAAATGAGGACTGTAATGTCCATCTTGTAGGATTATTGTGGAATTTAGAGAGAAGATGCATTTGATGTTTGGCACACGTGGCCACTCAGTAACTATGAATCTTTACTGTTATTACCGGGAGAGCTTCTGATAAGAACGATAGCGAATTTAAATAGCTCTCATCGGTTTTGTAGTATTACTTTTGCTAGGGGAGTTCTCTCTGAAACCTGTGTGATTGGAATTTATAATTATTAAGTAAACAGTTGTGTCAACAGTGCAGTTAAAGTATGGTAAGAAATGGTATCTTAGTATTAATTTGAGGGTGTCTTATCTTTTCCTCTTAACATGGAGTTGTTGGGTAGGGTTTGGAAAAATCCAAGAAATAAAATCCTGTTTTCTTCCTTTGATGTTCTTTTCAACCATGCTTTAGGGATGTTTCCTGACTTGGACTTCGGGGGAGGAGTAGCTCACCTTCCTTATCCCTTTCAGCTCCTCAGAAGGCAGTGTGTGCAGAAGGGGACATTTGGAGTCCGTCACCTTTCAAGAGAGCCAGCGGGTGGGGTGGGGTGGGGAGAGCTGCTTCCTCCCTTGCCAGCCTGCTGGCCTGTTGGTTTTTCCCACCCCCACTGACCTTTGAGGCAGAGAGAGAGCCCGGTTGGTGGATGAGTCATGGGTAGCTTATGAGCAAACCAAAGCCGAGTGTTTGTCAACAGAAAGCAAGCTCCCCCCCACCCCCCCAGGCCGGCTTAGCAGTCAGTATTTGCACTGTTGAGCCAAATGCTCATTTTCGTGGAGGAGGAAGCCAACTGAGGATGGAGAAGACACTTTTCCAGGGACACGAGCAGGATGTTGCACGCCTTGATTCGTTCTCCGTTAACTAGGATCCCTCCCTTTTCCTTCCTCCCTGAAATTACAAGGTTTCAGGGTGAAGGTTTGATTTTCCTTCGAAGACTGTCACCTAATACAGTTTCCTAAGGTAAATGGAGTTTGTGGGCAAACAACCACAGCCAAAATGTAGGTCATTTGGAAGTGTATTTCAATGAGAGGAGAGTCTTCTTAACATGGATGAATCATGACCCAGTGTGAGAAGGAAGTTTGTGCTCTACATTTATATAGTATGTCTGCCATTGAAAGAAAATCCAAGGAGAATTTTTTCTTTTGATTAACTGTTTTCTTCCCATGTCCCCTAAGGGTTTAAGGAAATGATGAGTGAGAACTAGAGTAGTAAGGACTGATACACATGCATGGAAGTGAGTGGGTGTTTGGACCGGAGAAGAGGTTGATAGATCATTCTGGTGCTTGTTATGTCTGTGTGCCGGAGGAGTCACTCTGGGCCGAGCGTCAGGCGGTTTGGGGCTGAAGGAAGAAAGCCTCCACCCTTAGGCCACGGCTGAGCATTCTAGAAACTGTTGAGTGAGGACTCCTCGCCTCGACAGAGGTGACCGATCATAATCCGCTTTCCTCTCTCCCTTCTCTTTCAGAGTTGAATGACAGTGTGAATGAAAACAGTGACACCGTTGGGCAGATTGTCCACTATATCATGAAAAATGAAGGTATGGATGTTTTACTGTTCCAGAACAATTCCGTATTTGTGTTTTATTAAAAACCTGCCTTTGAAGAGTCAGAATTTGTGTGAACTCCCCGGTTGATCTTTCTGGTCATCGGCAGTTCTTTTCACCTAAGCTCACGAAATACGTCAGCTTCCAGATTATTCCACCATAAGAATGTCACCTAGTGTGTTTTCGAAGAGTCAGTGGGTGTGGGTGTTTGCAGAAAGCCAGCCCAGGAGGTTCACCTTCTAATCCTGGCCTCACCTTGATTTGGGGAAAGTCATTTTACCTCATGGGGTCTCCATTTCCTCCTCTGTAAAAGGAAGGTAATAAGTAATGTTACCTCATTGCACTATTGTGACATCCTCCATTCAAAGGCTTAGTATAATAGATTTGCCTGTTCCCTGATCTTTTCTGAAGTGTTCAGACTTTTAAAAGGTATAACTTTATGAACAGAAGCATTTTTCCCTCTGGAATGTACTCTGAACTCTTGTCTTCTGAAAGGGAGGATGAACTGAATCCTGATCAGATAAATACTGGCTGTTAGCTGAGGAGGATACCATTACAGAGGGGCACAGGGCGAGGCCCTCAGTAGCTACTGGAGTGTGTGGGGCTCCTTGCCTGCATCCCCAATAGCCTCAGGGCCCAGAACCTCTAAGAGCTGGAGCAGCTGCAAGTTAGTGAGTGTGGGGCTGAGGTGGGCTACTGACCGTTGCATCAGAAATAAGTAAACCTTGAAAACTTTGCAGGGGTTCAAGTTCTTCTTTTTTCTTCTAGGATTTTATTTATTTATTAGCGAGAGAAAGTGCATGAGTTGGGGGAAGGGGGCAGAGGGAGAAGCAGATTCCCTGCTGAGCTAAGAGCTCAATGCGGGGTTCAATCCCAGGACCCTGAGATCATGACCTGAGCCAAAGGCAGACGCTTAACCGACTGAGACACCCAGGCGCCCCGGGGTTGGAGTTCTGAAGTACAGCTTCCCAGTATGCACTGTTTGCTGTGTGCCAGGCCTGTTCTCAGGGCTTTCTAGGCACTAACCACCTCATGGTTCAGATACTTCCTTCCCATTTTGCCTTTGAGAAACCGAGAGACCCACCGTGCTTAACTGACTTGCCAGCACCACACGCTGGCAGGGGCAGAGCTGAGATTTGAACTTGCGCATCTGACTCCAAAGGCCTTTCTTAGCTACTTACTGTCACTTCCTCTTTCCTTTTATCAGGAAGGAGGGATGGGAAACTTCTAACTTTTAAAGTGATAACGCCTACTGCTGGGATAGTTGATAAAACTCCTTAAGCATTAACTCACTAATTCTCAGAACCACGTTCTGGAGGTAGGTAGGTCCTTTGAGCATCCCATTTTGCAGATGAGGAAACAGGCCCAGAGCTTGTACCGCCGGAGTATGGCAGGGAGGCGCCTGCAGCAGACCCCTGCTCTTCAGGGAGGCAGAGGAGAAGCGTTTGACCGTCTGGTATGCTGTCTCATATTACATACTAGTCCCATACATACTAGTATGACCCAATTACATCCTAGTATAGAATTTCCTCACCTCCCACACATGGGCAAATAGGTCTGTCTTTTCCTATTTTATTTTATTTATTTATTATTATTATTTTTTTAAAGTAGGCTCCATGCCCATTGTGGAGCTCCATGGAGGGCCTGAATTCCTAACCCTGAGATCAAGACCTGAGCTGAGATCAGGAGTCAGATGCTTAACCAACTGAGCCATCCAGGCGCCCCTGTCCTTCTCTTTTTTTTTTAAGATTGGTGTTGGGTATTGTGGAGGGCACGTATTGCATGAGGCACTGGGTGTGGTGCATAAACAGTGAATCTTGGAACACTAAAAAAAAAAAAAGATTTTTAAAAATTTACTTGCCAGAGAAGGAGAGAGAACACAGGCAGAGGGGATGGCAGGCAGAGGGAGAAAGCAGGCTCCCCACTGCATAAGGAGCCAGATGAGGGCTCCATCCCAGGGTCCTGGGATCATGACCTGAGCCAAGGGCAGCCACTTACCCAACGGTGCCACCCAGGTGCCCCTGCCCTTTTCTATTTTAATGCACTCCGTTCTCAGGAAGTGGCCTCTTTGTTTCCTCTGCCTCGATTGGTAGGTCCGCTGGAGTAACACCGAAGGCACAGTCTTCCTTCTCCCTCCTCTGCTCCTCAGTTCTCTCTCCCCCTCCCCCGTTCATGCTTTCACTAGTCTACCTGTGATTTGTCCAGCCACCTGCGAGCGTGGGGGAGTGGCTCCAATCCTCTCTGTGGCCCTTGGTTCTCCTTGGCCCCCGGGAGACATCTGACCTCACTGGAACCCTTCTCCAGACGTGGCTGGTGCCGAAACCACAGCTGGGGAATTAGACCCATACTTGGGTCTCTTCCCAGTTTATAACCTAGCTTTCTAGTTTGCTTTGAGGCTTCAAGCCTCTACAGAACAAATGCCTTTTTAAATCCTTTGTCTGTGTCATTAACAGTCTCCGAACTTAGTATCTATTTAGATCTCCTTGTTGGTGTTAATTTTCCATTTTTTTAAAAATTGTAGACACACCCTAGCATAACTTTTCTTTTAAAAACTGAAAAAAAAAAAAAAAGAATAAAATGAAATACAACCCAGCCATTACCATTTGCTATGTTTATTTAGGTTTTCTTTGCCTATGTTTACATATTTAAAAACAACTGCAGTCGTGATTTATGGATAGTCTTCTGCTTTGCATTTTTAATTTGGCTGATGGGGTAATATTTCACCCGTACTCATGGTGACATTGTTTATGGCTTAAATATATCATGTCTCAAATATTGCAAATCGGGTTAGTTTATATAAATCTCTTGAGGGATAAATTTTTCAGCTGACCCGCATACTGATTATTTTCTTGCTAATCTCAAGGCTCGGATTAGCGACAGTGCTACCCTTAATTTATCTTTTTAAGTAGATTGAATTGAAAACTGTGTGGGTGGTCATTGGGGTTTTCTTGAGTTCTGTGGTTGGAAATTACCTGCAAGTCCATAGCCCAGCCTCTCTGCCAGGCCCTAAACGGTGTCCTTCGATGACAATGAAGACTATTGTGGTTACTGTCTAAGTGCGCCTGGTTAGTCACGCCAGGCAGAGGGATTCTTTTGTGAAATTCTTACCTTGGGGCTCAATTTATTTTATGGCAAGGGTTCTGTTACAAATGATCATTACCGAGGAGGTCTCCTAAGCTTGCTATCCTGGTCATGCTGACGTTCTTGGAGCATTGAACTATTAGCCATTTGGGTAGAGACTTGGACATTGAAGGAGTAAGAGGGAGAACATCAGAGTCGAATTCATCCACCCGAGAGACAGATAGACCAGGGCTTGTGTCCAGGTCTCTCATGCTGGCTGGCTGATCAGTTATGCTCTTTAGGGCCTCAGTGTCTACATCTGTAAAATGGGCATGATGACTCTGTCTACTCTTAGAGAGGTCAGGAGAGTCAAACATGATGAGGTCTGTAAAAAGCTTTCGGCCAGTGGCTGGCACACAGCAGCACTCTGATTTTGGGGGTGGCTGTAGTTCTTGACTGGGAGATTTGCCTTTGATTGCAAAGGAATCTTTTTTTTTTTTTTTAATCATTTCATTTTTAAATGTATTTGAGAGAGAGAAAGAGAGTATGCAAGCAGGGGGAGGGGCAGAGAGTGAGGGAGACAAACAGATTCCCTGCTGAGTGGGAAGCCCGAATTGGGGCTCCATCCTCGGACCCGAAGATCATGACCTGCACTGAAATTAAAAGTCAGATGCTTAACGGATTGTACCACCCAACTACCCCTCAAGGGTATGTTTGAAGAGAAGAGTGGTGGGAGAGAAAAACAGGGCATTCTTCTTGCCTGATTTGACTGCTGCTTTATACCTAGGATCAGGCAGAAATTCAGGACAGAAGAGAGGAAGCATTTTATGAAATTATTACCCTCTAGAAAATTTCTCCTGTTCTCGACAGGTTTTCCTTGCCCTATAACTGACTGCTCCCATTCTCTGGAAACCCAGGATGGGAAGTCCAATGGACAAAATGTTGACAAGTGCCGGGAAACACTTGTTTATTGTAATTGTGAGTGATAATCAGGGAGGAGATAATATTCAATAGAACTTCATCAGATGACTGTACTTTCATAGTCATTTTACAACCAAATTAAAGCATGTGTCTAAGTCCGAATGGTGGGGTTAAGTTTTCTTAACCCAGGAAACCACATGACTCCACATACCGAACCTCCTTGGACAGGGAGGGTATGAGTGATGTTTGCATAGAAACTTGAGCCTACACTTCAAGAATTCACTCATAGCAAACAAGGGCCATTTTTAAATTTTTCTAAGAGGTAGGGTGAGGTTCAGGAATATAGAAGAAACAACACGAGTCTATTTAAAAAAGCAGTTTTAGGAATGATTTTAATATATTTTAATAATCTTCCTTGATCATTTTCTGATCCCATCTTTCTAAGGGAGGTCATCGTTTTATAGGTGATTAGTTTTCTCTGGCAACTCTTTAACTTTCGTTTTTAGACAGCCCATTCTTAACGAGTGCTATTGGCACTGTCTTTATTTTCACACCTTTTTTTGTTTTCCCTTTTTAATGTCTGTAGTCTTGAAGTTTAGTAAATGATGGTAGAGAATAAGTGTCAGCTGGCAAATTATTGTGTCTTCCCTAAACCTTTTGTCTACACAAAAATTAATTTTCTGAATCCTTATTATTAATTAAAAGGGAAAAAGACAGACATGACTAGATCGTAGTTCCGTTTGTCTTGTAGAGGGTAGCATGCCTTTGCTGTATGGGAGAAGATTCTGCCAATTCATTTCAAAACTTTTTCAGTAATCACAGGAGTCTTATTTAGGTCAGAACTTGGGTTAGAGAATGTGCCTGGACATCGTCACAGGGAGTCATGAAGGGCCAAGAGACTATTTCTTTTAGAAAAGATGGTATGCTATATTAATATTTCTTTTTAAGAAACCTATGCCCTTGCAAGGGTTGTGAAGGGGGGGAAATGGATCATGGGGACAAAGAAACTCTTATTATTTCCTATGCCTATAGTACACAAACAGATCTCTATCTGCGATATTATAATTTCATAAGAGGGTGATTAGAAAAAAGATGTTGCAAAAGGCTCCTGGGCGGGGCAATAATTATTTAAATTAAAAAACTTAAATTGGGGGGCACTTGGGTGGCTCAGTCAGTTAAGCATCTGGCTTCAGCTCAGGTCATTCCCGCATCGGGCTCCCTGCTCAGCAGGGAGTCTACTTCTCCCTCTCTCGCTGCCCCTCCCCCTATCTTGTGCTCGCTCGCTCTCTAATAAATAAATAAATAAATAATAAATAAAATCATTTTAAAAACCCTTAAATTTAATTTTTAAAAAGTTGAGAAACACTCTGTCAACCTGTAACTGTTAAAAGCAGTAGCGTTGAAACTAGGGTTAATTTTCCTCCTCCAAGGATGTCATTTGAGCCATTAAATGTGAAATGTTGCTGTTGGCTCCCATGGCAAATAGTGATTTTTTATTCTTCCGTCTCTGGAGAATTTGTGGTTCCTCATGAGAACAGCACTTAAAAAAAATCAATGAAAAGGTTAGGAGTCAGTAATATCACTTGGCTTTGCCAATTAACTATCCAAGAGGAGCTGGAACCCTCACTCAGTCTTTCATCCTTGAGAGTCTGACCAGTCTGTCAGAGGCAGAAAGAACATGCGTGTCTGTGGGGTCGGAGCGTGGGGTGGGGACCCAAGAAGCTTGGATTCAGTTTGCTTTGGTTGACAGCCTATCCCCCACCTAAAATATTGGATTTTTAAAAAATTAACATTGGAAGTCTAATTTAATTCAGTTCATGTTAGGTAACCTCTATGTGTGACCAACTCTTGGAAATGTAAGGTATCTGGCCAGAGCTAAGGTCTTGTATGGTCCTGCAGATGAGCTAAGCCAATGGCCCACCTGGAAAATTAACCTTCTCACATCCCTGATTCTGTGTGGGGTAGACTTGATGATACGTGGGTATTCAGACGTTAAGGCTAACCAGCCAGGCTCATGCAAGGTCTTAGAATACAGGTCTCTTAAGACCTATGTCTCGCTATTCATTTAACCAAGTGGGTTGAGTACAGGGGCATAGTACCATGTAAATTTCCCTTTCGTTTCGGAGGGGGAAGAAGAGTAGTTTTCTCTGTCTGTTGGAATGATGTGTAGGAAGCTCGGCCTATGGTAGATCCGCTTTCCTATCTGTAGATTCTCTGTCGCTCGTACCGAATTCCTGCGTGGTGAAAGTTATCCACAGATGGTGCCATTTCTAGGGCTTCCCTTGGGAAAAACTTCCTTTCTCCGGGACCCTAGGGCCCTGTGAACTGTAGGACCTCAGATCTTTCCCCAACACCTTTTCTACTCTTTATTTTCCCGTGCTCGCTTCGGCAGCACATATACTAAAATTCTACTCTTTATTTTCCCTCCAACAGCTTTTCTGATGTGATAAGTCTGTGATTGCTCATGTGATTCATTCCATTTTAATCCTTTGCTTTCTTTTTTTTTTCCCCCCTTAGCAAATGTTGATGTTTTAAAGGCAATGGTAGCAGATAACAGCCTGGGAGACCCTGAAAGGTGAGTGCATCTCTCCCCCTCCCCCATTTAGTGGCACATTTTTCTTTCTTTTCTTTTCTTTTTTTTTTCTTTTTTTTTTTTTTTATGATTACCTGCTAGAGCAGGTTTCCCAGCTTTGGCCTGGTTGACATTTGGGCCAGATAATTCTTAGCTGTGGGCAACTGTCCTGTACACTTTGGGATGTTTATCAGCGTTCCTGGGCCCTGCTCACTAAATGCTGGTGTCCTCTTTCCCCACTCTGTGTGACGACCCAGAATGTCCCTGCGCATTGTCAGTGGTCCCCTGGGGTGAATTCAGCCCTGGCTGAGGGTTGTGGTTGGAGAAACAATAAAGAATTTGGAGTTGGACTTGGAGTTGGGAACCTTGGTGGAGTCTCCCCTCTGCCATGTATTGGCCGCTCTGTGTGGGCCGTTAACTCACAACCCGGGGCTCAAGTTCCATCATTTGCACGTGGAGAGAACAGTTGTACTCAGTTGCTTGGGTTATTATAAGGAACACAAGGGGCTTGGGACATTGAAAGACCTCCATGAATCTTGATGATGAAGTGAAAATCAGGCTTGGGGGGGCTGTTGAGATTATAGTCCCTCCTAATGAATTACAGAGAACTGTATTTCTGGAGAGGTTTTTTTTTTTTTTTTTTTTAATTTCTTCAGCAAGGAGCATTTATTGAATGCCTGCTCAGTGCTGGGCACAGTGCTAGAGCTGGGCTTTCACAGATCTTGGAGTCCAGAGGGCTTAGGCTGGAGGGAAAAGGAGCCTTGGGCATGAAGCCTTATGATGATGGGGAGCACGGCCTGATGATGGGGAGCACGGCCTGATGAGGGGAGCACGGCCTGATGGTGGGGGCATGGCCATGCTTCAGGAACAGCAAACACTAGGTGCTCCCAGGGCTCTGTGGGGCCAGAGGGAAGTCCGTGAAGGTTCACCAAAGTGCCATCTGAGCCAGACACGTGATAGGCAGAGACTGCTTGGAGGTGGAGAAAGCCCAGGGCACAAACACCGGAGTGTAAAAGCGTGGAGCAGAGAGTTCAGCCTGGGGCCACCAGAGAACACGGCGGATAGTAGCAAGACGGGCCAGGAAGGCAAGTTGTTCCAAGGGACAGGGCGAGGAGTTTGGACCTTTCCCTGTTTACTCTGCGGGTGGTACACCAGGCACATCATAGATAATCTATAGTGTGTCACACCGGCGTGTTAGGTGTGCCCTTTGTCGAGGTCCCTCTGAATGCAGGTGGGTCAGGGTAGGAAGCTCTGGCAGTGTGGTTCAGAGGGATGTGCGAGCTGCAATTTCTCTCACAATTCCAGCCCTGATCACAGATGCCTCCCTGGCGTTTGGACCATCTCATCTCTGAGCCTGTTGGCCTCCGTTATTTTGGGGCGATGGACAGTGCCTGTCATTGGGTTTTAGGGACTTGAGAAATGTTTGTCGAATGAATGTTGTTAAACTTATGACTTTCCACAGTGTGGTGTTAATTTCACATTTTTTTGGTATCAGGAAGCTGCTGCTGTGTGTTTTTATTTTAGCGATCTAAAGAGCATCCCTGAAGAACACTGGAAAACTTCTGGCTATCTTTGATGTTTGAAACGGTCTCCTCTACCATGCACACTGCTTTTTAAAAGTGCAAGTGGGCCGGTTTCCAGGAGCAGAAAGGCTGCTTCATGCTGTCATGAGACTTGCGTGTGCCTCTGGGGCTGTTGGCCCGGGCTCAGGGCTCAGGGCTCGGGCTCCGTGGGGACATGCCGCCCCACCTCTCCGCCCACCTGCACCACGTCAGAGGGCTGATTCCTGGTCAGGCCAGCCCTGTCCTGTTTTAAAGCCTCCTTTTCTAGTGAACCGGAGTGTTGGTATGCCTTTCGAAGATGGCGAACATCTGACCTATATATGTCTGCTTTTTATATTTTGGATGGTCTGGCTGGATTTTTTTCCAGGCTGTCAAAGAATGCAGTCTCTCTTGTTTTCTGAGGCACTGTGGCATGGTGGTTTAAGATCATGGTTTCTAGAATTAGGCTTTCCCGATTTGGATCTCAGATCCATCACTTACTAGCTGCGTGGCCTTAGGCGAGTTACGTTAACTTTTCATTTTTAAAATGAGGAAATTCGTAATATCAACCTCATCGGTTTTGAAAACATGGCAGAATTAACATGTATGAAATGCTCAGAATACGAATGTTATCTGTTTCTGTTACTGTTGTCAACACCATCAACATCTCTGGAGTGTCCCTTTTGAGATCTTGACTTAAAAGCTTTCTTCCTTTGATGCAATAGTCAGCCTGGATCAGATCTCCTAGTTTAAATTGTTTGATCGTTCATGTGGAATTTACATGTTTTCTCTTCTTCAAAGCACGTATGTTCGTGGGATCTGTTTGTTTAGAGACCCTGGCAGGTGCTGGGCTGTGATTTAAAGCCGCTCCTTGCCTCACAGGGGAGAGCTTGCCTCAACTAGTCCTTTTTTTAAGTAACCTATTCTACCTTTTCCTTTCTCTCCACCTTAGCCCAGTGACTCCCAGCACTCCTGGGAGCCCACCTGTGAGCCCTGGGCCCTTGTCACCAGGAGGCACCCCGGGGAAG
This sequence comes from Mustela nigripes, assembly GCF_022355385.1. NCBI lineage: Eukaryota > Metazoa > Chordata > Mammalia > Carnivora > Mustelidae > Mustela > Mustela nigripes. Next base: position 233,611,674 of record NC_081557.1, on the reverse strand, counting down.
CACATCTGTGGCCACCATCTGCACACGGTGGGCGGGGCTGTCGAGAGGGACGTGTGTCAGCGGTGTAGGCACAAACGGTGGCACTTCATAAGACCCACCAACAAGTCCAAACAGGGCCATGCAAGGCGTCAAGGAGAGGTCACGGTCCTCTCCGTTGGCAGGTAAGATCCCTGTGGAGTCTTTGGGTTTGTGTGACAGGGGCTGTTTCTGTGACATGCTGGGCTGTGTGGATTTGTGTGTCCCTGTTAAATATAGAGTATGATGTCCTAAGCCTGGTTCCGGTTATAGCTCTGGTCTTTCTCCACGTCTTCTGCTCTGAGTTCTACATTTTTCCAGCAGCAGAAGAACCCTGAGAGGTGGCTATGCTAGAACATATGTCAAGTGTATTAATTAAGTTATTAAAATTTAATAACTTGCGGTATTAGGGTTCTCCGGGAAACAGAGCTAATAGATATATATAGATATGTATACGAGGAGATTTATTATAGAAGTTGGCTTGCATGATTATGAAGGCCAGAGGTCTCCACAAACGGCTGTCTGCAAGCTGGAGACCCAGGAATGCCACCGGTGTCATCAGCCCCATTCTGAAGGCCCAAGAACCAGGAGGCCGACGTTCGAGGGCAGGTAATAAAGAGAAAACCAAATTCTTCTGTCCTGGGCCTTCTTGTCTGCTCAGTGTCTTAAGGGACTTGATGACAGTCACCCCACTTGGCCAGGGCAGTCTTTTCTCAGTCTTTGGACTAAGAGCTGATGAAGCTGTCTTGGAAACGGCTCACAGAGACACCCAAAAATAACGTGGTCCCTGCTCTCTGGGGGTCTGTTCGTCCAGTCAGGTTGACCCATGATGCTCGCCGGTGCACGGGTTCTAACCGATAAAGCCCAAACCTCACACAGAAGTTTGTGTTGCGCTTGTGCGGACTGACACACCAGCGGGCGGCTCTTGGAGTAGCTGCCCAGGTGCTCTCCCTCTCGTGGCTCTGCCACATCTGCCGGCAGAAGGAGAAGGAACAAGGAAGACCGTTCCTACGAGGTTTGATGGGAGAGGCCTAGAAGGGGCACAGTTCATCTTCGTGCTCAGGCTGCTGTCTGGACCTCACTTGCCTACATGGATTCCTGCGACTGCTTTCTCTTTGGTCACGTTACCTCTGTCCTGTGCACCTGTCCTCGGCTACCATGGCCTTGGGGCCTCTCTGTGGTATAGAGCGCTCGCACTTCCAGGGGTGAATCCATTGGACGGCGTGGAGAACATTGGTGCAGGGGGGTCTCCTGCAGGGTCCGCTGCAGCCATCCTGAGTCCCAGGCAGGAACCAGCTGGCAAAGGCGGCGTTTGGGAAAGCAGCAGGGGTTGTGGTTACAAGTGCGTGTGCTGGAGCTGGGTGCGGGGAGCCAGCCGATTGGCTCTTCTTTCTCTACAGACATGCTCTGGAGTGAGGGGTCTGAACTCATCGCATCTCCCTCGTTTGCGTGCTGGCACGACTGCTTCTGAACTTGCTCACATAGTTCTGTGTCTCAGTTTCCCCCTTTCTTACACGAGGAGGATGTAACACTCACCTCACGGGGTTGCTGGGAAGATTAAATCAGTTGACTCACGGGAAGGTCTTAGGCCAGTTTCTGGCACTCACTGTGCCCTCTGCTGTTGGCTACTGTTATTATTATGATTTTGATCTGACTGAGTGTTAGCCTCTGTTGCACAAGCAACAAGGAGGAGAGTGCAGGGCTGTTTCCCACTTAGAGCAGAAGCCTGCAACTCATGACCACACTGTTTTATTAAGAGGCAGAGTCATGGGAATTTGTGAGTGCGGCATGTAATGAGAACCTGGGGCTTGTTTAGACAAAGCGTATTTTGTTTGCTTTAGAAAAAAAAAAATCTGCTGAAATTTTCAGCTGAGATTCAGCGTGGGTCTTGTCAATGCCCAAATGCAGTTAGTTCTCTTTCTTGAGCATTTGCTTATGGCCGGCTTCCCTGATCCTTCTTTTACTTCCACAGAGGCTCCCTCCTCCTTGTGGTTGGTGAGCTCATTTAGACGACGAAGAAGGAGAATGTATTATCCTTTAGATCGTTTTAAGGGAATTTTAGACCAGAACTTGAGAGAAGCTATTATGAAAGACTTCAGTCAAACTGAGTCAATTTCCTTAATTTCTCTTTTGAATTCTTCATGAAAATCCCTTCCTTAACTTCCTGAACTTTTTCCTAAATCCTTCATGAAAATCAGCCCCCATTTTCTTAAAAAAATAGTCAAAAGCCAAACACATAGAGAAACCCTACTGCCAACTGATGCTGATAAAGGACACAGTTGGGGCCCCTCTGGCCGTGTGTCTGCAGAGATAAGACTGTTTGAGGGTGCACTTGACTAAGGCAGCTCTCAAGTGAACCTTCTGGTAGCATCAGTCTAACTACAAGCTAGTTGTGCCTTTAGCCCACCCTCTGTGGTTAAAACAACCGATGGTCAATCCATATCCTTGTTGGGAACCACAACCCTGAGGCTGTTTAAAATTTGAGTGCTCATGCTTTTTAATGCATTTTTCATGCTCTAGAAAGTATCCAGCAGAGTGTGTGATGTGTTGACGGAAAGTCACCTGGAAGGTTTGGCAGGGGACAGGGGCATTTGTGGGTAGGAATGCCCCCCTCCCCTTATTGAATGTGGAGTTTTTCATTGATGTCCCACCTTTTGGCTGAATTTGTTTGGGACCCTCTAGACTTCTGACTCACTCTTGAGTCTTGTTTCCTGGGAAAGCAAAACCCACCACACCTGCTCTTCACCCCCTCAGGTTTAGAGTGACGAAAGTGGAACACAAGTCAAATCAGAAGGAGCGGAGAAGCTTGATGTCCGTTAGCGGGACCGACAGCGTCAATGGGGAGGTGCCTGTGACCCCTGTGAAGAGAGACCAAAGTGACATGGAGTAGCAGGTGAGTCGCAGTTTGGGTGACACGGGGAGTGGGATGGGCGCGGTGGGGAGAAGGTGCTCAGAGCCTCCCTGGTGGGTGGGCGTGTGGGAATGACGGGGCAGGGAAGCGAGAGCTGGTGGGGCTGTGGGGGATTGAAGGTGATTCCTCGTCTGCCCAGGGCTTTTGGTAAAGAGGTCACAAACTTGGGTACCTCCAGGGGCCTGGCCGGCATGGTGATGAGGGAAGAGGCTTGCTTAAGACGCAAGGTGGCATGGTGGGGATTGTGGCAAACTAGAAACCCCAGCCTGCCCATCGGGCTAGCGTTACCACAAGGCAGAAGGCTCTGAAGCATCGGTGGATCTTACGCAAAATAAGGTGGATATCCAGACTTCAGAAATGTGGAATCGCCACAGGTTTTTAAATGTTGGCAGCTTAAGAAATATGCTTTACAAAACCATGCAGGCCAAATGAAATATAATCTTGTCAATTCTGGGAAACCTGTGATTTTAAAAAGGCTGGAACATGCAAACCAAGGCTTTTTCGTTTAATTCAGTTGGAAACCAGTTTTCTTTGATGTGTCATGGGTTCTAAAATCGCTCTCCTAGGACTGTTACTCTTCCAACCAAATATTTTGAAGTGATTTAAGAAGCAAAAGCGAATGAATGCTTCTCGGTGGGGCAGTTTTCATTCTGGAAGATAGTGCTTGCAAAAGAAAAAAGGCTTGTGATAATTTGATATTGGCTTAGCTTTCATCTTGCTCTTTTCTTTCTGTTCTGGCTTGAGGAACGTTCACCCCTTTCATGTTTCTTATTATGTGTAAGAGGGTGAGGGTGAGGCCTTGGGAGGGATTAGGCTCTGAAAGCTCCAGGGGCACAGTCAGAGCCTGAACAGGAGGGCAGAAGAGGTCACAGTTGCAAAAGGGGGGAAGGATGGGGTGTGGAGAGGTGGCACCGGCTGAGTCTCGAAGGTGCCCAAAAGAGGCAAGGCTGAAGCTAGGCTGGGGAGTCAAGTGAGGGGTGGCCGGAGCGGTGGATTCCGAGAGGAATGGCTTTCAAGGAAGCGTCTCTGATGATCCGCCCAGGCTCAGAGGGGTTGAGGGTGTTCTGGAAGACTTGTGCTCCTGAATTCTGCAAGACAAGGGGTTCTAAGCTTCCAGTGTTAGTTCCTGCAGTCTTGCGTCTGGGAAGATTGGGCTCCTTCCCCTGCATCGAGGAGCCAACTAGAGGCTTTCCTTAAAGAAGAGAAACAGAGTAGAAAAGTCTATCTCTGATTTCTTAACCAGTTACTGGTGCCCTGGGAAGGGAACTGAGAGAGATTTAGGAAATGAAAGAGGAGGATGAAGGTAATAATAAAAGCAACTGATGTCAACTCAGTGTTCTAGTCTTCTGGGCATTGTACTGTACAAATCTCGCATGTTGCCTTTATCAGCGTCTCTCAATGGGATGGACACTGTTACCCCAGTTCTACAGATGAGAGCACAAATGAAGGGAAAGGGTAAGTTACATGTTAAGGTCCCTTAGCTGGAAAGAGGAGCTGATTTGAGCCCAGGTCTCTGACTACAGACCAGCTGTACTCTTCTTCATCCGAGGAGGCTCACGACGAGGTAGCCCTAGACCCGTGAGTGGGGGGCATTTCCACCAGTGATCCAGAAGCTTGTAGTCTAATATGGTAGCCACTAGTCACCCATGGCTCCTTAAGTCTAAGTTAATTAACATTAACAATTTAGTTCTGCAGGTATTCTAGGCCCTTTTCACATGTTCAGTAGCCAGAGTTGGCCAGGGCCCGCCATATTGGACAGCACAGATCCAGGACATTTCCATCATCGCAGAGGGTTTTATGGAACAGAGTAGATGCTACGTTAGGGATTCCGGATTAGAATCTGGAGTGACTTTGGTAAGTAAGAGGAGCAATCTGGTTAAAGTCATGAGGCCCTTGATCCTGAGAAGAGAAGCACCTGACTTCCCAGGTGTATGGTGAAGAAGGCCCAGCCTGCTCAGCGGCAGGGAAAGCTATGGGCTGCGATGACAGTCTGCCTCCAAGTCAGCAGCCCAGCCTTGTGTCGGACGTTGGAGCAGACCACATGTAGGAAGACAGTGCTGTCCCTCAGGCAGGACGTGCAGGGCGATCCTCTGTCAGGCTCGGCCCTCCAGGTTTGGGCCTCTACTGCGCAGAGGGAGAAGCACTTGAGATTTGAGAAGGTTAAAAGAAGTAGGATTGCTCAGCTGGGTTTCTTGGTCCAAATTCTTCCGTATCTGATTCTAAGAACTGGATTCAATCATCTGAAATCCTGACTGTGTCGGATTTACAATTTGATATTCTCCGCAAAGCACACAGTCATCCCCTAGGATTTTGTAAGAACGTTGTGTTTGACTAGAAGATGTGGTCTCACGTGCTAGCTTCACCACTTCGAAATTGCCCTTTACCCGGTTACGCCCACTTCCACCCAGTGTCCTTGAATATGACATAAGGATGTTAAGCTCACTGATGGAAGGCAAGTGCCAACAGCGTGTGTGGCATGTAGTTGGCTCTCAGTAGAGGGTAACCGCATTGTGCCGTGCCCTCCAAAATCCACAGCGAGCTTGTGAATGACCTTAGAAGGGGATGTGTTTTCTGAGCCTTCGATGGTAATTAATTTTGGAAATTAAATATGAACGTTTTTAATGGAAATTTTCAAACAAACTCAGAAGTGGAGAGAATGCTATCGTGAATGCTCCTGGGCCATAGATTAATTGAATTATAATGCCTGCTGTGTCTTGAGGGTTAACTGTATACTTGGCATGCTTCGAAAGTCGCATTCTGCGTAGTGATTTAACAGCAGTGGGTAGGGACTAGTGCGTACCCCATTTTGCAAATGGTAAGCACAGGGAGTTTAAGCAACGTGGGTGTTCAGAGTGACGAGAGGCAAGAGGAAGGGGAGAGTTCAGAGTCCATCCCACACAGCCTGGCTTCTGGAGTCACAGACTTGACCGCTCACCTGGGTCTGGGGAAAGAAGATCCCGTGGTCAGAGCCTGCTGGGCTTGAGACCTGCGGAGTGGCCATGTCTGATGACCCTAACAGAGCACAGACTCTGAAAAAGAAGGGAAAGAAATATTCATGGGCATTTAGAAAACTTATTCATTAAAATTTTTCCTGCTAGACATCTTAACATTCCCCCTACCCCCGCCCCACCAAAGAGTGTGTTTGGGGTGTTTAACAGGACTCCATTTTCCAACTGGAGAAATCGTGACATTCTTCCGTCTGGGCCTCATGTCTCTGGTTCTGGACTGAATTGGAAGATGTGCCCTAGACTATAGCGAATAAAGTAAGACAAGAGGGTTATGTATCTTTCATGTAGTTTATGGTCGTTCTTAGAGTTATGTATTTTTCGAAAAGCGAAGAGTTATGTATTTTTCGAAAAGCAAAAAATGCTTTTATGTTTGGATTTAGCGTAGACTTGATCTAAATAGTGACATGCAAAATCATCTCTACTCATGGGTTTGGCTTCTTTCTTTTATTTTTTTTCTTTTTTCAAATTAGAGATTGATCCTGGAAACTAGTCTTAGGGTTTCTCTTTCTCTCTCTTTCCTTCTCTTTTTAGAAAACAAAATCTTTTGTTTGGCATTTCTTCTTCCCCTTATTTTTTCTCCCCTGTTTCGATGGCCCATCTTCTTTTTTGTAGTTAGATCTAACTTGCTCCCTGCCTGACTTATTTTGGCAGTGCAGTTAAAATGGTCTCTCTCTCTCTCTTTTTTTTTTTTTTTTCTCACAGAAAATGTGTTTTGATTTCTTAGAAGAATAAGCTTTTGTTCTTTGAAGTTAAATAAATCAAATTGCTTTCAGCCTCCAAATCCTACTGCCTCGTCTTCATGATCATTGGTCTTTCACTTTTTCAAATTGAAGCTGTGGTAAGCATTTGATATCACACATTTCTGAAGTATGTGCTCTTTTTTGCATCTTCTGGTAGGATCTCATTGAAACACTGATTTGGGAAATGTACATAACAGTATTATTTACATCAAAACAAAAATTAATAATATTAGACATAGCTTTTTGTCTTATACTGTTTTATTCCTGAAGTGATTCTGTTAATTCTTTTTTTTTTTTCTTAAAGATGTTATTTATTTAGTTCTCAGAGAAAGAGAGAGAGGGAGAGAGAAAACGCAAGCAGGGGGAGCAGTGGGCTGAGGAAGAAGCAGGCTCCCTGCTGAGCAAGGAGCCTGATGCAGGACTCAGTCCTGGGAGCCTGGGATCATGACCCGAGCCGAAGGCAGATGCTTAACCAACTGAGCCACCCAGGTGTCCTGATTCTGTTAATTCTTATTTTAGTAATTTATTATAGTGATTAAAACTGAGTTTTAAACTGTTTAGGTTTCCTTGTAACTGTGTCACTCACGACCAGTGGTTTGAGGCAAATCACCCGACCCCTCCACACCCGAGGGCCTTCATCTTTACAATAGGGCTGTCGTTGGACTTTAGGGAAGTAACACAGATACGTCCTTCTTAAATCTGTCCTTGGTACAGACTTCCTATTTACTAACTATGCACTATTACCAAGAATTTTCATCCCATTCTCCGTGGTCCTAGTCACATATTAGCCCATTCCTCAAACATCAGCTTGAGGTTCTGTGAGTCCCTTTTCATTTCTTAAGAATATTAGAGCTTTGGATTCTCTCGACAGGTTAACAATCCCTTAGCGATTCGGGCCTGTGCTGAGAGGACTTCCCCATCCATACCTATGTCGCCTCCTACTGGAGGTGGAAGAGTGACAAGTCTGCTGGAAGGTTTGCCGGCTTGCGTTCTTTGTGCTGCGCAGATCGGAGGGCCGGTGAGGTTAAGGAGTGTAGACTGGGTTTTCAGCACTAAATTGCTCTTCTGGCGCTCCATCCTAGGATCAAAGTCCTCTTTCTGCCAAGACTCTTTTGTGGGTCATGCTCCCTGATCCGGAGTATCCTGACCAGTCACAAGGTCAGCTTCCCTGACCTTTGGTGTCTTCCTTTCCTCCTCCTCCGTTTTGACCTCCATGATCAGGGATAGTGGAAGGTCCCTGGTAGGGAGGGGCTCCCCTGCAGTTGGGCTGCATCATTTGCATGGCTTTGCATTGTGGTTCTTTTGTTAACTCTCCAGGGAAGGAGAGGTTGGTGAGCATTGCCTGGTGGCTAATACTTTTCTCCATAGTTTGTATTTTTTTTTTTTTCAGGGCAAAATACACATTTTTTAGAAAGCAGGTTATCTTGGGTTGATGGAAACCCCAGTATCTGCCGCACTCTTCTTATAGAGCAATGGCAGAGAAACCGATCAGAAGAAACTGCTTTGAATAGGCAGAGGCAGGGCACCTGTCTTGATTTCCTGTAGAGGAAGAGTGCTGCTTGGGTTGGCGCCTGTGTTCTCACGTGGAAGGTCGGAAGGTCGCTCCTGCTGAGCTCACCTCCAGCGTGGAAGCGGAGGGGAGCCAACACCTGCCCAGGACCTGGCCAGATGAGGAGAAAAGCCGAGTGAGGGGCCAACATGTCAGTGTCGAGGCTCAGAGGGACGACTTTTTCCCAGCTCTGAGGGCCAGGCAGTTGATCGGGCTTGGATGGGCAGAAATCCCCACTGGGAGCTCACATGCCCAGTGGCTTTGGAGTTTGAGGAAGCTTCGCTTTCTCCGAGTAAAGAAAAGTCCTCATTCGATCTCAGCCTAGGGACTCAAAGTGGCTAATGCGATAGCGTGATCAGCCTTCACCAGGCGTAGCCTCCTGTGATGTCCTGCAGGGACCCGCTGATGTCCCTGGGCTGTCAAAGCTGTGCCTGCCTCCGTTCAGTTCTGCGAGCGGCTCTGTGTTCTTACAGGCAGATTACGATCATACACTTGGAGCTCTCAGAGGAGCTGTGATTGCTCATTCAGGTACATCTTCTAAAAGTCTTTATGGAGGCCCTACGATGGGCGAGGTGTGGTGCCGGGCCTGAGGGACACGGATGGAAGATGGACGTCCAAGGGCTGTGCTTTCTCGGAGCTGGGGTTCTAGTTCTTATGTAGACCTTGCTCCCCGTGCCTCCTCTCCCCATATGGAGGCCCTTGGAGGTTATGTATGTTGTTCAAGGTCATGCCGCTGGTGGGTTCCAGAGCTTGGACTTCCTGATGGTTCATTCCCCTCACTGTCATTGGTGAATTGGTTATTACAAGTGTTTAAACTTGAATTATTGTTGTTGTTTTTTTTTTTAAGATTTGAAAAATAAGACAGGCACACAATAAAATACTCGAGCAGCATGAAAGTCTCCAGGATGAAGAATAAGCCTTTATTTATTTATTTTTTTAAAGATTTCATTTATTTATTTGACAGAGATGACAAACAGGCAGAGAGGCAGGCAGAGAGAGAGGGGGGAAGCAGGCTCCCTGCTGAGCGGAGAGCCCGATGTGGGGCTTGATCCCAGGACCCTGGGATCATGACCTGAGCAGAAGGCAGAAGCTTTAACCCACTGAGCCACCCAGGTGCCCCAAGAATAAGCCTTTAAAAAAGCAAAGTGTTCACCCCTCTCTCCAGCCCATCTCCCTCACTGCAATCTCGAAAGCTCCTTTTCAGGAGGGAGCCATGGCTACTGGTGTCCTCTGTATCCTTTCTAGATTATTCTATGTGTATATGTGCTTATCCAACACCCGTATGGATGTACCACTGCCTTGTCTGCCCGTCCTCCATCGAGGGCAGAGATGCTTGTCCACACCTTGCCTTTTCGAAGTTAACTATCAGTTATTGACTGATAGCTTCTGCGGACTCCCAAGTGTGGAGTATCCCCGCTGGTTGAGCCACAGGAGTGAAAATGCTGGACACGTTTTTAAAAAGTTCTGTGCCCTGTTTCTCATGGGGAGTAGCTTCAAAACACGGATGGAGGTCATCTGAGAGATTTGGGGCCTAAAAACCTACTTTGCTGTCATCTGCTGTGATATTCTTTCAAAGTTTTTGTCCGTAGCCCTGCCATGGGTACAGACGAGACACGTGTTTGTTAGTCTTCTCAGGACTCACTGTGGGGACTGGAGGGTCTTGCATTGGTTTGGTGTCACTGGCCCCCAAGGAGAACTATTTTTCTCCCCGCACGCCTCTCCCTGGCCTGCACCTGTTCTGAGGCCGCTCCTGTTTTTGACTGGAAGTTGACCCACTGACCCCTCCGTTAACTCAGCTCTTCTTCCTCGGGAGCCTGTCAGACAGGTGCTGGGACCTCTGTCCTTTTTACCAGAGGAACTGCAACAAGGGAGGCTCCTGGAGACCCTGGGGGACTGTGGCAGAGGCCAAAAATGAAAGTCGTGTTTGCCTGGAACTGGAAAGAAAAGGGAATTAATAGCTCTAACCAAGATTTTTATTCTTAATTTATAACTTGAGGCTTGGAATCTACTAATGTCAAACACTTCAGTAAGTCACAGGGCCTGTTTTCTAGAACAGGACCCAGGATGTGGAAGTAATTCCACAGGGTAGGTTCTGGAATCAGGCTCCTTGTGTGCAAGTTCCGCTCTGTCACCTGTTGGCTGTGTCACCTTGGACGTCATAGCCTCTGATGCCTCAGCTTCTCCATCTGTAAAGTGGGGATAATGGTAATAATCTCACCCACCTCACAGGTATGCTGTTCCTTGGCATTTAGGAAACGCTAAGTAGGCAAATGCTGGATATGAGCAGTATATCAGGCGAGCCCTATTTAGCAAATACAAGTGTGAGGAAGTAATGTCTTTGAGATTTCATAATTTTCCTGCAGCGCAGAGAGGCCAGATTAGACCTAGGTGTTGTGGAATTATTCGTTTGATTTTGATGCTCAGGTATAGGCTCACTGACAGCTGGTTAGCTGAACCTCTAGCTCCCAAGCCAGTGTCTAATTCAGTTGGCTTTCCTTATTAGAAAGAGGTGGTTCTATTCAAAGTCCTAAGGTCTTCCTTCTGTAGCGTAGTGTAGACGTGGAATCATAGATGTACTGAGACTAACAGGAAACCACTGAATTGCATTTAAATAATTCCCTGGAGTACCGTGGTTTTTCCAGATACTTTTGATACTTTTTCCAGAGTAACTTTTGATGTCAGGTGCATTTTACTGGAGTAAAGTGCTCTGAATCTCACTGTCCCCAGGGCTGGCTAAAGATACAAACATATTTAAATTACTGTGAGTATAATAACTTAGGAAACAGCAACCTCCAAACTTTTTAGTAGGATTCAGACCTCATGTCAGAACCTTCAAAGCTAAAAGGAGTGCAAAATTTATTTTATTTTTTTTTAGAGATTTTATTCATTTATTTGACAGAGAGAGAGACACACAGCAAGAGAGGGAACACAAGCAGGGGGAGTGGGAGAGGGAGAAGCAGGCTTCCTGCTAAGCAGGGAGCCTGGTGCAGGGCTCAATCCTAGGATCCTGGGACCATGGCCTGAGCCGAAAGCAGACACTTAACGGTTGAGCCACTCAGGTGCCCCAGGAGTGCATAATTTCTTACTGACTTTATTCAATAAAGAAAATATAATTTGTAGGAATATATATTTTCTATGTTACTTAAAAAAGCTATTTCCATTTTTAATGGAAAATATCTACAAATATTTTTATTTTTCCCATATTGATTGACCTAGAGACATGAAAAAGTTGCTCACTATCAATAACAAAAAACTAAAATTTTGATTATTCAACTCTCTCCCAAACTAGGGATTATAATGTGGTCATGTGTGATACTGTGATTTTTAATAAGAAATATGTAGTTTGTCCCCATTTCTTTCTTTTTTTTTTTTTTTAAAGATTTTATTTATTTATTTGATGGAGATCACAAGCAGGCAGAGAGGCAGGGAGAGAGAGGAGGAAGCAGGCTCCCTGCCGAGCAGAGAGCCCGACACGGGACTCGATCCCAGGACCCTGAGATCATGACCTGAGCCGAAGGCAGCGGCTTAACCCACTGAGCCACCCAGGCTCCCCTGTCCCCACTTCTCGTACAGAGCTAATACAACTACTGGAATTTCTTAAGGGATGAGAACCATAAAGGTCTTTTGTTTTATGTTAATGAAGTGACCTTTGGAAAGCCCCTAGATAATTCAAAGATGGGGTGGTTTGCCAGGGAGCCAGCCATGGGTTTAGAGGGTTGGAACTCTTCCTCCACCTCCCGAGAGGGGAGAAAGGTTGGAGATTGAGTTCAACCATCAGTGACTGGCCAGTGATTTAATGCACAGTGCTTGTGTAATGAAATTTCCATAAAAACTCAGAAGGAGAGGACTTCCAGGTTTGTGAACCAGAACACTTCCCTCATGCCATCCCGCTGGACCCCGTGCGTGTCCAGGACCCAAACTCTACAGAAGCTCTTTTGTCTGGGACCTTGCCCTGTGTATCTCTTCATCTGGTTGTTGATTTATATCCTTTAATATCCTTCATGACAAACTGGCAATCTATTGGCTTTCTGAACCCTGTGAGCCAATCTGGAAGCCACAGAGTGGGGTTGGGGAACCTCTGGCTTACAGCCAGTTGGTCAGAAATACAGGTAGCAATCTGGGCTTGTGATCAGCCTCTGAAGTAGAGGGCAGTCCGCTTGTGGGACCTGATGTTGTCTTTAGGTGGATACAATTAGAGTTGAGTTGAATTGTAGGACACCGATTGGTTGTCCGAGCATTACTTGGTGGTGTAGGAGAAACTGCCCTGTTCCCCCTCTCCCAACACTGGAATCTGGTGCAGAACCCTTACAATGCATGAAAGAAGCAGAGGTCCAGAAACATGGAAAATGCCAAACTTACTAATAATCACATAAATAGAAACTAAAATAAAGAGATCACTTCTTGCTTTTCTGTTGGCAAAGATGAATGTTAACACTAACATGATGATGTAACTTCTGTTCAAGATGAGGCTCTCCTAAGAGTAAAAGGGACACTGTAAATAGTTATTCATATTCATTCATTCATTCATTCATTCATTCATTCAGTAAACTCTGTAAGCCGAGACCTCCCAGGCCAGCTGGTCCACATGGTCTCCCTGGTTAGTGCTCAGTGTTAAAGAGGGTGGAGGGAGATGGGCGCTGTCACACACCGGAGGAGGGATGCTACTTTGGTACACAGATGCAGAGTATCTACTCTGTATCATTAGATGAGAAAGCAAGCTGTAACGTATCCCTGTTTTGCTGAAGAAAGGATACGCGACACATCTCATTTCCTTCTGGATTGAAGCTGACCGCTAAAACTTTCCTCTGTAAGCTCCAAGCTCTTTGAGATTGTAGGCTATGTCTTCTCACCTTCCGTCAAGCCTTCCAGTGACCATTTGTGCATAGCTGGCCCTCAGAGAGTCCTTAACAGGTGTGATGGTAGCTCACTCCTCCGGGCTTTAAAATAAACCCCTGCGGAGGATGTGAACTCTAGTTCCAAACTGTTATGAAGGAAGTTAGGAAAGAATTCTGTAATTCAGAGATTTTGTAGTTCAGGTTACGTTAAGATTTTTTAAATTAATATTTCAGTCTCATATTGCTGAACTACAAAATTGTGCTGTTCCAATGGAGTTGCCGAGGTTTTTATTAATATTTGAGTCTTTCAATGTTTCTGTCATGTCTGTTTCCTCTTCCATTTTTTTTGTGTAGTTTTTGACCTCTGCCGACTTCATGGTGTTTCGTTTTGCCCTTTGAAGGTGAATTTAATTCTTGCAGTTGTTATCAGTTGACAAACAGTACTGAGTTTTATCTCGTGGGTTAAACCCTTATAGATGCATAAAGGCATCTTGTAAGAAAGCAGCGTCCTGGGCTCCAATCCTATCAGTTCGGATTTAGTAGGTCATGGTGCAGTCCAGAGAATTGGGAATTTTTAATAACATTTGGGTTGCTTCTAAAGAAGGCGCTACCCATCATCCTGAGAAACACTGAATTAAAGAGACTTCACTGATTAGCTAGATTAGCATAAGTCTATCCATTAGCCTAGATTAGCTTTTTAATAAACATGGAGTCTTTATTGAAATAGGAAGGCATAACATCAATTTATAAAATTTAACACTCGTTTTAGACCAGTGCAAGATTTGAAGGACTGTGAACACCAACTACCTTCTGGTATCTTTCCATTAATCTGTGTCTGCAAAGATGCCACCCACATTTTCAGCAGCTAGAACCTGTGCGCACGTGACCATAGAGCCTGGTAGAAGATAACCCTCTAATTAAGAAGTTCGAGTCTCGAGGCACCTGGGTGGCTCAGTGGGTTAAAACCTCTGCCTTCAGCTCAGGTCATGATCCCAGGGTCCTGGAATCGAGCCCCGCATCGAGCCATGAGAGAGAGAGACTCTCTGCCTGCCTCTCTGCCTACTTGTGATCTCTGTCAAATAAATAAATAAAATATTAAAAAAAAAAAAAAGAAGAAGAAGAAGTTCGAGTCTCAAGGGATCACAGATTACTCGTGAAAGATCACATACTTGTTGCCTAGGCCTTTGAGTAGGACTATTACTGTCCTGATCTTAACTCTTGTTCCTATGAACAACTTTCCCACTCTAGTTCCTTTAAATGTGTTCTAGAACATTCTTAATCTAGCTGTGTGACTCTGTAGCCTTGGATCTATTCCGTGTCATGACATGTCATTCTAGGTGCACTTTGCATCTTAGGACCTGAGTCCCTTGGAGGAGATGGGTTTTCAGCATCATTTCTCTGCTCCTGTGTAGCCACAAGGACCACTTCCCTAGGGAGTGGCCCTGCCAGGGTTTCTATTTCTGCATTTCTCTTCTGCTGTTGCCACTGCCCAGGTGGGGGATGCTCGGTGATGCTGGGGACGTCTCTGTGGTGACGAGCGCGCCGGTGCAGTTTGGGAATGAGTGGGCCGGACTGCGGGCTGTGGACTTGCTGCTTTGCGGTGACTAAGTGTATGGCCTCGGGCAAGTGACTGAACCTGGAAGCCTCAGTTTCTTTGTACAAAAATGGGACTCGTCCTTGACTCCCGGAGTCATTGGAAAGATTGTGTTCCTGAGTCTGGAGTGTGAAGCGTGGCGGTGCCTGGCATGTGGGAACACTCTGTAAATGTCAGCTACTGTTGTTGTTAACCAGAGAGTGTTTTCCTTCCTTGACACCCTGTCCTTGGAGGTCTTAGCGTTCAGTGTCTGCTAATCTGCTCAGGCTTCTCTTTTTTTTAAAAAAAACATATTTCTACTTTTTAAAGGGACCAGGGAGTTTTTTCCTAGAGAATCCTTTTTAACAAGTCACATACATGTCCTCATCACTGATATACTCTATTGTGGCTTCTGTGGAACCCTAATTATTTATTTATTTTAAAGATTTTTTTAAATTTTTTTATTTAACAGAGAGAGAGATCACAAGTAGGCAGAGAGGCAGGTGGAGAGAGAGAGGGAAGCAGACTCCCTGCCGAGAAGAAAGCTCGATGTGGGACTCGATCCCAGGACCCTGAGATCATGACCTGAGCTGAAGGCAGAGGCTTAACCCACTGAGCCACCCAGGTGTCCCTATTTATTTATTTTTAAAAATTTTTATTAACATATAATGTATTATTAGCCCCAGGGGTGCAGGTCTGTGAATCGCCAGGTTTACACAATTCATAGCATTCATCATAGCCCATACCCTCCCCAATGTCCATAACCCAACCACCCTCTTCCTACTACCCCCCTACCCTGCAACCCTCAGTTTGTTTTGTGAGATTAAGAGTCACTTAGGTTTGTCTCCCTCCCGATCCCATCTTGTTTCATTTTTTCTTTTCCTGCCCCGCAAACCCCCATGTTGCATCTCCACTTCCTCATATTAGGGAGGTCATATGATAGTTGTCTTTCTCTGATTGATGGAACCCTAATTTAATCATGGCATTACGGCTTTATTTTTCTAATTAGAGTGACCTCTTCCTTCTCTCCAGATAAACCTTTTCTGAGGTTCTTAATTGCTCGCCCTCAGTCTTGTTTTACGTGTAAGACTGTAGTCACCAGATTTCCCTCCCGTCGGGGGGGTGGCGGGGGAGGTCTTCCAGGGCGGGGGTCCGACTTGTTCAATACGGTGGATCCCATGGTGAGGGGAACTGAGAATGAGGGGTGGGTGGGGGGTGTTCTCCCCATCTGCGCACGGCTGCCGGCCCTCTCTGGCATTCATACCCCCCACACATGGTTTCTGATTGCTTTAAGACCTTAAAGAAGGCATCTTTTAATAATTAATGTGGTGGGTTAAAGAAACACCATTTACAAGTATGTGTTTATCATTAGGGCTATAGTCACAGCTGTTGGATGCACCGAGGAGAAACTGAACACTGTGGAACTCCACCTGTGAACGCAGCCCCAGCCGTAAGGTCACGGCTGGAAATTCACAAGCCGCGGAGTCTGTGGTGTCTTCCCCCTAGGTTGTCATTCTGATAAAAGAGGTATTTACCTGGAAATGGATAGCTGCTCTGCTGGTAAAGTGCTGCCTTCTGATAAGCAGGTGTTTTTGAAGAGGGAGAGCCCAGAACCGCACGCTGGTGCTGCTGGGTGGTTTTAATAGGATTTTTAGAAAGGTTAACTTTCTGTTTTCTGGTTAGTGTCTGGTGTTAAGGGTGAGGATGTGAAGCCGTATTTGTATTTTTTACTTCCTCAAACTGCGCACAGTGCAGTTTTAAATCCGCCATAGGAGGCAGCTGTTGAAGCCGCTGTGATGGTTTAGGGCCGTTGGATGATGGTAATGACTTTGGGAGCCTCCTGACAGCTGGCCCCGTGTCAAGCACTGTCTGTAGATCCCCTTTTGTAAAACCAGCACCCCTTTGAGGAAATGCTCCGGGGCGGGCCCGGGTTCAACAGCTAGTCATGGGGTCTGGATTAGAATCCAGGCCTCTGGCTCCAGATCCTTGCTTAGCCCAGCCCTCTGTCTTGCCCGTTCTTTAAAGTCGGTTAAATCTGTGCAAAGAACTCTAAAGGGGAAGGTCTCCTCCGTTGGGTCAAAAACTCCGGCTGGGACGGAACATGACATTCTAGGCCTGACATTCCTCGCCCTTGACCTTCCTGTTTTCTTTGATGCCAAAAAATCTAGGTCTAAGGGAGCAGATGATAAAAGGAGGAGATACAAAAATAGTTGAACACCTATTTTGCAGATAATGGCCTAGTTTGAAGTTTGGCTTTGAAAATTCACTCCTCTTCTTTTCACTGTTTTGTCTTTCAGGACCATTTTTCTGTTTCTCCGCCTCTGGCTTTTCTCCCTTTTGCCCCCGCTGGCATCTTTCATACTCATCCACTCTCAAATGAAACTGTTCCGAGACTTGCTCGTGGCCCGCGCTACAGTACAAGTCTGAGCTGCGGCCGTGCTAGGCTGTAGCAGGGCAGGGCTAAGAATCAGTGTCTCCACTCGTAATGAAAGACTCCACGCCTGCTATTTTAGGGAACAGTGTTTTATTCCCTTTTCAGTGAAGCAGATAAGGATCCTTTACCCAAACCTTTTAGTTTGGGTAATCTCTCTCTTTCTCTCTCTCTCCCTCTCTTTTTCGTTCTCTTCCTCTCTCTCTCCTATCTTGAACATGCTGAAGGATGGAATGACAGAAAAGGATAGAACGGATACTGTTACACTCTAGATCTTGAAGAAGGAGCTGTAAAATAACTACAAAGTAATACATCAATCAAGATATCAGAAAAGGATAGAACGGATACTGTTACACTCTAGATCTTGAAGAAGGAGCTGTAAAATAACTACAAAGTAATACATCAATCAAGATATCTCGCTGACTTGTTGCTTTTCCTATTCTGGCAAACTGGCTTCAAGCCAGTTTGATGGGGAAGGAACACAGCGGGGTGCGGTTTTGTTGAGCATTTGTTGGCAGAGGGGAAAGTGCTTCATTCCTTAACCTGGCGCAGGGCGGCCCGCGTGGTGTGAGTCCTGTCCTCAGTGATCCCCGGCTTCCAAACAGGACCATAAATGGGTACACAGCGGTCTGTCTCTTAGATGACTCATTTGTTAAAAAACAAAAACAAACAAACAAAAAAACAACACCACCACCAATCAAAAACAGCTTTGGAAAATAAAAAGCTGTTTTCCAAGTTTACCAGGGGCTTCATTTGTGATGAGAGTATAGACAGTGACAGGGGCTAGCTGTTAGAACTGGAACACACGGCACCGTCCTTGAGTTACAGCGGACACCTGAGATCGGGCATCTCGAGTCACTGCGCTCCTAGTTGCCCCCGAGATCCCAGCCGAGCTCGTGCACACTGTGGAGACCCGGAGTTAACCAGCCGGTGTGGCTTGGGGAAGACACGTTATCTGACCCACAGAACTTAAACTGTGCCTGAGCACACTCACCCTCCTGCTCCTTACTTGGCAGAAGGTGGCGGGGGAGTTAAAGAACACATTCCCGGGACGGAGGGACACGTGAATCAGGGGAGCAGGCTCAGAGAGTGGGTCCCTTTAGAAACTCATGCGGAAATGGATTGATACCTTTATTTCCATTGTGGCTCTCCAATTCTCTTCTTTCTTGATTTATAAAACCTTGGTAATGGGGTCCTTTTGAAATTGTGGTACTTGCATTTCTTTAGGCTGAATTCTAGAAGAAAGGTGTGATGGGGAAGGAACACAGGGGGGTGCGGTGAGATGGGGCAAGGAAGGGGTACAGGTCCTCTGGGTTTTTAAATATCCGCGCAGGTTAACATATGATGTGATGCTTACCTTCTGGAAAGTTTTACCTTTGTGTTTTCTTTTGCAGGGGTGACTTTATCGGAAGAGTTCAAAGATGCCGTAGACTTCCAAGATAAGAAGTTGCGTGCGGCATTTTTAAAAATTTTTATACAGTTTCTATTGCGGAGTCTGCAGACAGACGTGGGGATAAAAGCTAAAAGGGAATATTTGCGCTATGTTTGGTACAGAATTCAGTTTGCTTGGAAACACGTTTTGGGTTAAAAAGTCTGATGGAAAATTTAGTACCTTTCCAGTGAAGAAAAGGGCCCATATTTCAGTTTTCCCCAACCACCAGACAGACCTCCCAGTCCCCCATCTCTGGCCGTGGCACCACTGGTAATTCTTCCAGAGGGATCAGTCTTCGCAGGGAACTCTTGATGTGCAATCCGTGAGGATGCTGGGGGTGTTGGTGTGTGAGTGTGTATGCACATGCATGCGCACGCGGACACCTCTGTTCTCCCAACCCATAGGTCTCATTATGCAACTAGTTGCAAGAAGATTCTCTTGCAGTTTAACTGTTACAGAAGATAAAGTGAAACTTCAGTGGTAAAAAGTCCTTGCAGAGACTGTGGTTTAGCCCCGAGAAATTGGCCCCCGAGAGGTCAGGGCGTCAGATGGAACCAGATGCCAGACTTTCGAGCCTTGGACCAAGACATCAACATTAACTCGCCACCACTGTGCCACTCCTCTGTCACCAAGAAGATACTGAGAGTATTTTATTTTATTTTTTTGTAACTTGCGCTAAGCGATTCTTACTTAGTCCATTGAATAAAGGGGGACAGTAGTTTAAAGTGACTAAAACCAAAATAAAACAACAAAATGCCTGTTTTGACAAAACAGACACACCCATTTTCTGATGTAAAATGGGCCCCTACCTTCCTCGGCTGTTTCAGAGGGCACTTCCTACTTCATGTCTTGTAACCGAGGCTCCTTATTGAAAAGATCCTGGACGGTTATGGTTCCCTTGGAAGCCTGTAAAGCCCCACTTTTATGTACTTACTTGTTTAGCTATGCTGTATATGAAACCCCCCCCACCCCACCCCCCCACCCCCTGCAAGAAGCAGAGATAGTGGTACAGCTCTGACCCTTGTGGGCCCCCGGGGCTGGGAGGATCCAGTTACAGGAGGGTCTCCAACCCCTCCCCAACCCCCCCAGCCCCCCCCATCCTGTCAGTGTTGGTGTGGTGCCTTGGGGCACTAATGTTATCTTGGAGAGAAAGAGCATCTTTCTCATTTCACTGCCAAAGAGGATTTCCATAAAAATATCATTTCAAGTAGTTACTGTCAATTTATTCATTCCATTCTGTTTCTGGCATCAAACTACAAATTTCCAGCCTTTGAAATGGATGGTAGGTTCCGTTTCACATAAATTTTTTCTGACAAGTGATAAGAGCTCTGTGTGTGTGTGTGTGTGTGTGTGTGTGTGTGTTCATACATCCACGCAGAGAATGGTATGGAGAGAGATTCCACTGAAGTCCAGAAAGGAGCAATAGAAGCATTTTGGGGGTGTGTATTAGTGTAAATACTATACGTGCTGTCTAGACCAATAGTTTTAGTTTTTTGTTTTTAAAGCATCACTTTGGGCTTGAAAATACAATGTCCTCGAATGGTGAGGGACAAAAATGTAAGATATTCTTCAGCTTTAATTATTTTTTAATTTTATTCAGGTCAGAGCACTTTTTTATAGCAATACAACAGGCAAGAGAATACTCAAAAATATTTAAAATTGTGTTTATACCGAGAGTACGTTTTAAATATTTTCTAATACTTGAGCAGGTTTCGTCTGGCTGGCTTTCAAACATGCCAAAAGTTAAGCATTCAATGTTTTAACACATAAGCTTTTTACTCATAAGGATTCTTAAGTGTTCCCAAAGCAACTGATGTTTACAGGGCTTGGGTTTTCTTCCTTCTGTGGAAGGACTGGGGGTCCACAACAAACTTACTCTACAAAACACTACAGATGGGCCGACTTCTGGTGTCCTGAGTGAGCTGGCTGCCGCCTTGATGTAAAAATTTGTAAAGGAAAATTTTTCACCATTTTGAGTGTCAGATGTATTTTTAACTGTCTGGTTTGTACTTTTACGACTTTTGTACTACCAAAGCAGAGTTAAAAATAAAAATGTTAAATGCGTTAAAAGTGCTGTTGTTGGGCGATTCACTCTGTCGATGTCTTGTCCACTGAAAATGGGATTGAGGGGTCATGATTCCTCTTGGGCCTCATATTCCCGTGCCTGTTTTTTTTTTTTTTTTTAAGATTTTATTTATTTGACACAGAGAGAGACCACAAGCAGGCAGAGAGGCAGGCAGAGAGAGACAGAGACAGAGACAGAGAGAGAGAGAAGCAGGCTCCCTGCTGAGCAGAGAGCCCGATGTGGGGCTCGATCCCATAACCCTGAGATCCCATAACCTGAGCCGAAGGCAGAGGCTTAACCCACTGAGCCACCCAGGCGCCCCCGTGGCTGGTTTCTTAGGTCTGAATGCACCAGGGCGGATTTGGCTGACTCTCCCTACCAGATGTCAATTCCCGCTTCCCCTCCCCCCACAGCACTCCCCACCCCCTGATAATTATGTTTACAATTCGGAGATTACTCTGAATGTGCAGAAGAGTTGCAGGTTCGGTACAAAGAGATTTGTGTGCCCTTCACCCCAGCTCCCTTCGTGTTAACGTCTCCCGTCACTGCAGACCAGTGATCAAAACGAAGACGTGAAGCCCTGGTACCCAACTACCAATGAAGCCAGCGCTGTGTTCGGAACCCGCCAGTTGTCCTGATCATGTCCTAGGATCACCCGTCGCAGGTAGTTGTCTGGCCTCTGAGCTGTGATGGTCCCGCCTCTTTTTCTCGGGGCGCATGATCCCATGATTGACAGTGCAGCCTTCTGTAGTTTTGTAGAATGCCCTTCAACTTCAGTCTGCCAGCTCCTTCTCCTGACTTGTTGGGGGATTTGTGTTACGGACCAGATCCGCAGAGGCCATGTGCCCTTCCCGTTGCCTCCTAGCAGGGGAACGTCATGTCCATACCTATCACGGGTGTCTTGATCTTTGGTCACGGCCGTGCCACCAGCTTTCACTTTGGTCTTTCCCTTTGCGGTGAACCTTGGAGAGGAGATCCTTTGAGATTAGGCAAGTATCCTGTTTCCGCTTAAGCTTTCGCCTATTAATTTTAGCATCTGTGTTCATTTCTTAGGGCTTGTGTAACAAATTACCACCCACTGGGTGGCCTCAAACCACAGGAATGTATTCTTTCACGTTTAGGGGGCCAGGAGGCTGTACGACAGGTGTCTGTGGGGCTGATTGCTTCCGAAGTCCCCAAGGGAGAATGTGTTCCTTGCCTCGCTCCAAGCCGCTGGCCACCCTTGGCAGCCCCTGCTTTGTGGCTGCTTCACTCCCTCCTCTGTCTCTGTCTTTCCACGTCCGTCTTTCCTGTGTGCGTGCCTTTCTCTTCCCTTCCCCTGAGGGCGCTGGTCATTGGATTTAGGGCCTGCTTGAGTCCTGTATGCTTCACTGTCACTTCATTACATTTGCACACACCCCAGTTTCAAATGAGACCCCGTTCACAGGAACCAGGAGTCGGGACTTCAACACTTCTTTTTAGGCAACTCAGTTGAACCCGTGACACCATCCACTGGTGGGTCTTGCCTGCAACAGCTATGACTTGGGGGGGGGGGGGGGGCTCTTTCATGTTGGTGTCCATGTTCTTTTGATAGGGCTCCATGACCTTTATTCTCCCTCTGTCCCCTCTTTCCTTCTGTCCCTCCCTCCTTCCTTTCTTCCTGCTTCCCTCCTCCCTCCTCCCTCACCCCTACTTCTTTCCCTCCCTCCCTTCCTCTCCTCATCCCTTCCTTTTCTTTTCCCCATTTGACTCATCCTCACTTCGTGGTACTCAAGATTCTCCGGGCTCATCCCGCCATCTTGTATTTTCCTCACCTCTGCCCTAGAACTGGCCACTAACCAAGGAACCATGGTTCCTTTTTACTGTAGAATTGGGTTTAGGAATAAAGCTCAGGACAGAAGGTATGGGAGCAAGGGTATATTGCTCCTAGGCTTCTATGCGTACACACACACACACACACACACTGCCAGCCCATGTGTGTGCACACACACACGTCGGTTCCTTTCTCTGTCTTTAGAACAGGCCCGAGCTGGGACTGGTTCTCTGATGAGTCTAGCTCCAGAGAGCTCATCCCAAACTTCTGTCTTCCTCATTTATAACTTTTCTCCTACAGGGAGAAAACCTGGTTCTTATTGTCTAAAATATTTTTACATCGTTCAGTCTTAACTGACAATATAAAGTACATTTGACTATAGAGCCCTGGGGGAAACAAGTGTACCAGCGAGAGCTCGGCGTGTGTGTGTGTGTACAGTTCATTTAGTTTTTTAACCCTACGGTAGCTGGCGAACACCCTACGTGCTCGGGACTTGGGTCAGCTCCTTCGCTCCCACCCCTCAGTGAGTGATGTGATTCCGTTTTAACACAGAGTCATTTGTCGTCATCTGACGCCATCTCTCCTTTAGGTCCTGGATAGAACTTTCACAATTTGTACGCAACTCCTTGGGTTTGGATTTTGAGTTTTCATGGGATTTTGTTGTTGCCTTGAAAAATAAGATGACCAAGGATGGCTCATGTTGAGGAAGTGGAAAAGCTGACTATAATTTCAGTTTGTGAAAACCAAGAAATCCAGAATGTATGCCCTAGGAGGATGTTACAAATTCCCCCCAAGTTCCTTATTTTATAGTCAGAAGGGGTCACTTGGGGTGATGGGTTTGCTTTTAATTGATCAGCCAATTTTTATTATTTATTTATTATTTGTTCATTTATTATTCTTCTTATTTTTTTTTTTCTTTGAGAGAGAGAGAGAGAGAGAGAGAGAGAGCATGGTGTGGGGAGAGGCAGAAGGAGAGAGAATCTGAAGCAGACTCTGTGCCGAGCGTGGAGCCTGATGCAGGGCTCCAATCCACAACCGTGAGATCATGATCCAGGTGGAAATCAAGAGTCGGAGGCTTAACTGACGGAACCACCCAGCTGCCCCTCATTGGTCAGCCTCTTGCTCTTCTAGCATAAGTGCACTGTGGAGTGGATGGGACTGAGCCACGTGGCTTTCGTGTCTCTGTCAGCCTTTAGGGGAGCAGTGAGCTGTGGGCCGGTCGTACCATGGCCATTCTGTTCTTCGGGGAGACACAGCACCGACCTTGCAGCGTCAGCTTGAACAATTAGCTCCGCTCTCTCCTGGTCCCGACTGGTCCCGAGGGAATTTGCCGACTGTCCGTGGCCCTGTATGCTCCTGCCCTTCCTTCTCAAATCAGTCCTGATATCTGCGGCATTGTCTGCCCTCCCCTGGTATAGCAAAAAAGGTGCGGAAACCCTTCCTTCTCTCCCATTGAGGACAGCAGAATGGTAGAGGCTAGGAGCCGGGGTCCCACGATTCAGTCCTGGTCACTGAAGGCTTGGCTGTGGTCAAAGAGGACTGTTGTGCACCTGAGGTCCTTGCCTGTTTCTGGCTCCCCTGACCCTTTGTGGAATAGGGTGTTTCTACCCAGAGCTTCCTTTGCAGCTCTCAGATCCGTTCTTCGGGACTGGTCTTAGATCTTCCCGGGGTGGGGTGGGGGGCATAATTTTCACTCCAAAGACCTGGAAGGACACCTGGGACTTCTTTGTCTGGGGCATTTTGGAGCAGCCCAGCTGGGAACACAGGGATCAGGGAATGTCCCCAGACCGGCTTGGTTTTCAGCCTTGCCCAGAGCTGGCACTCGCCCCCTCTGCTGGCCAAATGGGAAAACTGCAGGGAGCGTGGCTTCTAAGGTCATTTGCTGGTCTTTTTGCAAGGCCCGGCACAGAGAAGGCATTTGTGATTATTTGCTGAATGAATAAATAAACAAAAGTCTACTTTTAAGAATGAAAGACTATCATGAGCTCTTTTATGGGAATAAAAAATGCAAGTTTGGGTTTTCCTCACCCATTTCCTGACTCTGTCAATTTGTCTTTATTTTCTTTCTCATCAGAAACTGGTTTCGTACCTGGGAGCTCGTGTCCCTGCAGGTGCTAGCTTGTGGGCTGGTGGGAGTGACTGAGGGCCAGGCTGGAGGAAACCCCACGCCCCGAGGCCTGTCATGGGAGTGGTGTGACTTGAAGCAGTGTGGTTCTGGGAAAGTAGCCCAGGCTTTTCTCTCTTGAGTTTGAATCTCGGCTCTGCCACTCACTGCTGTGCGATATTGGGAAAATTACCTAACCGTTCTGAGCCACAACATTCTCATCTATAAAATGACCCCTCACAGGGCAGTAAAAGGGGCACAAAAAGCATGCAAGGTCATGGTGCGTGCCTTCGACTGCCCGTCTCCCCGGACTGAAGGTGTTGCCATTGTAAGCAGCCACACGTGGTGACCTGGCAAAGGGTCTGTGTGCACCTGTCCCACCACAGCTGCTCAGCGTGGCCTGCTAAGTGGCTCGGTACACATTGTTGTCCAAGAGTGGGGCTGAGCCCATACGTGTCTGGCTCTGAAGATGACCCACGGTTAGAGTTCAACGCCTCCCAAAGGGCCGCAGGATAGGGAAGGGTCCAGGTTTTGAGGAGGCAGAAGCACAGGGGGAGGAAAAAAAATCTGAGGGCGAAGAGGCGGACTGTGCAGGGGCAGCTGAGGCCCCCGTCAGCCCAGCACCTCTTCCTTCTGGGAATGACGCCTCCACCTTTGGAGAATTCTTCGCCTCCCTCCTAGTGCCGAGCCCTGTGCCTGGATCCCGGGACTGCAGCTGGGCGGGACCAAAGTGGCCAAGGGACACCTCTCTGTGACCTGGCCAAAGGCAGCCCCTTTGGGATGTGTGCCCGCTGGCGCTGGAGAAAGGGGCTACAGCTAGAGGCTCAGGGTCCTGTGGAGGCCATGCTCGCCGCTGTGTGGAGACTGCTCTGAGGAAAGAAGAAACTTCCCGGCTGTGCCATGTTCGTGGACCCAGCGGGGAGACAGGCCGTCCTCCTCGCTTTCAAGCCTCAGCTTCCGTCGTCCCTGAGGACCGGCTGCCCTTCTGAGTTTTATGAACGTTCCAAGGACGTTCCTCTTTTGTCTTACCACGTTTGGGTTGAGTTTCTATCGCAACAATAAAGACAACAAAACCCCGTGACTAATGCACTTACAGAAAAATAGGAGTAAGAGGAGTGACAGAGTCACATGGGTAGGGTGGCCTGGCCGGCACTCGCTGTGTTTCTTCTGGAATGCCCTCGGACACCCTTTCCCCTTGATTGCTTTAGGATAACCGCCCAGAAGAGCACAAATTGGGGCTTTGGGTGCCTCCGGGGTCTGTGACCTTATGTTCATGGGACCTCAATCTTCTCATGCTAGAGTGAAGGGACCGTGGCTTTGACGGGGCTTGCGAGGGTTGTGTGAGCATGGGGGTGTCGTGCCCTTAGCCCAGGGCTGGGTACGGCCAGGGAGACCTCAGACAGGCCAAGTTCAGACCCTGTTCAGGGAAGTAAGTGGTAGAATGAGGAAAGTAGCCGTTTGAGAGTCCGTTCTTGATGTTTCTGTCATATTCACTTTGCTTACCATTTGAAGACGAACTCGGGGTGGGGGCAGGGGGTCGGGTAGGCGGACTGGGTAGAAGGGGGGAGTTGTAATACGCACCAGCCCTGAAGGTCTCTTGGCACCCAGGTTAGATGCTTGAAGTTAAAAACCAATCGCTCAGCTCTGACACTGAATGGCCACAGACAGACAAGATAAGGACAAGGACGAGATAATTGTTCTCCCTGTGTTTATTCAGGTTGTCATTTAATCTTACCACTCTCCTGATAAGACAGGAATGTAGTAGAGTCAACCCAGTGAGTTTAAAAAAGAACTTGATTTCCAGGACGGGGGTGGCTCAGTGGTTTAAGCATCCGGCTCTTGGTCTGGGCTCTGGTCAGGGTCTCAGGGTGGTGGGATCAGCCCTGCATCGGGCTCCACCCTCAGCAGGGGTCTGCTTCTCCCCCTGCCCCTCTCCCTGTCTCTGCCCCTCCTCCCGCTTGAATGTGGGCAGGTGCACACGTGCGGGCGCTCTCTCTTTCAAAATAAATAAATAATTTGAAAAAAAATAAATCTTGAAAAAAGAACTTGATTTCTTATCTGCAAGTGAATCTAGCTGAGAAATTATAGGTTATGTTCTTTTAGGTAATATAGTATATAACATTACTATATATATATATATATATAACCTATAAATTATAGTTAATGTTCTTGGAACTGGGGTGCCTGGATGACGCAGCTGGTAAGGGTCCAGCTCTTGATTTCTGGATCAGGTCACCATCTCACAGGTTGTGTGATCGAGCCCCCAGTGGGGCCCCACGCTCAGTGTGGAGTCTCCTTGGATTTCTGTCTCTCCCTCTCCCTCTGCTCCTCGCCCCTGCTTGCACTCTCTCTCTCAAATAAACAAATAAATAAATAAATCTTTTAAAAAATGTCCTTGGAATCCTACCGCTATATCCAAATCACAAAATTTACGGGTTTGCTTATGACGGATGAATATCTTAATGTTGACCAAATCAAACAAAAACCAAACCAAACCAATCCTCTGACAGAACATACCAAAACTTCCAAACCTCCCAAGGTTTCTGTCTTGTCTTAAATGCATTTTTATTTTATAAAAACTTACTCAGGGCAATGAAAGATAAAAGAAATAGGTCAGTTTTAACACTATAACTATTCACCTCAAACACAGTGTGACTTAAATTTGTAGCTAAGCATAAATTACTATGTCCTAATAATGAGAGAAATAATAAAAATAAAGAATAATCATATGAATAAAAAAAATATACTAAATTTAAAGTGCCCCCAGTTTGCATTTTTGAGATGATTGTTACCGATGTAC
This sequence comes from Mustela nigripes, assembly GCF_022355385.1. Lineage (NCBI taxonomy): Eukaryota > Metazoa > Chordata > Mammalia > Carnivora > Mustelidae > Mustela > Mustela nigripes. The sequence continues at coordinate 233,584,419 of NC_081557.1, read as the reverse complement.
AAGGATTTACTCAGCTTGGAACTGGTTTAAAATTATTAGAAGTGGGGGCGCCTGGGTGGCTCAGTAGGTTAAAGCCTCTGCCTTCGGCTCGGGTCATGATCTCGGGGTCCTGGGATCGAGCCCCGCATCAGGCTCTCTGCTCAGCAGGGAGCCTGCTTCCTCCTCTCTCTCTCTGCCTGCCTCTCTGCCTACTTGTGATCTCTGTCAAAGAAATAAATAAAATTAAAAAAAAATTATTAGAAGTGGTTGGGGCAGCTGGCTGGTTCAGGCTGTCGGTTGAGCTTATAGCTCTTGATGTCGGGCCTGTAAGTTCAAGTTCCACGTTGAAGATTCCTTAAATAAATAAAATCTTAAAAACAAAACATGGTTCATTAGTGGTCATAGCAATCAAAGTGCTGAGTTTTACGCATAAAGATGAGGTGGTCCAGTGGGAGACGACATTCACTGGGTAGTAAAATCAGATTTAACATTTAGTATTCATCCAATGCGGGCTATGTATGAAGCACTTTTTCTCACGGACGTCTCTTCAGGGCCCCGAGGGAGGCAAAGCCACCACTTCCACTGTCCTGAGCCAAACTGAGGAAAGGAATCTCAACATCATTGTACTGGCTATTCCCGTGATAAGCATCATGTACGGCCCTGGGTCCACCTCAGACTTTGTAGGATAAGAAATTCAGGGGCGCCTGGGTGGCTCAGTCATTAAGTGGCTGCTTTTGGCTCAGGTCAGGATCCCAGGGTCCTGGGATGGAGCCCCACATCTTCTGCTTCTCCTCCTCCACTCCCCCTGCCTGTGTTCCCTGTCTCGCGGCCTCTGTCAAGTAAATACATAAAATCTTTTTTTTTTTTTTTTAAAGATTTTGTTTACTTATTTATTTGACAGACAGAGATCACAAGTAGGCAGAGAGGCAGGCAGAGAGAGAGGAGGAAGCAGGCTCTCTGCCGAGCAGAGAGCCTGATGTGGGGCTCGATCCCAGGACTCTGGGATCATGACCTGAGCCGAAGGCAGAGGCTTTAACCCACTGAGCCACCCAGGCGCCCCAATACATAAAATCTTAAAAAAAAAGAAAAAGAAATTCATGGTCCTATGATCATTTAAAAACACAAGTGTCGTTAGTAAGAGATAGTCTTAGCGACTTTATAAAAGCCTTGACTAATTCTTCAACGCTTTATTAAAATCATCCTCAGAACCAGAAAATAACCTTTCTTTTGCAACGGACAATACATATAATTTTACTTTTCCAAAATTGCATTGTCTTTCTCTCCAGCATTTTGTTTTAAAGTTCCCTCCCCTTTCAGAGCTCAGATTCACTTTATTGCTGTGATTGATGTGTTCCTTGAAATAATGGAGACCAAAGGCTTTCTTTTCTTAGAAATTTCACATTTGATTTGGTCTTTTGTTTGTTTGTTTGATGGCAACGTGGCTGTCTCCCTGGGAAGACTGTATTATGTAGTCCTTAACAAGGACCAGTTTGTTCCATCTGTGTGACCATGGACGAATTATATAGCTTTTTGGGCCTCCATTTCCCCATCTGTGAAGTGGGGATAACCTGCAACTCACCTGGTCATAGTGGGACTTAGATAATGCATGTGAACAATTTAGACTATGAAACACCTAACAAATGGCTGTTTTGAAAAAAAAGTTAAGCTATATTTGCACCTTTAAGAAGCCCAAACCCATAACTCGATGGCTCCCATAAATTATCACTGAATAAGATTTCCATATTAATAATTGTATTATTTGGCAAATTATTGTGAAATTGTGTCTTTGCTGATAAGTTTTTCTGGTTAGGAATTTTTTCCTTTGTAGAATTCTAAATACCGTAGCAGTCCTTGGCTTGCCTCCTGGCTAATGGCCGATGTCATGAAAATCTGAAAGCCTATGATCTTATGGCTTTGTAAATGGGTAATTTAAAACTTCTGATTCCTTTCTAAGCATTGATATTTAAGGCCAGGAAAGCACATTTGTTAATGCGAAGAGACCATTAACCCTCTTTTTGACCTGTGAAATTGTCCTTCTTTATATGAGTACCAAAGTTTACATGCACCACTCTCTGTAGCTTCAGGACTATTCTGGAAAATGACAAGTAGGATCTGGAAATGAAATTATTTTTGTGATTTTTTTTTTTAAGTTGGTGACTGATGTCAAGAGAAAATCTTATGGTTTTGCTTTCAAACTAGCAAGATCCTGACCACACAAATATTCCCATCAGCTTGTCGCTGAACTGTCTTGCTCAGATTGATTGGGAAAATATAGTTTTGATTAGGGAGATACATAAAATTCTTTGTTTACCTTCTGGTCTCTAGGTTATATTTTACTCCGGTTTTATATTAACTACTCCAAAATGCTTAAAAGCAGAAAATACAGAAGTTTCCTAAAAACCAGGCTCAAAGGATGAGAATGAGTGGTATTGGGGTGTACGTTTTCACATTTGCTTGTGTACAGCTAAGTGTGCATTTTAAGTGTATATGGTTCGTGTGTATGTTGTCAAAAACATTACTCCAGTTTTGTCTGTTTACAAAGTGCTTTTATAGATAGTTCATTTTAGCTTCTAAGTCACTGGTTTTTCAAAGTAGCTTTCACAGAACCAAGGGGTCTGGGAAGAAAATATTAAAACTTCGATATTGGCCTAACCCATCTTAATATTGGTTTGTCAGGTATACGACATAGTGCAAGAAGACAGCATGTACAATTTTAAGTGTGCTTCTATTAGGGCTAAGAGCACACGGTTTTCTTATTGGTAATTGGAGAATTACCCACATCAACCAGGTAGACGCCAGGTCTCCACCCAAGACCTACAGAAACCGAATCTCTGGGAGGTGAGGCCCAGAAATCTGTTTGGAAACAAGCATCCTGAAATTGGAGAAATGTCTGCTTTTGGTGTGGGAGGTGGGAAGGATCTTCATTTTACAGGTGGGGAAAGTGAGGGTCAAGAATGTTAAGAAATGCAAACTCAAGGTCACACAGTGAGCAAGAGGCACAGACTGCTTCCACTGTTTCTTCGAATTACAGAGGTGCACTCGTAAGTGCTTGGCACGTGCCACATGCTGGTAACCCCTGAGACCTGGAGCCCAGGAGTCATAACCCCTGAGACCCGGAGCCCAGGAGTCGTAGCTGTAGGCGCTAAGTGAAGAGCCAACCCCCAGGGGACACTGAAGTTCCATTACACAAACACACATCCTCTCTTTCTTTCTCCCTCAGGATTTTAAAGGTTGAGTTCAAGGGTGCCTGAATTGTCCAGTCAATCAAGTGTCTGCCTTCTGCTCAGGTCCTGATCTCAGAGACCTGGGATGGAGCCCCGCATCGGGCTCCCTGCTGGGGTGGGGAGGAAGCCTGCTTTCCCTCTCCCACTCCCCCTGCTTATGTTCCTGCCCTAACTGTCTCTGTCAAATAAATAAATAAAATCTTTGAAAGAAAAAATCATCTGTAATCAGCAGATTTAACAGGGGTGTCTAAAGGGTTGTTTCTTCAAGTGGCTGAGGGAGCCTTGAAGGTCAGACGTATTATAGCGGTCTATTCTAACCTCCTGCATCGGAGGAACTCACCAATTCAGTTCAATCAATGTGCAGCTTATTTTTCCCATACATGAACAGGGAAAGTGTTTACTAAGAGAAACAAATGTCAGCTTGTCTCTGTTTAATTATCACCCATTCCAAAATAGGAGGTTTCAGAATAACTGAGGTTTACTCTGGAGTTTAAGAGAGAGAGAGAGAGAGAGCAAAGAGCTCCACATTTTCATCATAAAAGTTCATGTCCAAGACTGAAGACCTCATTCCTGTGACCTCAGAATGAAGCTCAGATGCTTGATTTTGTGCCTCCTTCATTCTTCCGAGGCCTCTTGCTTGGAGATGCTGATGGAAGACTTCGGGAGAAACAGTCTGACTCTTTGGGTCAGAGGCAGAGTGAAGCCAAGACGGGGAGTCAGTGGCTGGCCAGCAGTTACTAAGCATGGGCAAAATGGGCGTGTGCTAAGCAGTCTCAGATTCTCCTCATTCCTCTAAAGATCTGGTTTGACAGTTACCACAGTTTGCTACTATCTGTCCTGGAAACCAGAGAAAAACATTTACTTTCTTATTTATATGATAGTTCAACTTTCCCCAGTAAAAAATGTAGACACACACGCACATGCACACATGCACACAATATAGAAATAATCTTGTATCAAAATCAAGATTTAAAGTGGCAAATAGCCACATGACACAGTTTGCTTAGATCATCAAAGATCAGGATGTCCCCTCCTAATCAGAGCCTGTGCCTTCTGTTCAGAGTGCGTCCATGCTTTCAAGTTGTCCAGAATATTTGAAAAGTTCACTATTGCCAATCAACCACTTTTCTGATATGGGGTGGCACCAGGCTCTAGAAGGAACACAGAGTGGGATGCTTAGTCAGTTGCTAGAAAACCTGGTGGATAAAGGTAAAATCTGGAATTTCTTTTCGACCTGAAGATTCTATCCTCGGACATCCTTTGGTACAGCCTGGATATGGGAATAGACAAAAGGCACCATGATAGCTTTAAAAAGAAAAAAAAAAAATAAAAAAAAAAAAAACACCACTCGAAAATCCTGGTCATCTGCTAAGGTTTCTGAAGCAGTTATTCACACAAAAAGAATCTTTAAAACTCAGGTGAACCGTTAACACGGTAAAATATCCATGGCACTCTCAAAATGGGAAATTATGTACACGTGCCAAGCGCAGAAGTGTGTTTCTATGCAAGCCAAAGAGACTGTCTGCACTCATTCCTCACCCTACCCCTCTTCCGTCTGAATTTTCTTCCTTCATCCTCCTGTTGTTGAGACAGCAGCGGGAAGTCAGGATGCCTGTCGTGGTCCAGTCCTCCTTCCACTAGACCGAAAATTCAATGCCCTTCTGATATGCCAACTGTGAATACCTCTTGCAAACTGGCTCTCTCCAGGGCTCTTACATTCTGAGGACCTGATGTGACAGACACGGCAAGCCGACCGCCTCAGTGTTCGATGTCTAGTCTCCCTCTTCTCGGTAAGCAAATCCCGAATTTAATTGGAAAATCCAGCCAGACAGAAAAGAAAGTTTTCTTAGCCTTTCCTGTGTCTCAGTGTGACCACGTGACTAGACGTTGACCAAGGAGGTATAAATGGAAGGGAGGGTGATTCCCTTCCTTCTTTTTCCTGCAGGGAAAGAAAACCCAAGGATTGGAAGACACAGTAGCCTTGAGAAGGAAGCCAAGATGATGGGAGCACAGGTCGCTGATGGGATGGAACTCTAGCACCCTGGACTGCTAACTATGGACTTTGTTTACATGAAGAGGTAAATACATCTCTATTTTTATATAAGCCACTTAACACATGCAGCTGAACCGAATCCCAACAGATACACTTTGGGAAACTGTTGAAGGGATCACTCTCAAACAGGAAGCACTCAGTGTACTTGGTACAACAGCAAATCCACCTATGATGCAATTCACGATGACAACAGCTTATGTTTTAAGCACTCAGTGTGACCCTGTATGTAGAGACCACCAAACCAACCCAGGGTAATGTACGTCTGGTAAGCATCAGTAAGCATCCGCCATCCTTAAAGATGCTGGGAAGCTCAGAAATCAAGTTTTTATTTAAAGGATCACCAAAGCGCAGTGATGACATTATAGACACTTGACAGTATTAGAGTTTTCAGGTGTGAGGACATAAAACCATTTTTCAAGGATTTGTTTCTCACTGATAAGATTCAGCTTTTTATTGAGTGCCTACCATGTGCCAGGCACCGTGAGAAATACTTGTACAATCTCATTTAATCCTTACAAATATATACTATTATTCTCATGTCATGAATGGGTCCAAGGTCGTGTGGTAAAGCTGGAAAGCAAACCGAGGTCAGCCACATTTCAGAGCCCGTGTTATGAAATGCCATATGCTGGCATCTTCCATGTTCGAATCTTTCTAGAGAGACTGGTCCATCCTCTAAATTCTCCACTGACTCATGTGGGAAAGGTAGTTCTTGTTTTTATAAATTAGAAGACTGGCACCCAGAGAGGGCTGTGGTTCATCCCTCCGTAAGATCAGAGCATGTGGCATCATGAGTCTGAATGGCAGGGACAGACAGCCGAAGCCATCCTCAGCAAACGGACTGGTTCTCCTCACTTGCCACTTGGAAGTGCGGCTCTCCAAATGGAAAGAAACATCAAGATTTACTGGGGAAAATCAGAACTACCTTTGAGTTACAACAGAGAGACGCATATGTTGTTATATTTTAATCAGAATCAGACATTAAGTGGGATAAAACATCTATCTCTTGGCTCTTCCCAACCTCATGAACTTAAAACTCAAATACAACACAAGCGGTTTGCAGAATTCTTTTGGCCGGCTTCCCCAAGTCCCAGAGGAGATTAAAAAGTAATAACGTAAAAAAGTTAAGGTCAAGGTGTCTTAATATCGCAGCTAATGACTAACCATTTGCTTACTGGTGGCTTCTTCTCCATCCTGAAGGCTGCTGAGCTCAACTCGCTGTCAAACAAGTGGTTAGTGATTAGTTCCCTGGGTGACTGTCCCTGAAGGCAAGCCATGCTCTGGGGACACACTAGGCACTTTCAGTGGGGGGAGCTACCTTTTCCAGGTTGGGTACAATGTCTGGCTCGCAAAAGCAAGACAAAGAATTTACAGACAGAATGGTCTGTGATTCTGCGCCCTTGGTGGGTGGGGAGGAGGGAGGGGCTGAAGCGCTGGGATTTCAGAGCATTCTGAAGAACATCGATCCGTGGGTGGACGAGCAGGCCCTTTAATTCCTGCATGCAGGTGGGCAGTCCCGCACCGCCCACTCTGATTTTTATTCCAGAGCCCTGAGTGACGGCCTGTCGGCACCGCGGGGCGGTCCGGACTGAACAACAAGCGCCAGGGCGCAGGCCCCCCGGCGATCATTGGAACGGAAGCCAAGCAAATAACCCATAAGGCCGCCGGGGTTTGTGGGGGGGGCGCCAGTCTGTCAACAGAGCACGAGCGCCCGACGTGCGCACTGCGCCACCGGCTCAGGGCCTTAATCTGCCTCGTCCATGTCCACGTCTTCTCCGGCGGTTGCTGCTTCTAAGGCCGCAAGGGCTTCCGCCACGGCCGCATCCTCATCCTCCGCGTCCCCGCCCGGCTCGTGGGGGGAGCCACGTGCATCCTCCCGCTCGGTTCTCGAATTGGCCTGAGCAACAGCCTCCTCTTTAAAGCAGACGCTTAGGCCGTCTGTCGACACGGCCTCATTCAAGGAATCCCAACTTCTCTTCAAGGGGAAGGGCATGTTCAAACCATGCTCCCCCACCCTGGGGTGGGTTCCTGCCAGAGGGTCCTCCTCAGTCTGGCTCTTGGAAAGACAGTCCTTTTCTTCCTGATCACCTTTGTCTACAACAGAGCCCCAAAGGGGAGGGTAATCTGGGGCCGGGATCTGGAGGTCATGGTCTAGTACTTCCAAGGCAGGACCCTCCGCCCTGGAAGCAGCTCTGGAGTCCCCATTTCGAACAACCGGGGTCTCTTGCGAGGCCAGCAGCGCACCGTCCTGTTGTCCCGGGCCCCCTCTTTCTGGGAAGGGGTGAGTTGGGGCAACGCTGTTTGCAGGCAGTAAGCCCCTGTCATGATCCCCAGTGGGCTGCAGGGGGGCGAGGGCAGGGCTGATGCCATTGATGGCACTACCGGCTTTGCCGGCACAGTGTTCCCCTGCTGTATCCCCCTGAGGGGGCTGTCCTGGAGGAGGCCAGTGGGGCTCCTGCCCGCTGCAGGCTCGGCCTCTGCTGGCCGTCCTCTTCAGGCCCTCGATCTGCAGCTCATTTTTGTGCACGACTTGGCTGCTCTGCTTGCCTTTCAGTTTACCACGGTCACCTTCATCCACCTTGCAGCTGTTCAGCTCGTTGACATAGCCAGGGGAGGGCACTTGAACCGGATCAAAGAGATAGCTGGGGTGGGGGGGGGGGAGAGACAAGAATGAGGGTCAGGCTAAACACTAATTCACTTTTTTCATTACTAGCTTTATGAATGACTAACTTCCATCATTAATACTTTTTTTTTTTTGCAGGCTCTTTCTTCTACTCTTCCTGTTAATTTCTGGGATTATTCCATTAAGCCTGTACGTGTGTCTAAACCAATTAGATAGAGTTGGTGTAAACGTGTACCTCCCCCCCTGCCCCCGGAAGAGATCCTAAGAAGAGATCCAAGAGAGCATGCAACAAAGTGATTCACAGAGTTTAAAACAACCCAACAGGGAAATAAAACAGATGTGTGATAACAGGGGAATAAAGGGTTAAGCACATCCCCTTAATGGAATACTGTGCAGTCATTAAAATAATAAATATGAAGTCTGGACTGAATGAATGACACTTATAATAAATATTTATTATAGCATTTTTTGGATAAAGCCTACCAGCATATTAGGACTACAGTAGAATAGAATTTATACACTCACATACGTATGAATAAAAAGAGACAGCCATTTAGCTATAGATATAGAACTAGAATGATAAAAAGTGTTATTTGTGAAGGAAGCAAATTAATTAATGTTTTCCCTCTCATTTGTGTAGAATTCTCAGGGATCCCAGTTATTCTGAAATGGAATCTGGACATATGTGATGGGCGTGATTGATGTTCAGCGATGTCATTTCATTCAGGCACCATTTCTGAAACCCAAGCTTCTCTTTGCACTGAAGCTCTCTGGGGAATTGGAAATTCAACCTAAACCAAGTTCACTCTCGGAGGATGATGTCGTTCCCCAAGCGCTCTGAGCGGTGAGCAAAGTAAGTTTAAAAATCGGGGCCACATGTCCCCTTAAATGGTATCAAAGCAGTTCCAAACTCATAATTTCTTGGCGATGCTGGTCATGCCCCAAAGCAGGATAAACGCACTAAACCCATGTCAGGTCTTCAGAGGGCCCCCGTGGTCATCCCAGATTCCTCCACTGACAGGTTATGTTTTCAACTTTACCTTTGTAGCATTTTACAGCACCTGCACCCCATCTGGATTATTTTGTGTTACCGTCTGGAAAAGAAAGTTAAAAGGGAAAGAACACAGTGAATGGCAGGTGAGTAGGAATTACGTTTGCTTTCTCTGCCCCAGATACTCCAAGGTCGTTGAGTCACAGTTTTTGGCAAAAGGGTAACGTGCAAGTCAGGGAGGCCAGGGTTCCTAGGAACCCCTTCCTTTATCCCAACCGCAGATTCAGAGCTCTCAAACACCTACGGACACCGGTCTCTGTGCCAGGCCCTTTCACCAACCCTGGCAGTTACCTGTGTCGTCTCCCATTGGCAAAGGAGGCCACACAGGCTGAAGAATGCTAGGGGGAGAACAGCGGGGTTGAAAAGGGTCTGTACCATTTCCTCCCTCACCGCCTTGCGCTGGGGATGCGGGAATGTGTCCACATCGGGAGGTGAAAGAGAGAAGAGAGGATTCCTTCCCGAGGGATTAGCTACTCCAGCGTTTAAGGACATCTGGGTAAGGTGGCTGACTGCCGTGTTCCACAGCAGACACCCAAGGAGGTCACAGCTGCGGTCATCATTCCAAGCTTCACCCAGACTGGAGTGCATCTGTGCTGCCTTTCCCATGACTGGGCCATCCCTGGCTCCAGTCCAAGGGCTCCAGGCTGTTACAGCTCAAGGACGGGCCCCTGGGGGCCTTCAGGCAGCAGGTGGGTTCAGCTCTGGGCCACTTTTATCTCCCACCTGCCCCTTTCTGAGTGTCGTATTTCCCGATGCTTGCCTCTGACTCACATCTTCCCTCCACGTAGAACTGATCCTGTTGTTCTGATCTTGCCTCTGAAGAGCCAAAACTCTGGTGTGGAGGAACCTCTAAGTCACTTCCCATTTCTAAAACCTACAGCCTTTAAAAAGGCCAACAGAATCTACAGCCCTGGTCCCTCCCTTCCTGTAAGATACACACCCTAGGAAGAGGGACAAGTGGTTCACTGTTGGCTATGTTGCTGCCTCCCAGCCCCTTCTTCTGTCTTCTTTTAGTCATGGCTGGATTCCCAGGATGCCCTCACCACCGCTTCACAAGCCTTTACCCACATGGTAAATGACCTGTGCTCTCTTGTTTTCTTTTCTTTTCTTTTTTAAGTTTGTTGTTATTGTTGTTGTTGTTGTTAGTAATCTTTACATTCAATGTGGGGCTCGAACTCACAACCCCGAGATCAAGAGCTGCGTGCTCTTTGAGTAAGCCTGCCGGGCGCCCCATGACTGGTGTTAAGAGGTTATAGATGGGTAGGTTAGGGGACCTATGTCCTTCCCACGGAGGGCTGAAAAAGTGGCCCCCCAAAGTTAGCCTATCCTAATCTCTGGAACTTGTGAATGTTACTGATTATGACAAAAAAAAAAAAAAAAAAAAGAAAAAAAAAGTCTTTGCCGATGGGATCATAGATTGGAGATGAGGAGATTTACTTGGAGTGTATGGTTCAGAACCCAGCTCTGCTTCCGACTGGCTGTATGATATTGGGCCTCAGCTATCCCATCTGTAAATGGGAATGATGATATGTTTACCATATAGCATTGCTGGAGAGTGTATGAGTTAATTTTCACAAGAAGCACATACTTATTATTCAGACCTATTTGGACACAGCACGTTAAAAAAAAAAAAAAAGGATGGGGGCGTCTGGGTGGCTCAGTGGGTTAATCCTCTGCCTTCGGCTCAGGACATGATCCCAGGGTCCTGGGATTGAGCCCTGCATCGGGCTCTCTGCTCAGCAGGGAGCCTGCTTCCCTTCCCCCCTCTCTCTGCCTGCCTCTCTGCCTACTTGTGATTTCTCTGTCAAATAAATAAATAAAATCTTTTTTTTTTTTTTTTAAAGATTTTACTTATTTATTTGACAGAGATCACAATTAGGCAGAGAGGCAGGCAGAGAGAGAGAGGAGGAAGCAGGCTCCCCGCCGAGCAGAGAGCCCGACACGGGACTTGATCCCAGGACCCCGAGATCACAACCCGAGCCGAAGGCAGTGGCCTAACCCACTGAGCCACGCAGGCGCCCCAATAAATAAATAAAATCTTAAAAAAAAAGAGAAAAGAATGGAAGCCTTGCACTAAAGAAAGATAAAATCTAGCTGCCACAACACACACATGAACAAACGCATTCGCAACACCAAGTAATACTTGTTTTCTGGATAAGGGTCACACGGTATATTTCTATCAGCTGTGGCACCAACTGAAAGATGTAAGTCCCTAGTGCCACGAAGTTCCTCAGAGGGAGAGACGGCAGCGAGCTCCGCCAGCGGTCCCTGCGTACAAGCATTTCCTCCTTCAAAGCGCTCTCGATTCAATGACCCCATTTCCAGAGCCCGGAATTTTGTTCCCAGCCTCTGCTCCCACTTGTGCCTATTTTCTGCTAATCATTCACATATCAGCTGGACACACAGGACAGATAACAAATACCACATGCGCCTCCTCCCCTCCATCAGCCCGGCTTCCCTCCTTCTCACCCCTCCCCCACCCTGCTCCAGACCCCTGCTCCTCTTCCCGCTTGCAATACTTTTATTTATCTTGGACTCTTTAAAAACACAGTTAGAATGATAGGTGGTGAAAAAAAAAAAAAAAAAAAAAAAAAAAAGGAAAAACCAGGCTTTGAAATTTTTGAGAGAGGACTGACTGGGTCATCATAATGTCCTTGAAGCCATCGTGAGATTTTTTTTTCCTTTGTTAAGAAACTTTTTAATTGATTAAAATCTCATAAAAGTTTTTAACAGATAATTCAGCATTTTATTTTACTTTTTAAAAAATTAACATATAATGTATTACTTGTTTCAGGGATACATTTGTGAACCATCAGTCTTACACAATTCACAGCACCTCACCATAACACACACCCTCCCCAATGTCCATAACCCAGCCATCGTGAAATATTAATCGCTGTAAAAATATCTGGAAGGTCAATTTTCGGATGGGGAGCTCAAGAGGTGTAGGAGGGAAGGTTTCCGGGAAGGGAGAGAGAAGAAAGAAGGGAGGAGGTGAGGGAGGGGCAGGCCTTGAGCCACACCTTGTGTTTGCAGGTGTCAGAGGCTGACCAAGATCGACCTGGAGAAGCCTGGCACCCACCCCCCGCTGCTGCAGGGGCCTGGGCCTGTGAGCCACACGCACGGAAATGCAATGACTGCTGAGTTTGAAGATGCCAACTGGGGCGGGCCACCGCATCCCTATTCCTTGCAGGATTTACAAGTCACCTGTGGCTTTTAGGCTCTCCTCCTCCTCCCCCCCAAAAAACTACAGAATCTCTATTTTTTTCTTCAAAGCCATGGAATGTGTTTTGACGGTGTTTCCCCTTTCCAGAACAAGTTTCTAGCTTGGCTTCTCCCCTACCACTGGCCTTCGGGGAACACCTCATGGGTTTCCTCCAGACCTGGTCTCCTACCTGAGGGCCATGCTCCGAGCCTCTCTGGCCAGCAGACACAGCCTCTTCCTGGTCAGGGCTTGGCCTTCGCTCACACACCCGGGGATTTCCCTCCCCAGTGGCATTCCTTCCCTCACTGAGGCAACTGCGTCCCAGGCTGTGTGACCGTGGACGGAAAGGGTGGGGACTAATGTATTTATACCCAACCCCTGCCTGCCCGTATCTAGGATTTCCTTCCTTATATGAAGATTCCTAATAACAAATCCAATATATTTCTTTTTTCATATGTCCTGTCCACATCCACATCTTGCTTTGAGCGACAAGCTCTTCTGTTTCCAGGAGCGAAAATGGAATATTCTTTGTCTGGTGTGACATGTGAAAATGGGGGGGCCAGGAGAGGTGAGGCGGAATATATGCTCTTTTGAAATAAGACTGAGTTCAAAATGGACAGTCTACCTGCTTTCTCCTCCCCCCTCAACTTTGACAACAGCTAGCTTGAAGGCAAGGGCTAAGTTGTCAGGTGCTTTTTATTACTTAGTAGAATCAAAATCTGCTTTCTCTTTGGAATATAAAAAAGCAACAGAGAAGCAAAGGGCAAATCCTTTGCAACCATCACCTGGTTTACACAGGGGAAAAGCAAATACCATTAGGATGGTATGTCCGCCTGCTGCAGGCGCCCGCCCGCGGAGTCCTGTGTTGGGGGTTGACTCTGCCCTGCGTTTTGTGTTGAAGTTAAACAGTCCTGTGTTTGAGGATGGACTCACTAATGCTCTGTCAGTTACTAGTTAAGTGTCCTTGTTGGAAAATCCTGTTCCATGAGGGGGAACGTGGTGAGGGTTGGGGGAGGTGGGAAGACCACGAAGAGTCACTCTTCTGCCACTGTGCAGAAGAAGAGACACAGAAAAAGGCTCAGCCCAGCTGCCAGGGCTGCCTGTGAACAGGGACAGTCCTAAGGAGTGACAGAGGCAAAGGAAAGAAGAACCGAGTTGGTTCCTCTTTCCAGTTGTCCTCTACTGGCCAAATTAGGAACAACTGAGCATCAAAATAAATCCTACAGATACAAAGGATTATAACCCACTGCATAAAACGAGGACTTGTGAATCTCGCTGATAGAAATTTTAAAAAGGGAGATTTCTGCCTTGTAAGTAGAAAGCCAGCTGACACACACACAAGGATAATGGGACCAGAACAATCACCACCATAACAGTACATGACTCCAGCAAGAACCAATGCGTGCTGAGACTAGTGGGTAAGAGTTTGAGGGGAACAGAATGGCTAGTTTCAGCATCTCCCCAGCACATGCTTCAGGCTCAAACAGTATGTGGGCTGTGAAGAAACCAAGCACGCAGCACCTGCGACCGATAACCAAAGGGAACACTGCCTGCGATCAATGAGACCAACCAGCTCCAGGTGCCCCCGATGGGACGCGCTGGGAACTCAGTACCACGTCTCTGGTTTTCCTGCCAAAATAACGTAAACTGGGTGGAGGAGTGAAGCGACATCTGTTAAGCCCAAATGGAGAGATATTCTGCAAAACAGCTGGCCTGTACTCTGAATAGTAGAAAAGGCAAAGACCGAGGAGCCACTCCGGATTAAAGAAGACTAAGGAGATACGATGGCCCAAATGAAATGCACATGCTTTTTGCTAAAAGGTAATTTTTGACACAGTTGCTGAAATCTGAAAAAGGCCTGTAGATTAGGTAACAGTATTAAGTCAGTATTAATTTCCTGATTTTGACCAGAGCACTGGGGTATATAAGAGAATGTCCTTGTTTTTAGGAAACACACAGGCAAGGATTAAGGAGGAAAGGGCATGAGGTCTATAAATTTTAAAATGATTTAGAAACAAAATTGGGTGCGTGTGTGCATGTGTAGAGAAAGAGAGAGGACCAAGCTAATGTGGTAAATGTTAACTTTTGGGGATTGTGAGTCGAGGGTATAGGAAGGTTCTCTGAACTTTTCTGACAGTTTTTCAGTAAATCTGACGTACTGTCAGAATGAAAAGTTCAAAGAAAAAAAATGGGAAATTAAAAAAAAAAAAAGCACCAATCTAATGTCAGCTCTCATTCTGTGTATCCCTAGACTAGGACCAACCACTGATGGGAAATCACTGATATTAAGATATTCCCTAAAAGGAAGCCCAGGGGAAAGGTTTTGAAAGGGAGGTCCCCAAAAGCCCACCAATTTTTTCTGGATTTAGTTATTCTGAGTATATCCTGAAGACCTTCCCTCAGTAACCAGTACCAGGCACCTGAACGCTGGAGGTCAAGGGATGGTTCCTGTCCTCCGAGGCTATCTTCGAGGGGACGAGTGCTTTGGCGTCCTCTGCTGTCTGCCTCCCCTTCCCATCCCAAGCTCCTCGCAGGCAACGCCTAACTCCGGGCAGGATCTAGCACCCACAGGCCCTTTGCACTTGCTATTCAAATGAAGAAATGCCTGCTGAGGGATAGGTATGAATGAAGGATGAGTAGATTTTCTACCTGAGGTCACACTACCCAGTGGCCCAAAACAAAGACCCGAGTGCAGGAGCTGAGAGAGATGGGTGGGACTCAATTCCTCCCTTTTTGGCTGGGGAAGCTGAAAAACCTCCCTTGGGTCATTCTCAGGGTCAAGGGCGTTCTGCTCCAAGGGTTCTAGTCCACGAGCGAGCCGTAGAGGCAGCTTCGGGGAAGTGGTCTGAGTTGATTGAAATTGGAATGCTTGGGAAAGAGACACGAAATTAAACACTTAAATTTCCAGCTCCGTTTTTGAAAAAACCAACTCACCAGTGTTTACAAAACAGTTGGGGTTTCCTGTAACCTGGGCAGCAGGTGAAGTTGACAAATATTTAGTGAGTCGTTTCTGGGTACTGAGCTCCTGGGCTCAAGAGGAATGAAGGATGATATTCGGCAGGTGCTTTCTAGGCTAAATACGAGATGGCCTGCCCAACTTCCCTGACCACTGAATTCACAACAGAAAAGAGACAAGAAGCTACATTCTAAGACTACTCAATCCATTTCCTCCTTTTTGGATAGCCTTGGAAAACTCTTGGTGTGTTTCCTTTTCTCCTGAAGAGGCTGAGCTTGGCTGATTTTGGAGAACCTGGAAAACTATACAAGGACCTTTTTTATTACCAGCACCATCAAAGAGTCTGTTTTACACGTCCTCAATAGTTGATGTACGGGACGCCAGGGCAGCTCAGCCCGTTAAGGGCCTGGCTCTTGGTTTCAGCACAGGTCATGATCTCAGGGAGATCAAAACTTGAGCTGGGCTCTGCCATCAGTGGAGAGTCTGCTTGAGATTCTCTCTTCCTCTCCCTCCCACTCCCTCTCTGACTCAAATAAATAAAAATAAATAAAATCTCCTATAGTTGATGTGCTACGATATATGCTAGCATCGTCCAGAACTGAGTTCGATGGGATATCGATGTGCAGAAATGTCTTTGTAGGTTTTTCCCCTCAGAAAGGGGTCCCTGGTCAGATAGGTTTGGAACAATAGAGATTAAGTTTAAAGATGAAGGGGGCCTGGGTGGCTCAGTCGGTTAAGCGTCTGCCTTCTGCTCAGGTCATGATTCCAGGGTCCTGGGATGGAGCCCTATGTCAGGCTTTCCACTCAGCGGGGAGGCTGCTTCTCTCTCTCCCTATTTCCTTCTCCCTGCTCATTCTCCTTCTCAAATAAATAAAATTAAAAAAAAAATTAAAGGTGAACACATTCGTGGTTTTGAATAAGAACTATTCTACCTTGTTGACTTCAGTATCTCCCCAAACTATTTAACCACAGAATTCCCCCACCCCCTGCAAAAGAGTTATTAACAATCAACAAAACTTCTGTTTTGTGAAATATTTTGGAAAGAACAACAGTCGAAATGACAGTCCTAATTATCAGACTAAAAGTGTCATATGGCATCTGATGGGAACCAGCCAGGCAAAGTTACATGTTAGCAACAGCTCCCGCACCAGGTGCACAGACATGGGAAACTTTGTGGTCCCTTGACCACAAAAACAAACTTTGTGGTCTCTTAACTCCTTAGTTTCTTTATCTGCAAAAGGAGTCCATGACCTCAAAGCTCTCCTCCAAATCTGATAACCTAAAAGGTGACTCAGTGAACAAAGGGGACTTCCCTCATGACTCCCTCCTCAACTTGGTTTACGCACAGTTGCCTCCTTGAATCCTGAGGTAAGGCGGGCACCAGTAGGACGCCACCAGCTCAGGGGCCCGACCAAATACAAAAAGCTTCCCCTCCTTGTGCTTCCTCAGGCCCCGGGTTTTCTGGCTCATTCCCTCATATGTGCGGCTTTTTGGCAGGGGTCTCCTCAGCCTCTGTCCAGGGAGTCCCGAGGAAGAGGACATGTAACAGCAAAGCTGTTGAGGTGAGGACTCCGATCTCAGGGACCACCCTGTGAGGCTGGAGGAGGGGAGCTGCTGGGTCCCCAGTCTCCACTGGAGAATGCAGGAGGGGAGGAGGCATGGGCTCCCGGGCTGGAGGTTGAGTTCTCAGGAGCCAAGAAACCAGTCAGTCTCCGAGGATGAAATGTCAGGTTGAAACAGCTGTATCTTGATGAGAGGCTGTGCTGGGCCCACTCAGATCGTATTATTTAGAGGGCTGCCTTGTTGGCCTTTCCTATGGCTGTTCTGACCGGTGTGTTTACCTGAGGAGGTTGTCTACACTGTTCCTGCGGTGCTTCATTGCACGAGCTCTGGGCAACAAGCCAGGTCCTGGTCCCATGACTTTACTCCTGCTGGAGCCACAGGATCCTGGGTGTCTGTGTTAATTGTGGAACAGTAAGACTTTTCCAACAGTGAGAATGTCACTCCATTTTTCCTCTCCTTGTGGTCCATAGACTGGCAAACCACATCTCTCTAATGGATCTTAAAAACAGTTCTATGAGGCGCCTGCATGGCTCAGTGGGTTAAGCATCTACCTTCAGCTCAGGTCATGATCTCAGGGTCCTGGGATCAAGCCCCACATCAGGCTCTCTGCTCAAATGGGGAGCCTGCTTCCCCCTCTCTCTGCCTGCCTCTCTGCCTACTTGAGATCTCTCAGTCTCTGTTAAATAAATAAATAAAATCTTAAAAAACAAACAAACAAAAAAACAGGTCTATGGCCTTTCTTTCTATTCAAATTCTATTCTATTCTATTCTATTCTATTCTATTCTATTCTATTTCTATTCGGTACCCCCTCAGACCCTGTGGGCTAGCCCATGTGTGAGCTGGTTTTGGAGACCCATCTTTCGGATGAGGGTACGTGGCCATGACCTAGGAAGTGAAGACAAGTGACACCATGTTTTCTTTCCTGAGGTGGTCACTGGTCTGCTGTCGTTAAGACAGACGTTTCGTGAATGATCACAGTCATTACATGGTGTCTCCGCTGATTCCACGGCTCTCCAACGAATCCCTAGTGTGTACCGGGCAGTGGAGCAGGTTCTGGGAAAACAAAGGCGTGCAGGTGTTCCCTGAGAACTTCTAGTCTTGAATATGTGGGTATGGTGGTGGTGGCAGCGGGGTATCTGTGTGGGGTGGGATGGCATTTAGGTAAATGTTCGGGAAGATTCATCGCAGCATACCGGCATTTCAGCCGGGTGTTTAAAGGAGCAATCTAGGCGCCGACTTGCCAATTTCCATTCTCCCACCACCACTTCCTAGTTTTGTGACCTCGAGGCAAATTTCTTAGCTTCTTCAAGCTTTAGCTGACAAACCTGCAACATGGGAATGGTAACTGTTCCAGCTTGCCAGGACAGTTTTGAAAAATTAAATGAGCTAGAAATTTGTAAGGCATTTACTATAGTGTCCGGCATACTGTTAGTACTTGTGAGTATTTAGACAGGTAGTTAATGTTTCAGTGTTTACTATGCATCAAATACTGTTTTAGGAACTTTCTTTCTTTTTTTAAAAAAATATTTTATTTATTTATTTCATAGAGAGAGAGACAGCGTGCACATGCAGGAGCAGGGAGAGGGGCAGAGGGAAAGGGAGAAGCAGATACCCAACTGAGCAGGGAGTCCGATGTGGCACTCGATTCCAGGACCCTGGGATCATGACCTGAGCTGAAGGATGACGACCAACTGACTTGAGCTACCCAGGCACCCCTGTTTTAGGAACTTCCGTGTACTCATCCATTTTAACTTTTCAACAATCCTCTAAGGCGGGAACCACTGTTTTATAGATAAGTCAAGGGATGTAAATTAGAAAGTGGTACAGTGTAGCTATTAATGCTGTTGTTCTAATTCTCATTATTGTTAAGGTTTCCTGGCATCTGTCTTGGTAGGTTCTGTTGATTTCTGAGTCCACTGGATTATACAACAAGCTGTGGTTTGGGAATCCAGTAGCTTTTGCAAAAGGGAACTAGATCCTATTAATTTGGGCTGGGACCGAATTTTATAGGTGTGCTTGCCTCTGTGACCACCAGATGGCAGTACAGAGCAGTTGGTTAATCTACATTGGCTGGGGACTGTGTGTGGGAAAGGCCTCTGAGAGACAAGGTGTAGGACATAAAGAGTGTAGGCGCTTTGCTCTGGGGCAAAGTTAGGGAGTAAGTGATGCGGTAAATATTTCAGATAGTGGACCGTCACCTGTAAGTCTCGGTGGCCATGGCACCACCTTATGGCAGGGCCTCCTGCAGCTTGGCCCAGCCCGAGGTTTATTCAGTAATCTGGCCACATCGTGGTGGGGTCAAAGGGCTCCCGCAATTCTACTGAGACCACGGTTGACCCAAAGACGGCTCAACAGATCCCCAGATCGGAGAGTCTGGGTAGCTCCCTTCCACCTGTACGTCTGAAGAATAATTCTGTGGAAGTGGCCAGGGAGGAAGGAGCTTGTGGAGTACAGAGTTACAATTCCTTCCCCCCAGATGTGGTGCTGCTGGGCCGTCCATGTGGCTGCCTCTCCCTGTGGCCATCCTGGCCATCCCTGTGCTCCCCCAGACCGTGCAGGCTAGCCCATGTGTGAGCTGGTTTTGGAGACCCATCTTTTGGATGAGGGTACGTGGCCATGAACTACGAAGTGAAGACAAGCCACAATATCACACATGGGACAATTTTATAGGTGCGTTTGGGGGGGGGGTGTTTGGGGGGATGCAGCTCATTATTTCTAATTAAACATAAATTCAGGATATTGTGTGTTTGATACTGGAATTAGACAGAAGGCATACAGGAATTTCCAGTCTGTGAGTAGCCTGGGTCAGCCCTCTTGATACCTCACCAGTGGGAACTATTTTAGGGGAAAAGTCTGAGTAGCTCTGCTCTGTTCTCTGGAGTGCACATTCCTAAGAGTAGACTTCTGTTTGGAGCAGATGCGATGTGATCCCTTATTGGATCAAGGCCGGGGTGTGCGTGGGGAACCTGGTGGATCCCTCAGAGGGCCTGGGCTACACCTGGGTCTGGGTGGGGCCCGAGAATCTGTATTTCTAACAAGCACCCAGGTGATGCTCATGCTTTCTGGGGACCACACTTCAAGAATCGGTGCTTTACTGCAGTAAGGATGCCAAGGCAGTCTAGGCCTCTTAATTTTCGTCAGAAACTCGTACCTGTCATTGCTGTTCCCAATCCCATCCCCAACTGGGGCAGTTTCCAAACGTCTTAAGTTTCTAAAAACTGTTTTTCAGAATTTGCATTGAAACACTTTCTAAATTATATTCGGTCTATTATCCTTCTCTATGGGAGTTGTAACGGGGAAAAGCTAAAATAACCAAGTATCTCAAAATATGGGATCCACTTGAACGACCTCATGTTTAGTAACTGGGACATAACTGGCACAAATCTATGACAGGGGGCTGGCTGATCCACGGCCTGTCTGCTGTGAGATCTGCGCCTGCCTCCTCCTGCTGGCTCCACATCCCAGGGCAGGGCAATGCCTAGGAGCCCCGGCCCTCTGGGTCTGGGTGGGTCCCACCGATGGAAGGTGCTGGTGGACGAGCAAAGGAGGAAGATGGGAGAAGGCAGGGTATTTCTCCCTTTGTCTCTCTCGCTGCGTGGACGGTATCCAGTCCATCCCGGCATGGACCGAATCTCCTTCACAGCCTTCCACGGCTCCGGCCACTGGCCCAGCACCCGGGTCTGCGCCTCCCCCTATGGTGCTCCTGTCTTCCCACCTTAACCATCTCTGTGTTTGCCTCACCAGCTGGTTTCCCAGCTCTGCCAACGGGCTCTAACTTCCCTTTGTTTGAAAGGAGAGGTTCCTGCTTCTGACCGGACCTAGCCTCATACAAACAGTATCCTGCTCAAAGGCTTTCTAGCTCAGCCACTGGAGAATATACAGCGACAGTATTGGATTCTGCAAAACCTGGTATTCTTGAATGTAGATATGGTTGCTTGCTGCACGCCTGACACAGGGCGGCTCGTGGGGGATGTCAGTGATGGCCGGGGAAGGGATGTAAGCCCCTCCGTCATCTCCATCAAGTTCTCTTCCCTTTCTCAGCACAAATCAGTCTGTCTTCTGTACAATGTGACTTCCTTACAAGTCTCCTGTCTTCCCTTTCAAGCTCTTAAACCCCTCCTATATCCATATATGGGTATTCTAAAACTGCCACTGGAAAAGGGATCAGGGAAGAAGAACCTTCATGCTATTTTTAGTAATCTATGAAAATACTCAACATCATTGATGGGTGTAGGTGACGGTGGTTAATAATAAACTTACAGACGTTCTTTATGGCTGCTAAAATAAGGAAGTTGTTCTCTGTTATTAGTATAGGCACTGGGCCGTATCGACCCATTGGTCATCATCAATATAGTGTCAGGAAGCTGATTTGTAATATGCCCCTAAATGCTTCAGTGAGGCTCCAAGTCAACAGCTTAAGACAAATATCTAAAACTCTTAGCAGCAGTAATCTAGATATCCCCCTGGGCCTATCAAAGTGCTTTTGCAATGTATGCTGAGGAAGTCAATGCAGATTATCACAGACAGCTCTGCGGAGAAAGTGACTGGGACCATAATATGGACTCAACTAATATCTACATAATCTCATTGAAAATAACAGATTTTCCTCGGTGATGTGGACTTAGATGTTTCCCCCAAATTCTGTTCCTTGGGTAGAATCTTGTTGGCCGATGAGCTAATAAACCATGCCACTGAAAACCAAACCAAGTGTGCCGGTCAGGGATAATCACTGCAGCACCAAGATTTGGACTCAACTGAAGATGGTGGGGGTAGGGGTGGGGGCGGGAACCATGACCTTCTGAATGACTTTTACTTTCCAAGAATTTGAACAAGTGCATTTTGGAGCATCTTCACATAATAGCATTATAGTTTCTTTGAGAAGATTTTAAAAATCTGAAATGAAGATGATGTGTTTCACTTAACACAAGCAGTTCTGTCTTTCTCACGTGTGATCAGGGGATACCCTTCTGGCATACTCTGGGCCATCATGGTAACAGTATCAAAGGGCAAAATATCTAATCTCAGTGTGCTGGGCTCATCTACTGACTTCGGTTCAAGCTGAATAGGAAGCCCAGCATCACCCATCTTTAGTAGGGGATCTGCTTAGAAACATAAGAGATATTGGCATTAGCACACGATTGCTTTCATTTTCTGGCCACATTAGGGATCAGACAAAGAACGTGTATAAAATCATAGAGGGGGTCGAGGAGAAGAAGAGGAAGAACTTGGAAATCCAGTATGCAGAAGACAGTCTAGCACTGTAATTATGGGAATGGGCTCTGGAGTCAGAATCTGGATTGGCCTGTTCAAAGCTGGGTCACCTCCAGTGAGCCATTTAACTTCTCAGTTTGCCAGTCATCAGATGGGGAACACAGTAGGTAATCTCGCAGGGTTCCTATTTTAAGATTGCGTGATTTAGGGGCACCTGCGTGGCTCAGTTGTTAAGCTGTCTGCCTTCAGCTCAGGTCATGATCCCAGGGTCCTGGGTTCAAGCCCCACATTGGACTCCCTGCTCAGCAGGAAGCCTGCTTCTCCCTCTTCTACCCTCCCTGCTTGTGTTCCCTCTCTCACTGTGTCTCTGTCGAATAAATAAAATCTTAAAAAAAAAAAAATTCAAGTGATTTATGGGGACCCGGGTGGCTCAGTTGGTTAACTGTCTGCCTTCAGCTCAGGTCATGATCCCGGGGTCCTGGGATCGAGCCCCACATCGGGCTCCCTGCTCAGCAGTGAGTCTGCTTGTCCCTCTCCTGCCCCTCTCCCTGCTCATACTCTCTCACATTCTCTCTCTCAAATAAATAAAATCCTTAAAAAAAAAAAAAAAGACCACATTATTTAAACACGGTGATGGGTCTGGTAGAGTGGGTCTAGTAAGTAGAAAGTTCTTAAATGTTGACTGCTCTCATGTTCATGGTCGTCTGTGAGAAGATTCTGGAACCACGGGCTGCTAGTTGTGTTTAGGTACTGTGAATAGAAATGAGCGATGTTCTGAGCGTATCCGCCCTGGAGCCGTGTGGGAATCGGGGCACATCTCCGACACATGGTATGCTTCCTACTTGGGACACAGCTTTATCTGGGAGTGGGGAGAGGTCTGGAAGAAACATGAAGTGTTTAGAAAAAGCTAAGTTCTGGCAATGATGAGGAAGCCTTAGAGGAGGCGACGTGGACCCAAGTTTATACCATACGGTGAGCCTTGTACTGCTACTGATAATGACAGCTTTAGAAGCAAGCCTAGTTCAGAACTGATGCTTGGAATCACCTAGTTCTAAGTCCTGGTATCTTAAAGACTGCCCGAATCTTAGAGAACATCCCATTCAGTCACCTCATTTTACACATGTACTCCGGACTCAAGGCTGGAAGCACAAACTGGTCAGAGGACAAGAAAAAACAGATGGTCCCATACTTTAGATGACTCCTCCATACGCAAAACTGAACCCCCAAGGTGTCTTGGAAGTACAGGAAACACAGTTTGTGTGCTTGAAGAGACTGAGCATGGTTCTAAGGCCTCAGTTATCCCTCAGCACCAAACTGCAAGCAGTACACTCTGCTAGTTATTAGCACACAAAGAGACAGAAAAGATCTTTGCTGTTGGTTAAAGGGCTCACCATCCATCATGCAGCATATATTTTATGAGCAGCTATTATGTGCCAAGTGCTGAATTCAACTTCAGGAATCTGGAAAGAATTTACAGTCTAGCAAGGGAAATATGTTATAAGAAACAAATAAGCATGGGGCACCTGGGTGGCTCCGTCGGTTAAGTATCTGCCTTTGGCTCAGGTCATGACCCCAGGGTCCTGGGTTCGAGCCCCACAACGGACTCCCTACTCAGTGGGGAGTCTGCTTCTCCCTCTCCCTCTGCCTGCTGCTCTCCTTGCTTGTGCCCTTTCTCTCTGTGTTGAATAAAATAAATAAAATCTTAAAAAAAAAAGCAGATGAATAGTCTAGTGTTAACACAACTGAAACGCATTACCCACTATTGCATTAAGGAGCACCTAAGTAATCCTGGGAAGATTAAGAAAGGCTTATGGGCAAAGGTGAGCAGAGCAGATAATGGTGCTGGCGGAGTTCGGGACCACATTCCAGGGGGGAATGAAACCTGAAGGCAGGAATGCAGCCTCTTACACTGTCTCTCTTAGACACCCTCTTCTCTCCACGTGCACTGCCATTGCCCCGCCCATAACATTATCCTCTCCTCACCTGCATCCACCTGACACACTGGACATACAGAAGTCACATGATCTTGTTAGGACACAAATCCTAATCATATCACTCTCCTTACTTATAAAACTTTTCAAAGGTGCCCAATGCCCTCAGAATATTTAATAACATATTATAATCATGATGATGATAAAAAATATCAAACTTACATAGAGCTTCCTAGGTACCTGGTGTTAATCTACTTGCTTTATGGGTCTAATTGATCCCCATTATTTTTTTTGATCCCCATTATTTGTGGATTCCTTATTTGTTTGAATTCATCTAACTTGCTAAAATTTATCGGCAATCCACAAAGAAATATTCACTGTGCTTTTACAGCAACTCGCAGGCATGGGCCCAGTGGCAAAACATTTGAGTTGTCTGATGGGCATGTTTCTACTAAACTCAAACAAGGCGATGTTCCACCATCTTGTTTCAGTTCCTCATAATAAAATCTTTCAGTGGGAAGACTTAGATGGGTCATGCTCATTTCACATGTTCTAGAACTGTATCCTGAAACAACACAAGTAAAAAAGGAAATAACGAAATTCTACTCAAATCTGAATGAAGCCAGAAAGAAATGGATTTAAGGGATTACTCAGTTTGCTGGCTTTAACGTTTCTGAATTAAAAGACAAAACAAAACAAAACAAAAAAACAACTGTCATGAAAGACCGAGTAATAGAAAATTTAATGGAAAACAGAAAGAACAGAACCTTCTTCCCAAAGCATTAAGAAAATAACTTACCTGTTGTGGAGATTGTCCATTAGGTTTCTCTCAAAGTTTAACTTCTCTTCCTGCAACAAGAAAAAAGTTGCAAATTGAGTCTGCAAGTTGTCTCCTGTTCACGGCCAAGTTACATCTTGGAAGTGATAGCAGACAGCACATCTCGAGGGGGTGCTAGGCAGCGATGTGGGGGAATGGCGTTCCTGGCCCAGGAAGACAAGTGGCCTGGGTCTACAGCCTAACTGCTGTCAATCAACAATCAATTAACAATCCACCCAAATGTCAGTGTTTTTCCTCTATAAAATAATGTCGTGCAAGTTAAAGGGCACGATGTGGAAGCAGTCTACCACGTGCTAGACACGCTGGGACTGTTCAATAACCAAAAATTATAGTCATTATTTAATAAACATCACATGACAACACACCTCTGCTGGGTGAAGCTTCAACTAAACAGAAAAATAATTCAAAGAATTTGCTTCCTAGAGACATATCAGTCAAAGTTTCAATGAATACATGTAAAATATTTTAATAAAATACATAATTTAGAAAATAGCTTTGCTTAGTGAAACTAATGATACATAGAACTTGAGAAAGTAAAGCTAATGTTCAGATTTTTACCAACTTCTCGGTGATTATTAGAATAACTCACTTATATACAGACACAACTTTTTCAAGAAATGCTCTTAGCCCATTCCCAAGTAAATAACTTCTTGAGATCATGACTTCTGCCTCAGATTTGGCATGCAGTATAGGGAAGGTTATATCCTTTTGGTCACTCATTTTCATTTTCTTGTCAGTAATGTGTTTTCACTAAGTGTTGTTGCTTATTGTTGAATAATTTGTTAAAATTGAATACACTGCCCAAATGCCACATGATTCTATTCTTTTTTTTTTTTTTTAAGATTTTGTTTGTTTGTTTATTTATTTATTTATTGAGAGAGGGAGAACATGAACAGGAGGAGAGGCAGAGGAAGCAGCAGATTCCCCACTGAGCAGGGAGGCCCAATGCAGGGCTTGAACCCAGGACCGTGGGATCATGACCTGAGCCTAAGGCAGATGCTTAACCAACTGAGCCACCAGGCACCCCATGATTCTATTATTCTTAGTTTTTATTACAGTGTTCATAATTCAACTCAAATATTACTTGGTAAGGATGACATGAGAAAGGCAAGCCCTTGGGGAGCTAGCCATCTTGTTGTAGAGGCCAAGGAGACAAGAAGAGTTTACAAATCACTAAAATATTATGCAGGGTTCAAATAATGCCATCAGAGGCATTACACTCCCATTACAGAGGCATACACTCCCATTCACTGCAGTTTCCTGGTGCCTGGCACACAGTAGGAATTCAATTATTTGTTCACTAAATAATACTCACAACTTACTAAGAGTTGATCCTTTGAATTAAGTGATGAGATAAAAAGAGCCTGATGTGTGGTGATATCAAAGAGAAATCCAAATCAAAGAGCAAATTTGGAAAACTATTTTTTCAAGCTTTCCTTGGTTTGTTTTTGAGTTAAGCATTGATTTCTATTGGCCCTGATTTCTCTTAGCAATTTGGTTTATATATACACTTATTATATACAGGGTCTTGGTAAAGTTATGTTGCCTCACTAACAGTTTTCTAATGCATAAAATAACAATTATGATAGTACTTTTTTCAGAGAGTACTTAGGGTTAAGTGGAAGAACACAGCAGAGTACTGAGCACAGTGTTACACAAACTATAACTGTAATGTTAGCTATTACTTTTCATTCACTGTCACTGTCACCATCATCATCGTCATCACCATCATTATCATCATCATCATTATCACCATCACCACCTTCATCACTATCATCATCACCACCATCATTATCATCACAATCATCACCATCATCATCACCATCACCACCATTATCATCACAATCATCACCATCATCATCATTACCATCACCACCATCATTATCATCACAATCATCACCATCACCACCATCATTATCATCACAATCATCACCATCATCATCACCATCACCATCATCACCACCACCATCATCATCACTATCATCATCACCACCATTGTCCTTATCACCACCATCACCACCATCATCACCAACAACACCACCATCATCATCCTCACAATCATCATCACCATCAACATTATCACCATCATCATCATCTCACCACCATCATCACCATCATCATAACCATCATCATTATCATCATCATCCACCAGCCAGTTTCTGTTTTTCTCCCTGCCACTCACTGGAAGTTCCCTGAGTCCAGTGATCACATCTCACTATCTTTGTTTCTTCAAAAAGAAATACAAAGTAGGACTTCCACAAATATGTGCTGAGTTTTATGAAAAATAAAAAGCCAGATCTCCATGACAGAAGGGATCTGTGGGACAAAAGATGGAATTATTGAAATTACTCCTATTCTTGGAGGCCGACAAATGGGAAGAATGTTTCCACAAGTAGGGCAGGTGGAAGAAGAAGCCCATGTGTAGTATTTGAGAGAACCTGAGTTCAGCATTTAGCCAACTGAGTCGGAGTGAGGGGTGGGGAGAGAGTAAGAAAAAGGTGCAGGCGGAACCAGTGCAGCTGGCTACCTTCCATGACAAAACAAGAAGAGGCACACATATGCTCCCAGAGAGAGCAAAAGTCGATAAAAACAGAAAGCCCGTGGATGTGATGTAACTGACCCAGCAAGTCAGCAGTGTGGAAAGCCAAGAACCAGCCCAATTTAGCAGACTCCTTCAAGGCTTTAGACAGTAGGGACAGAGGGGAGGGCGAGAATCAGGATGATTTGGAAGGTAAGAAGCAGTTAGGTTCCTAAATCTCTTTCTGCCCGCCCAGCTTTTGGGGTGGTTGCCACTCTCTATCTCACCCAAAGAATGAAAGTCTATTTATTTATTTATTTTTATTAAAAAATTTTTTAAAAAAGATTTTATTTATTTGACAGAGAGAGAGAGAAAATGAACAAGCAGGGTGAGCAGCAGGCAGAGGGAGAGAGAAAAGCAGGCTACTTGCTGAGCAGGGAGCCTGATTCAGGACTTGATCCCAGGACCCCTGCATCATGACCTGAGCCAAAAGCAGTTACTTAACTGAGCCACTCAGGCACCCCAAACAATGTAAGTTTAGTGTCCAGAAAGGGTGAAGCAGGGTTTCTGGACTAGGAACATTGCAGAGAACACACAGCAGCAGGCAGGGGTGCTAAATCCAAACCTGGGAGTTAAGTCAATGTATGCACATGCAGTAGCACCGAGAGCCTCGCCTGCTCCCCTTCTTGGCTCTGGGAATGCTGGCGCTCACCCTCCAGCTGTGCTCCAGACATCTGAGGAAAGTCGCGAATAGGAAAGACAGACTGAAAGTACCCAAGCAACCAGTGAACCAACAAAAAACCACTTAAGACAAGAAGTAAGGAAAAGAAAACTAATTGAAAATTAAAACAACAGGGGCACCTGGGTGGCTCAGTCGGGTAAGCATCCAACTCTTGATTTTGGTTCAGGACATGATGTCAGGGTGCTGAGACTGAGCCCCGTGACATGGGGTTTTGCACTCAGCAGAGTCTGCCCGAGACTCTCTCCCTCTTCCTCTCACACTCCCCGCCACACCCTCTCTTTCGCTCTCTCAAATGAATAAATAAATCTTAAAAAAAAAAAAAGATAACAAAGATGAATATTTCAATAGAGAGTCTGGAAGAAAAAGATAAGGAAATCTCATATAAAGTAGCAAAACAGATAAAGACAGAAAATCAAATAGAAAAGATGAAAGAAAATTAGAGGACCAGTCTAGGAAGTCCAATATCCAAGTAATAAGAGCTCCAAAAAGAAAGAACAAATAAAAGGAGGGGAGGAATTCATCAACAAAGTAATTTGAGAAAACGTCACATAACTGAAGGACATGAGTTTCTAGATGAAAGCAATCACCAAGTGCCCAACACAATCAATAAAAACAGACTAATCACCATGACACACCGTTGTGGTATTTTAGAACTGGGATCCTATACAGACTTCTAGAAAGAGAAAACCAGATCATATGCAAAGAGTTGGGGATCAAAATGGTTTTAGAGAATGGTTTTAGATTCCTTAAACACACACACACACACACACACCATTCTAAACCAGGACAAATGACAATTAAGTGAGAGGGTAGCATAAAGACATTTTCAGATAGGAAAGGTCTGAAAAAATTTACCATTCACACTCCTTCCCCTTCTGGGAATGAAGCTACTGGAAAATGACAAACAAACGAAGGAGTAAACCAAGACAGGAAGGGAAGGGATATAGGAAACGGGACATTAAACACAGGAAAGGGACAAAAGTGTCCCTCAGGACGACAGTGGCTGAGGTCCCAGAATACCAGCAGTGGACACAGCCTCAAGGACAGCTCGTTCAGACTGGACAAGGCAAGAAGGCTCCGGGCAGTTTTCTTTTAAGAGAGGAAATCGATAGAATCACTTAAGGAACCCAAGGAGACAGATACATACAGTAAGAAAAGAATCCGGGGGTTGAATCAGTGAAGTAGGCAGAATACTGAATAAATGAAAACGTGAGCCATTTGTGACCCCAGAGGAAAAGCTATGTGGGAAGGGAATTACAATTCTCTCCCTGGGATGGCACCTCACAGCGTTTACAGACTTCTAATAGGTATTCACCAAACTAAAGCTGGAGGAGGTACCCAGTGGGGCCTGGGAACGTTTCTTAGGTGGAATGGGGCAGGGGACCGAAGCTGAATCAACTTCCATAATGGGAGATAATGTCTAAAACGGAAAAGAAAGCCAAGATATGGTACCAGAAGCATTCAGTTAGAGAAACAGAGGCGAATTTCCCCCCCAAAAGAGAGTTTTCCTTAGAAGAAAGGAAAATGTGCTCACAAGTGAGCCGTCTGGGCTTCAGTTGAAGATGTGGGACTCAATCTAGTCCCAAGAGCAGAATCTCAAGACAGGGTAAGCTGGTAGCAAGCAGTTAACAACGATGCTTTTGAGAAAGTCGAGTCATGTCCATTTACTTAGCCTATATTAATTATTCAATAGTACTGTGGGCCAGGCCATGTGCTAGTAGATGACCATAGCCGACTAAGTAAGACATAAAGCTTCTAACCTAGTGAGGTGGGCAAAACGTAAGTGATTACGATCCAGTGATATGCTAGAGCATGAAGAATTATGAAAATGTGGGGACCAGCAATCAAACCTTCAGAATATTCTAGAGCAGTGTGTACAAATATGGGAACTATTGGCTACATGTGGCTAATTTAATCACTTAAAATTAAATATACTAAAAGTTCAACTCCTCAGTTACACCAGCTCAAGTGCTCAAAAGCTAACATATTGGGCAGTATAGACAGAAAACGTGTTCCTCATGGATGGTGCTGATCTAGAGGTTCTAAATGGTGATTTTTACGGTGTTTTCAAGTACATTAAACCCCTGAAGGGATCACAGTCCATGGATCTATTAGTAAATAAAGCTTTCCAGAGCTTGATATTTAACCAGCTAAGTTATCTGAACATGCAAAGGAATTTTTACTCTGTTAGAGGTTGAGTTTTCAACTGGAGCCACTCAGGGAGCCAGTAAAGTGTATTTCTTACATCTCCTGATCCTGCCTGATCACGCACAGATTTTGGGAACAAATGCTGCTGGTGACCACACTCTGTGAGTCTTTGGGAACACACTTTTGAGTAGTAGAAGAAGGGGAAAGTTCTGGAGAACACAGAAACTCCCAGTTTGAATTCTGGCACCACTACTTGTTAGCTCTGTGGCCTTGAGCAAATCTTTCAAACTCTCTGGGCCTTTGTGCTTTTTCAGATGTGAGGAGCATAGGGAAAGCGTGGGTCTGGATAAGCAGGTGGTAGAAGCACAAAGATGGCAGCCGCCAGTCTTCTCACTGTTCTTAATCTCCATCCAGCAATAAGCAGGCTGCTGAAGACATTGGAGGAGAGGTCTCGTTCTCCACATTTCACTGCATCACTACCCTGGTTTCTGGCTTTTGTTAAAGGATCCATCATTGACCAGGAATAGAAGCACCTATAACAGGAAGGAGGTTTTCTGTTCGAAGCAGGGCAAAGAGAGGAAGGGAGAAGGGCACTGACATTTATCGAAAGCCCAGGACATACCAGACCCAGTGGCACTGACTGTTTGTCCTTCTATAAATCCTCCCAAGGTCTAGGAGAAGTGGAAGGATGTGAGGAAGTGGCTGGAGGGGAAGGCTTGGGGGGTGTTGGAAAGGCAGCCTGGTGGGATGGACCGCAGTTCCGTGGGGTGGGAATGAATGCTGTGTTAAGGGCCCCACGTGATAAGACCAGCAGTTCATAGTAATGGGGTGGGGGGCAGCGTGTTGGACTCCCTGGTGGGCCCAGAGCAGAGGTGGCAAGTAGAGGCAGCTGAGGTGAGCTGGGCCCGCCCAGTCTGTCTCTCAGCCTCAGCTGCAGACCAAGACCGCTCTTTGCTCAGAGTTTATACAACCCAGCGGGCAGTCCACCCCTGTTATCTTCTTTAACTTCCATGAGGAGAAAGACAAAGTTTCTTTCCAAGTGGAGTTAAATTCTAAATCTGATAAGCCTGAGTTGGCACCAACACCGGTTGCCAGAATTAACTTTTCCTGGTAATTTGTAAGTGCATTCAGGCCTGTTTTTGGGTTTTCTTTTAAGGGTTTTCCCCACCCCCACCCCCACGCATGGCCAATATCTGAATAGAAAGAAAAGATCTCCAGCTGGGCTCCTTTCTTCGAACAGGCTTTGCAAGCTTTGCAACATCTTCCTTGGATGCTATTCAGCTGGGGGCCTTCCCTGTGTTCCAGAGGAATTTCTGCGTCCTCACACAGGGGCCCTTTGTTGTCTGAGGTTATGAGAAGTTAACCAGGACTTCGCACAAGGAAATATCTTTTCATTGTGTGAAGCAGTGATCAAAGAGGAATATTTAAATAAAAAACAGAACCCCCCCAAGCCCACAAAAAACAAAAAAAAAAAAGGAAAAAGAAAACAAAAACAAAAAAACCCAAAACAAAAAAGCAAAAAAAAAAAACAAAAAACCCACCCCATACCAAAAACATAATTTATATCTAAAATCGCTACAGAAAAAAGGAAGATCCAAGTTACCTCAGTAAAGCACAATCATCTACAGTATAGAGTGTAAAATTAACTCATCTATTTGATGGATTGTAAAGCTTAGTGCTGGGTACAAATTCTAAGTACTATTTTTAAGTATAAAAACTTTTTTTTTTCCTTTTGCATCTGTTCTGCTCACAAATATCTCCAATCTTTTCCAAATGCTTAAAGAAGTTTTTCATTAAAAAATGATATGCACTTTCGGATGTATACATATTCATATAATGTGCATATATAAAGATAGATATGATGATACACAGACATAGAAGCACACAAAATTTGGTAAAAGAGTGCAAAAAATCATCAGCAATAATCATAGCAACCTAACCCTGCGTTATGTGTTCATTTTCTCCCCCAGGATTTTAGTTCATGTCCATTTACATACTGATTTTTTACACAATATGTAAATAACTTCACGCCCTGCTTTTTTTCACTGAACATTTTGTTTCTAGCCTTTCCCATGACACCCCATAAGGTCCATAATGATTGTTTTAATTGGTGCAAATCATTCCAAGGGTGACCCTCAGCCGGTTAATTTACCATTTTTTTCCCAAACTTAACATTTCTGGAACTTTCCATTTTTGGTAAAGTCACCCTCCTTCCAAACCTTCCAAGTTTCAAGTCTACGGCGCTGACTATAAACGTGACATAATTATAATGTGTGAGATGATTTTGATTTTCCTTGCCTTTCCTGTTTAAAATTTTCTTCTGATGCGAAGCAAAGATGAGCCCACAGGACCCAGCCCTCAGAGGGCAGCCAGGAAACTTGTCTCCATCATGAGCCCGGAAATGCTGGCTCCACAAGGCATCACTACTACTAATTCAGATTCAGAAGTCCAGGAAAAGAGCGGAAATCCTCCTTTTCCCCACAGTTTAAAGACGCTGCACACAGAAGACCCCGGGAGTCTCACTCCCACTAAATTCATCTCTTCTTTCTCTGCACACGAGCTCTTCCCAGAGGAGGCAGGCAGGTGTGGCTCACAGTGGGCCTGCAAATCTCTAGGTTGGCCCTCTGGAGATTGTGTTTGCTATCTGTCAAGTCCTATTCCGTCTCAATTTTCTCACATTTGTGGCATCAGGATGTCTCAGATGTGCAAACCGTTTCACACACGTTCACTTACGAAGGGCAGGTGAGGGGAGCAGCGGAGGATGTTGGAAGCAGAGCCCCGGGGCCAAGTCACCTCAGCCTAGTGCTGTCGGCTCCTTAGGGAACCGGAGCTCCCGGGAAGGTGTCGCCACAACTCTCCTCCCTGGGCCCTGACAGGCAGCGTTTGAAATCCGTGGATTTTCAACCCCCAGACTTGGGGCTCTGGACGGATCTGACGCACGAAGGCGCGCGTCCCCGCGCATGCGCACGCTGAGGTACTGCCGCCATGCGACGCTCGAGCGTCCATTACGCGTCTGACGCGGTACACCCACTACCTCAGTTTCTCCGCAGCAGCTCTGGGAACTAGGTATTACGAGCTCCGTTTTATGACTAGCAAACTCAACTAACTCACGTCAGGTTTCGCAACCAGCACGTGGTGAGGCAAGGATTCAGTTTAAGCTTTTCTCGTTGACGCCATGGAGTCTTCCGCAGGACGGCATGTATGAACCAAGCCTCGTACTAGGGGCGCAGGCGGGGAATATGGGATACAGGAGGCCCATTTATTTGGGTTTCCCATTCCTGAAGGGCCTCGGATGTAGACGCTTGACTAGTATCTCCAAGTACATGCCCAGAACTACATGCACAGGGCTGAGAGAAGACACTACTCACCACACCGCTTCGAACTTCAGTCTCATTTTTCCATAATGGATCACCTGTAGTTCCCTATGAACTAGTACTTTATCTTAGGAATAGGAAAATTCTATCACCTCGATGCATGTGTGCAAAATCGCACATTTGTACATGTAAGCATTTAAAATATAAATTTTTCTAGTCCTGTTTTGTCATTATTTTACTACTTTAATATATTGGAAGCCTCCAAAACAACAAAAAAGGAATCCAGGTCTCTTGCAACGTCTGAGAGACCCTACCCTTATCCTACAGTTCTGGAAAAACCAGGCTGTATGTTCACCATGAAGTATAATGCAAAAGTAAATCTTAGAGACAGCTTTCTAAGCAGTTACTTTAAGGGAAATTCTTGGGGGTGGGGGTCACCTCCCACCTCTAGTACAGACTCCACTATTTGTAATTCCTTAAGTATCTGTATTTTAAGAGCCTCAAGAGCTGATATCTTATGGATGACACGCTTTAAATGGCACAGGTAAGCAATCAATTACCAGTAGTTATTATGATGCTACTGGTCCTCCAGCTTCTGGGTCTTTTCTTTCTCATGTAGGCGGGCGAGAACCCTGTTGCCCAGAGTCCATTACTCTCTGCCCCAAAGCTGGCCTGTCAAACTATGAGTCCCTGAGACCACCTGCTTTAATGGGAGGAACTTGAACACGTCACTGGAGTCTTGCCTTAAATGTCTTCCATTCTAGAGTGAGATTTGTGAAGGATTTTGACACTCTGGTTAAGCTATTGGTTTTAGCAGAGACAAAGAGAGAGAAAACAAATGAATGGCTATGAATAAAGATTAAAGATAAAATCACAGCATTTGTGGGGTGAGAAGTCCCTGAGAAAATATTCATCTAACCCACATGTATTATAGATTGGGAGCTGAAGCCCCGAGAAGTTAAGCGACCACCAGTATTAGTTTTGCTAAACCATGCTGCTGTCCCTGTAGAGATCTGGAGCAGGATAAGACCACCTTTTGTTGGCAAATAAAATTTTATTGGAAGACAGCTATGCCCATTCATTTACGAGGTGTCTAGGGCTGCTTTGAGCTACATAGCAGAGCGCTGATATCTGCAACAGACGTTATTTGACCTGCAAAGCCTAACCATATTTATTATCTAGTCCCCTACAGAAAAAGACTCCAGCCCTACAGGACAAACCAAGTCTGTGAGGTGGAACCAAAGGACTCCCACAACCAGGGAGTGAACTTGGAATTGGATCTTTGGAGTCTTGCCACCAGGCACCTGAGCAAGCTTGGCTACAGATTCTCCAGCTCCAGTCTGGCCCAGAGATGGCCACAGCCCTGTCCCACAGCTTGCCTACAGCCTCATGACAGACCTTGAGCCAGAGATGCCCCGTTAAGTGGTGCCTGGGTTCCTGACCCATGGAGACTGTGAAATAAGAAATGTTTCTTGTTTTAAGGTGCTGATTTTGGGGCAGTTTGTTACACAGCAATAAACTAATACAACTGCATCTTTTTGGCGGGGCTCACCATTTCAAGGTGAGTGAAATTCTATCTCCAAGGTCAAAGTCTCATTGTGATCTGCTCTGTGGGGACTTTTGGACCCTTTGTCCCCAACTCCAAATGGAACCACATCAATGCATTGTGCCAACTGCTCACTCCAAGTCTGTCCCATAGCCATGTGGTCAGAATCTGATTTAGGGCCTAGTAATTTTAATAGAATAATAATACATGTTTATTGAGTCCTGACTATGTGTCAAGCACTTTATTTACATTATCTCATTTTACCCTTATAACAATTCTAGGAGGTAGTACTATTTTAAAGCCCATTTAATAATAATGGAAAAAGCAAAGTTAAAGAGGTTAAGGAACTGTCCTTATACTATCTGGCCAGCAAGTGACAGCACCAGGACTCAAGCTCTGACTGACCCTGAAGCTGCCACACTCTACTGCTTGGGGACCAGAGTCCCAGGATATGTGGCTCCAGTC
This sequence comes from Mustela nigripes, assembly GCF_022355385.1. Lineage (NCBI taxonomy): Eukaryota > Metazoa > Chordata > Mammalia > Carnivora > Mustelidae > Mustela > Mustela nigripes. The sequence continues at coordinate 233,549,051 of NC_081557.1, read as the reverse complement.
TTGGCACTGCCATGTTTAACTGTGGACTCGGCAAAGTCACTCATGGAGAAGAAACCAGTTTCCTCACCCATAAAGCCGTGAAGAAGATGATGATGATGCCTCTTTCCTATTTCCCAGGGCTATTGTGAGGAAAAGCACATGTCCTAAAAGAGTGATTTTCAGCTCATGGTACATGTGGAATCAAAACAAAGTGATTTACTGATCTTCTGACTAAATACCCCTTAGCTGTGGCAGGCCTGAAAGAAGATGAGAAAACAAACAGAGGTGGACAGAGGTCAGAGGCTACTTAAGAGAAGAGAGCCTGAGGGAAGGGAAAACGTTCACTGAAATCCATTTCCTACCTCTTTTCTACTTCCTATTTTTCCCTGTTCTGCTCTCAGCATCACTGCAGCTCCCCACTCCATCTGCAGAAATCCCCCAAACAATGATGTTACCCATGTCAATGAGAAGAAATCCTCAAAATTATTAAAAAATATCTCATACTTTTATACTGTGGGAGTTGTTGTTTGTTTGTTAAGATTTTTATTTGTCAGAGAGGGAGAGAGAGAAGAAGCACACAAGCAGGGGGAGTGGCAGGCTCCCTGCTAGGCAGAGTGCCCCCCCGCCCCGTCACAATGTGGGACTCAATCTCAGGACCCCAGGACCATAACTGGAGCCAAAGACAGACGCTTACCCGACCGAGCCACACAGGTCCCATCCACTGTGGGTGTTTTACTAAGACTGCTTCTGAGCTCTCTCTTTCCTGGAAAGTGCTCCTTATATTATCTGTGACTTCTCACTCCATTTCGGCCTCTTCCAAAAAGGAAAGCATCCTGGATCCCTCCAGGCCAGATTAGATGCTCTGGTTTTCAACTCTCACTGCAGGGTCTGCGCCTCTCACACAAGACTGAATTTTTCATAACTGAATCCTCGGTATGTGGAAGAGTGTCTGACATACGACAGGCATTTGACTGCTTTTAGGTGAATAAAGGAACAGATTTTCACTAGCTTCTTGGCCATTCTATGCTAGAACGCAAATTCCGTAAGGTAGGAGGTACTCAATAAATATTTGTTAAATGACTGACCCTAAAAGTCTGGCCTCATCCTATTAGATTCAGGATAGTATGGTCAGATCAAAGAAAGTAGAGTCCAGAGACGGGCTTCAAGGTTAGGAAGACATCTGGCTCTGGTCAAGTCCCCAACTGTGGCCACACTAGAACAGAATCTTCCTGGACATGGGCTCTTGTGACTTAAATTCTTCATGAATCCTATCACTAGCAGGGTTCATTCATCCTCTAGGACAAGTATTATCTATTAATTATGTATCTATGTACATATATAGGTACCTATCTATTATCTATTATACTATCTAGTTGTGTCTATCTGTCTAGACTACAGGCAATAAATTTACGTTTCTTGGAGCAGTGAGTTTCAAAAGTTAACAAACAGGCAAAAAGATTGTTATTTCTACATGTACTCCTTATTTCATCTTGATTCCTCCAATGTCACCAAAACCAACCAACAAACCAACAAACATCCATATTGCTTCAACCAAGAAAATCCCAAAAGACAAAACTTTGCCAGGGGTTTTTTTCAGCATCATTTCTGATGAATTAGGTAAAACAGACATCTCAAGAAAATAAAGAACCTGATGTATTCTTAATAAAAGCAGAAAAAAAAAATCCTGCCTAATAATCACCAGGAAAATGTGCACTGTAAGTATTTCCCACGATTGCTCTGCATTCCACCTACTTTTCTAAGGGAACCAAGAACTCTGCAGACAGGATCTGCCTCCATTAAGATGACTCTTCAAATGTAAGCCATATTTATATTGACCAGTTATTTTTATCCCTTCTATTTCAGCATTCCTAATCCTATATAAAAAATTTTCCACAAAACATTGGAAGGGTCCCTAGTTATTGTTTTTGTTTTTTTAAGTTTCCTTCCTTCTTTTTCTCCTTTCTACCTACCTACCTTCCTTCATTTTTTTTCATTAACAAACATTAGATGTTCATAATAGTAAGGTGAAAAGGATGATAATTTTCAAAATTGTGGATATTACAGTTTGCTCAAAGAATATATGGTTTGACCAAAGAATATCTGCTTATTCATTATGTGAAATTGACAGGACAGGACCACCTTCTATAGTGTGGAATGTAATACAGAATCCCACTTTGTGGAAACGGTCCAAAACCAATTAAAGTAGATTTAAGTAACTGAGAATATAAAAATATGCGTGACAATCCACAGATTTCTAGAGTATTTCTAGAGAGTGGTACAAGGTAGAAGTAAAACAAAACCAGAAACTGAGAAGCTCTTACCCTACCTTGAATTCACTCAACTATGTAAATGTGAGACTGGCTTCAATTCTCATTTTTGCCATCCTTAATGTTTCCATGGTGTGATACACCACCATGCAATGTATATTGACTCACCGTCTCTGGGGGTAAAAATCCTACTGCGTAAGCCAGAGATAGCTGGAAATGGATCTACAATCTTCACTAGCCAAAACCAGGTATGTACACTCAGCAACAAAATACATGACACTTCAGGAGACACTTATCTGTGACCTGGTGGGGGGGGTAGTTTAAAGAATTGCTGATAATCTTCTCTTTTGCTCATAGATAGATGCAGAACATTCAATACCAGAAGGAGTCAGCATGTTTGTTAGCTTCTCTTTTTTAACAGCAGTATAAAAAGCTGTGTAACTATTTCAGTTATGTCCAAAAGGGTGTCAGTGTTCCGGGGGAAGGCCTGAATTTTGCTCTGTGGTTCTGACAGGTGCCAAGTTTGCAGACCAGTGATGCCCCACAGGCAAGTATTTAACAACTGGTTCTATAGGAAAACGTGTTTATCAAAAAAAAGGATGTGTGCAACACAGTTTGTAAATAATAATAAAATAATACTTCCTGTTATAAATTCTATGTAGGCCATTGGCTATCACAGAATGCTTTAACGGAGCTTTGACAGATTCTTTTTTTTTTTTTTTAAGATTTTATTTATTAATTAGAGTGCATGAGAAAGAAAGAGAGGCAGAGAGAGCAGGGGCAGAGGGAGAGGGAGAAGCAGCCTCCCTGCTGAGCAGGGAGCCCTATGCGGAACTCCATCCCAGGACCCTGGGATCATGACCTGAGCTGAAGGCAGATGCTTATTAATGACTGAGCCACCCAGGTGCCCCCTGCCAGACTCTTCTATCAGTATTTAACTTATGATTATGACTGACAAGTATAGCTCTAATATGAATGTTAGTTGATAGAATTATTTAAATTGACAACTTAGACAAAAGTGAAACAAGGAACACATGTGTGGGAATGCCACTTGTTTGTCAATGGCACGAGCAAATTCTTTTCTGAATCACATAGTAGTTTTTGAATACTGGATGAAAAATGTCTTTAGTATTTTTTTGTGTTATTCCCATGTAATACCTACAAACTCAGCAAAGTTCCACATTTTATTTGAGTATAGAAGTTAGGAATACTCATTTTTCTCCTGTGACATCAACACAGGTAGCAGCTGTTTGGGACCCTCCTGTTTAGATAAAAGATAAACTCTTCAAAGAGTTTTTGATAACTTTGAAAAATATGGTGCCCTAGAACATATATGGTGACTTCCGAGAATCCAGCCTCTTTAGTTCCTTTCTTTACCTCTTTATTTCTCCCCTTGAAGCAGACCTTCAAAAAGCAAAGGGAAACAATACAATATATAAAAAGGCTTACATTACTTTTTAAATATATGGATTCGGGTGTGGTAATACCTATTTTACAGGTTGGTTGTATTCAATGAACTAAAGGATTTAGTGCGTGAAGTGCTTGTAGCACATCTGGGCACCGTGGGTGGGAAACACCTATGGCAGCTGTTGGATGTAGCACACTATTCTCTTCCCTCCTTTCAAAATCAACTTAAGGTCAATGTCGGGGAGGAGGCAGGCTTTGGGGGGCAGGGCACAGATAAAACACCTATGAAGAGGTCAGCTTCCTCCTGTCTTCTACATGGTTGGGTAAGCAGGTTGAATTGGCTCCATTTTTTTTTTTCTCTTGAAGACAGTATTGTCTTCCAAGAATAAAAAGAACAGTCCCACTTGTGATAGTTATTAACCAGATCAAATCTCAAGGAAGTCAGAGATTCTAAAATCTCACTTGTCCTGTTATTTATGTACAGTTATAAACCCGATTCTTTATTCTGGATTTCAGGGACATGTAGGACTAATTGACAAGTCACAGGCGATGTCAGCAAAAATGAAACGTTTTGAGTGCCGCAGGTATCAGAGAGTCACCTGGAGTCAGGATTGCCTTCAGTATACGATATATATGGTATCAGTAATATATGATCATATGGTTGGGAAGGAAATACATAGGAAGTGACACATATGAGTCTCAAAGCTAGAAATAATAAAAAAGAATTAAAAAGATTACTCTAAAGTTTCTAGATTTATTTATTTATTTAAAAAAAAGATTTTATTTATTTATTTGGCAGAGATCACAAGTAGGCAGAGAGGCAGGCAGAGGCAGGAGGCGGGAGGCGGGGGAGCAGGATCCCTGCTGAGCAGAGAGCCCCATGCGGGGCTCGATCCCAGGACTCTGAGATCATGACCCGAGCTGAAGGCAGAGGCTTAACCCACTGAGCCACCGAGGTGTCCCAAGTTTCTAGATTTATAATAAATATATTTATGTGGCATGTTACTGAAGACAGTTTGATAATGGGTTTCTGGGGGAAATCAGAGAATTTAGCCTAGAAACATTTTAAGGTATAAGGTTTTCAGGTAACATATTGTTAGGTTAGTTTACTCAAATTCAGATTTCCACTTGAGCTGTTAAGTCGTCCCATTTCATTAAAAACTCAAGCTAGGTTCCTGCAGAGAAAATATTCTAAATGGAAAAAAATTTTTCACAATATGATAAATAAAATATGTTAGTATTAAAATCTCAAGCCATGAGCACTGAACAAGATTACCTACACTGAATTTTTGAAATTAATAATACTAAAATGAGTGTGTGTACGTGTGTGTATTTCTATGTGCAAACTTCAACTGGAACCAAGTAGGAAGTTTTCTCTCCTGATGGAGTTTACGTAATGTACACTCGGGCTAAAACTGTTCATGAGAACAGTTCCTTCAACTACGGTATTTTTAAATTTGAATACGTACTGCTGTATGGTTTTATGTGACTTTGGAAGGAATGCAAAGACATTTATGGGATCAGTCTTTCTAATTCAATTTCAAATTCTTCCTTCCCCAAAGTAATGGGCTGCTTTCCTGCGTAGGAGAACGCTTCAGTGAAGCAATATGGGCTTCTTCCCCTCTCGGAGCACTTGCAAGACACGTTTTTTAAAATTTTTTTTTCCTGAAGCATTTTCTTGCCTCGTGGGACTTCTGACCTCATCAGACCTATAGAGGGCTGTCCTGCTGATTCTTCTCCTTTCTTTGCACAAGTTTAATGGCAAGGCTAAAATCCCATCAGGCCCTTAGGACTTGCCACACCTTGTGCACTGGTTAAAAACCAAACAGAAAATCCAGTCCTGAGCCCTCTCGGCCAGGGTGTGACTTCAGGTTGGGGGCTGGGCTCAGGGCTATTGTGTAACAAAACCAAACACTGAGCACTAACTGAGGCCAGGTGTGGTGATTACATATTAAATAGAAGGATGTAGATGCCGCCCCTTGCTGGGGACAGGAGTGAAAACAAGAAATCCCTTTAGTCAACAACAGCTCTTTGGGGTCAAATATTACAGTGCCTTTTAACTTAGCACTCAAGCAGTACCTGTTATAAAGGCAAACCGAGTCCTAACTTCAGTCTCCCCAGGGTCAATGATCGACCTGATTCAATTTGGTGGAGAAGGACAAACTCAGTCAAAAAAATTCTGAAGTGAAACCAAATAGTACCATTTACATTTAGATATTACAATTCATATGTTATGCTTATCGCCTGATGAAGCTTAATATAGCTTGGAACCCAGGCTGCGAACTGACCTAGAAAGAAAACCATACAAAATGTACAAACATTTCTATTACTCATTGCAATCCTAAATTACACAGAATGAGTTCAAGTGAGCCAGGCAGTATTTTAAATGTCATTAGGTTTTTTAGTCCATTGGGGCACTTTAGAATTTCAAGGCAAATACAGAATCCTCAGGCCCAAATATTTTATAAGATATTGCTGTCAATTTTAGCCATTTAAAATATTTATTCTACACGGACATGTACCTATATATACCTAGCACCGTGATAGCCTTTGTGGAAAAATAAAAAAGCCTATGTATGACCCACTTTTTCCAAGAATTTCATAATGTGAATAAAAGGCCAAACTCAACATATGAGGCTGTGTGAGGGCAACTGTACATCCAATATGGTCCCAGATACCCACGGGATAGTAGGACTCAGTTCTCAACTCAGCTCTGTCTGCAGCTACTCTCTGGCTAAGAATTTACAGGTGTTTTTTGCTTTGATGTCTATAGCTTACCTACCAACAGTATGATATAAATGCTCAGTTTATTAAACCCTAGGGGTAGTAAAAATTTTACACTCCAAGGGTGATCAACTCATATCTAATCAGGAAGACCATCCCAAAGGCGATGGGAGCTATCCACTGATTAAGGTATGAATTAGTGAATGGCTTGAGTGGGTTGGTTTTCATTGGTGAAATTCACGGCTTATTTATCAGGAAATTAAATGTGAGAGACACTGCCTGTGGGGTTTAAGGTTTGCTGGAGGCTGGAGGCCTTTCCAGGCCGCCTGTGTTCGAACAGAGAGTAGGAGTCTAGTGAAGCTCACAGTCTGTAACACCCTTGGGCGTGTTGCCCAAAGCCAGATTCCAGGTCCTGGAGCCACCATTGGATTACCTGATTTCTGGTGCCTGATGTTGACTCCAAGGGTAACAGAACACTGTCTGGAATACAGTCGGGTCTGACGCAAGGATTTTTTTTCCTGCAGGGTGGTGGGGGGAGAACCTAAAAGTTAGAGGACTGGGATTCCAAGTCTCCGAAACGGACTCATCTACTGTTTTGTGCCCACTTGCTGGTAAATGTGGTTCAAAAATACATATGTGGGGAATTTGGTCTGAGACTTGTTTTTAGTCCATCTCAGCAGGGATGATGTTGAAAAGTGGCTAATTCTCACCCACCTTCAGCTTTCCTGTGGCTGCTGTAACCTATATTTGATCTAATTTAGCTTGATTTTTAGATGCTAGAAGAACGATTTTAAAGTGAAGTGCAATTTTGGCTCCTGCTCACTGGTTATGTGGCTGACCATAGGTCCTCCGGGTTCTGTTTTACTTCCGTTAGACGAGAATGACAACACTTACCGCCCAGGGATACCATAGAAATTAAAAATAACTGTGTATATACCCCAGTTAGCTACGCATTGTTAGTTTCCCTCCTCTGTGTTACTGTCCCATTACTGCCCATTTTCCTGTCGTAGAGGAAATACACAAATGTTTGCAGAACTGACATGAATAACCTCTTTGTACTGTCCAATTTTAGCGTCTTTGGACAGAACAAATTTGGAATCGTGGACTTGGCACTGACAATTAGCCCATCTTAAATCTGGATGCTTTTGAATCCCGAGAGAGGCTGGAGTTCTCTGGGCTCTCTACCTTCTCTTTTCTAGTACTGAGCATCCCTTATTACCCTTCTGGAACCAAATTCTGTTCCTTCACACTTCTTGGACGTTCCAAGAGCGACTGCTGCTTTAGCCTCTCTCTCAACATGACCTCAGTCACCTGCCTTCATACACTTAGGAAGAGGGTACTTAGTTAACCTTCATTTCCTGAAAAAGCCCTCTCTTTGCTAAGCAGTCAAAGCTGAGAAACCTCAGCAGTCCTTGCCTCCCTGCCCATAACCAGCATCCCCTTCCCCCACGTGGTCCCCTCCCTACACTGAGCCAGGGCTGGTCTGTGTGACTAAAGGAAGATGGCAGCAATGGCAGAAGGTGGGTAAAGTCAAGGCTAGGTTAGGAAGGGCAGGACGGCTTCTGGGATGCTCTCTCGGGTTGCTCACTCTGAGGGAAGCCAGCCGCTCCACTGTGAGGACACCAGTGGCGGGAGACCCCTTGGAGATGCACCAACTTGAGCCACCTTGGCCGTGAGTGTGTGCTCTGAGCCCAGTCACGCCTCAGTACCTGAAGCCACAGCTGAGGGTCCGCTGCAAGGTGACGGATATCCTGAGCCAGCAAGGCCCCCCGCCCCGGGGAGCCACTCCCCACTCCTCACCCACAGAGATGGTCACCGACGGTGTTGACTGTCCTTGAAATCACTACTTGGGGGAGAACTTACTAGCAGCAATGGATAACCAAAACATTAAGAATGCGCTTCCTGATCTCCAAAGGCCTCCTGATGGAGAGAATCCAGTGCAGGCGAAGTGTTTTAAAGAAGGAACTACTTGTTGCTTCACAGGTTACTCTTTTTGCCACTTTCTCTTTCTGAAATGTAAATGCTAACTGAGCTGTGAGGGAAGTGCTGCAGGCTAAATGTTTGTGTCCCAGGTTCCCAAGTTGAAGCCCTGACCCTGGCTGCCTTGGTATCTGGAGGTGGGGCCTTTGGAGGTGATTAGGTCTAGGTCAAGATTAGGTCTAGGTCTAGGTCAAGCCCTGAGCGTGAAGCTGCAGGAAAGGATCAGTGCCCTCATGAAAGGAAGAGGCCGAGATCACTGTCCTGTCCTCTCTAGGGCAGGAAGCAAAGAAAGGCCATGTGAGCACAGAACCCAGGAGAGGACCCTCCCCAGGAATCTGACCAAGCTGGGATCCTACCTTGCACTTTCAGCCTCTAGAGCAACGAAAAAGAAATGCTTGTTGTTTAAGCCACCCGGTCTGTGGTAATTCGTTGTAGCAGCCCCAACTGAGATGGGAATGCGACCTGTACGTGCATATAATACACGGGTATGGGATTTCCGTATACTGGTAGAGGGAAACACAGAGAGCACAGAACCCTCTTTTTGGTCTCTACTATATGCAGAATGTTTGGAAGGTTTGTGCCCTCCCTCCCCATCCCTATAAATTCCTATGTTGAAACCTAAACCCCAGTGTGATGGTATTTGGAGGTGGGACCTCAGGGACCTCATGAATAGGATTAGCACCTTTGTTAGGCAGGTCCTGGAAGGCTCCCTTCCCCCTTCTGCCAGGTGGGGTCACAGGGAAAAGATGGTCGTCCGTGAACCGGGGAGCAGACCTGCACCAGACACCAAATCTCCCGGATCTTAGACTTCTCAACCTCTAGAACTCTGAGAAATAATGTGTGTTCTTTATGAGCTACCCGGTGTATAGTGTTCTCTTACAGCAGCCCCAAAAGACTAAGACAGTCTTATGTGGAGACTGGTAAACTCTAAGAACTCTGCAAAGAATGGACTGTTCTTTGCGCCTGCTAGGCACTCAAGGGTAAAAGTGTGCCGGTGAAGTCATTGATAGCAATTGTTTTATTACACAAATAAGACACAGTCACTGCAAAAGAATTAGAAAATCCAGAGGAAGCAAAAGTGTAATATATACCATTCAAAGACAATCATCGTGGACTGTAGTCACCTCCAGCCTTTTTATCTACCTAAAATTATATCATGAATATTTTCCATATCAGAACATAGACATAAGCACTTTATAATTTTTAATAGATTAGAATCCTTAGAACTGGAAGCTCTGGACTTTTTTTTTTTACATTAGCCTATTAAAAGTCTTTGCCAACTTATCAATTTGTAGGCAAATAAGTACCCATTTCCTGCAACGAACAATGGCTATCACGGTTCCTTAAAATCGGATATTAATTTCTAGAAAGCCAAAATATAATGATCTGTTAGATTTGTCAACCAATATTTGCTAAGAATGTGAGGAAAGGATTTTAAATCTACGACACCTTGTGAATTGTTCATTCTGCTACATTGTGTCATGCCAGTCTTAATGTGTGTCTGGCCAGTGGGACTCACACGGGATTGTCCCATGTGAGCTCCTGGTATGATTCAGGCCTGTGGGTGTCCAGACAGGGGACTCCTACCTCTGGAAGGTACTATGGTAAAACATGGGGGTTGGGAGAAAAACATTACAACTCCTATTATTTATCTCATCTTTTAAAAATGTCTAATCAGTGTGTAACATTGTTTAAAAATATTAGCAGTTTATGTGTATTATACAAATGTACACATGTGCCAAACTTTTTACTGACAGACTACACGATCCAAATGCTGGAAAACACTGATTCAGATCACTGCTTCCCAAACTGGAATGTGTTCAAGAATCTCTCAGGCACCTTGTTAATATGCAAGTTCTGATTCTAAAGGTTTAGGGTTGGGCCCAAATTCATTCTCTCTCTCTCTCTCTCTCTTTTTAAAGATTTTATTGATTTATTTGACAGAGAGAGAGAGATAACAAGTAGGCAGAGAAGGAGGCAGAAAGAGAGGAGGAAGCAGGCTCCCTGCGGAGCAGATCATGACCTGAGCTGAAGGCAGAGGCTTAACTTGCTGAGCCACCCAGGTGCCCCCCAAATTCTCTTTTCAACAAGCTCTCAAGTGATACCAATACTACTAGCCCACAGACTCACTCAAGAGGAACAAGGATTTGGATCATACTTCCTCTGATTTCTACAGTACCATGTGCTCATGTAATGAGAGATCTTATCATGAGGGCCCAGAGTCCCTACTCAAAAACTTTCTTTGAACGAATAATTAAAGGATAAATACAAATGACAGGACTGGATTCCAGCCACTGGTCTTATGTGTTCTCAGTCCTCAAATTCTGTTAGGGACTTAATGTTTGTGTCCCCTTTTAATTCACATGTTGAAGCCCTAACTTCTCCTCACCCAAGTTTGGCTCTACTTGGAGAAGGAGCTTCTAAAAAAGAAATTAAGGTTAAATGATGTCTCAGTGGTAGGGTTCCCATCTGACAGGATTAGTGCCCTGACGAGAAGAGACACCAGGGCACCCTTGCTCTATTCTCAGTGCACAAGCATTATGGCCACAGGAGGACAGAGAAACAGGATGGCTATCTACAAGCCAGGAGGAATAAGGCTTTCACTGGAAACTGAACCTCACCAGGACCCATTTCCTTGGACTTTCTAGGCTCCAAAACTGTGAGAACACAAATTTCTATTAAAAAAAAAAATTTATGTATTTGTCACACAGAGCGAGCATACAAGCAGGAGGAGCGGCAGGCAGAGGGAGAAGCAGACTCCCCACGGAGCAGGGAGCCTGATGTGGGACTCGACCTCAGGAACCCAGGATCATGACCCGAGCCAAAGGCAGACGCTCAACCAACTGAGCCACCCAAGCATCCCCAAATTTCTACTGTTTAAGCCACCCAGTCTCTGATATTTTGTTCTGGAGGCCAAGCTGACTAATACAACCTCCGTGAACTTCCCCAGCGACGGGAGCAGACCGGTGGAGCCAGCTTTGGAGTCCGACTTTTCACATCAGGGGCTGCCTTGTGGTGAACACGAGGCGCTTACTTAACCTCTCAGGGTCCTTGTGATCTTGGCTGTAAAACTCGAGATTCCTTTCAAAGAGCTGTATCTGAAACCGGTGATTTTCTGGATCCACAGGGGACACTGGGGATAGGGAAAGGACATCTGGAAATGTGTGAGGGGATTGGTGTTTTAGTGTCTCAGTGACAGGACACTAACGGCATTTAATGCTAACATGTAACCAGACTGTAATGCTTGGGCTTGTCCATCACAACGGCGAATTCCCTTGTTCAAAATGCTGGTTGTGCCCCACTGAGGAAACAGGAAAAATTATAAAGGGACTGGCAGCTAAGAGATGCCAGTATTCACCTTCTTGACACTATCTGTAGTTATAGAAATAGCTCCTCTCACCTGTAAAAATTCCCAAGCCATTTTATAAATGAAACACAGTCTCACACCGTAATCGCCCACGTCACGATACATCTCTCTCAGGAGGGCGGCAGGGGAAAGAGAGAGGGTTTTGAGCTCCATAGAACCTACTATGGTGCCATGGGCCAAGAGACACACAAGGAAGGATTTGTTGATAAATCCTAGAATGATTGTTCAACTCATATGTTAAGAAGTGAGAGAGAAGAAAAATTTATGGTCACAGGTAAATTAGTTTTTCTTTTCCTGATAAACAATTAAAAAAAATTTTTTTATTTGGAGTCCTGTAATTCATCACTAATTAGAGCAGATAATTACACGTTCTTGGACCTCTGTGTGGTTAATATGTTGGTAAATACTGTATTTATTTGTGTATTTATTTTATTTATTTGTGTGTTTATTTTAAAGATTTATTTATTTGAGAGAGAAAGGGATGGAGAGGGAGAGAGAATCCTGAGCAGACTCCCTGCCAAGTGTGGAGCCAGACGTGGGGCTTGATCTCACCACCCCAAGATCATGATCTGAGCCGAAATCAAGAGTCAGAAGCTCAACTGACTCAGCTACCCAGGCACTCCTACGATCTTTAGTTAAATATGTATTGGTAGAACATCAAGTAAGGACAATTTTGGTCTACTCCTGAATCTTATTAAAACTAAAATAATTTGAGGGCGCCTGGGTGACTCTGTTGGTTAACGGTCTGCCTTTAGCTCAGGTCGTGACCCCAGGGTCCTGGGATTGAGTCAGCAGTCAGGCTCCCCACTCAGCAGGGGAGCCTGCTTTCTCCCTCTCCCTCTGCCCCTCCCCCTGCTTGCACTCTTTTGCTGTGTCAAATAAACGAATAAAATCTCTAAAAAATAAAAAAATCCTAAAATAATTATATATGTATGCTTACATACAGGTATCTCATTTACTAATACAACCCAGGGAGGTGACAGGAACAGCAGTCTGCAAGCCGGAGAGCAGGGGGACAGTGACCAGTCACTCAGTGGGCCTGAGAAAGCTGGACCAGAAACTGGAAGCGGGCCAGCTGTGCCCTCCCAGGTTATACTGCATGGTCCTCAAACGGCTTAGTGCTTGGTGGCAGCAGGTGCCTCAGGCAGAGGGAGGCCGAGGCCAGCACACTAGTCGTGGCTGAACTATGTTTAAGAAGCACTTGATATCCCTTCCTTCCCCAGATGTCCCCTGTTGACAACACCTACTCTGTGTCACAGGAGCCTGGAAGCTCATCGTGTGGTGGGGGCAAAACCAGAAGGTCTCTGAATTGGGGGATGTTCCAGGTAATACTAAGGGTGGGATACCAGGTACAGCTGGATTCTTCTAGTCTATTTTCCACCCTCATCTCCCAAACACTGGCAGACAGACTCTTACCCTCCTCTTACCTTGGAGGACTTTTCTTAGAGGATGTAATGGATCCATGAGGAAAGCCCTAAAGGTGCTGATACTAGAAGTTTCCCAACAGCTGGCTCAGCCAGATTGTTAGCAGCCACCATCAGTGAACCCTCCCTCCGCCACCTCGTCCCCTTCATGTTCAGAACTTCAATTTTTAGTTTTCTGCTTTTACATGTGAGCAGGACACCAATGATTATCAAACTGCTGGGGGAAACCAGAAACAAGCTAGAGGGATCAGGAACTATGGAGGAAAAAGAAAATTTCAAAAATTATTATTAAAAACCTTGCCCAGCCAGTTGGATGTCCAACTCCTGATTGCAGCTCAGGTCATGATCTCAGGTCCTGGGATGGAGTCCTGTGTCAGGCTCCGTGCTCAGCCGGGATTCCGCTTGGGATTCTCTCTCTCCCTCTCTACCCTTTCCCCCGCTTGCACCTCTCTCTCTCTCAAATAAAGAAATCAATCCTGGGAAATAACCTTATAGATATAAGAAAACACATTGTATCATGAAGCAAGAAAATGATGTTATAAAAAAGAGGCATTCAGAAGACAAAACAAAAGAACCTCTCAGAAATTAAAAACCTAAACACATACATGAAAACCTAGTCGAATTGATACAACACCTGATATAAAACTGATAGAACCATGGAACATCCTGAGAGACTATTTGGACGACCAGTAAATATTTTAGTATTGGATGGATAGTTAAGTATATAAAAAACATACACTCAAGAGAAACAAACATACAAAAATAAACAAGTAAAAAGAATATTATTAACTCTTGGGATAAGTAGTGGGAGAAAACAAATAGAGTTTAGCATATGCCCCATTTCTGAATGGCATATACAACTGACCTTTGAACAATACCGTGATTAGGTGCATTGGCCCCCTGTGCAGTTGAAAAATCCATGTATAACTTCTGACTTGCCCAAAATTTAATTACTAATAGCCTACTGTTGACTGAAAGCCTTACTGATTAAAACTTAGTTTTTTAACACATACATTGTACACTATATTCTTATAATAAAGCAGGCTAGAGAAAAGAAAATGTTACTAAGAAAATGAATGGGAAGAGAAAATACATTTACAGTAGTGTACTGTATCTGTCAAAAAAACCCGTGCATACAAGTAGACATGCATAATTCAAACTCCTGTTGTTCAAAGATCATCTGCATCATCAATGTAAACCTTGAATATTTTTCTTTTGTTTCTTTCTTTCTCTCTCCATCTTCCTTCCTTCCTTCCTTCCTCTCTCCCTCTCTCCCTTTTTAAAATCAGACTCCATGCCCAGCATGGAGTCCAGAGCAGGGCTTGAATTCACGACCCTGAGATCAAGACCTGAGCTGAAACTAGGAGTCCGACACTCAACTGACTGAGCCACCCAGGCACCCCAAAACCTTGAATATTTTTCTAATCAAAACCAATTTATATCTATATTGTGAGGCTGGAAACTGATTGTTCATGGTGTGAATAGTAAGCATAAAGAGCTAAGACTTCATCTTCCATAAGGGAATGTCAAGTACAGTGCCCCAGACTAAAAAAAATCAGGAGGTAGTAAAACTTGCTTGCCATTAAGGTATGTGGACATAATACCAGGCCAAGAGTTGAAAGTGGTTTCTTTGGGGAAGAGAAACTGAGGAGCAGGAGCACTGAGACCTGTTCTTTTTCTTGATAAACTGTAGAACTAGCAGGTCCTTTTACTGTATAGCTTTGATGAAAAATTAAAAAAAATAATTTAAAGTATATAGAGAGTGAACATGTGAGTGATTTTTTCAAAAATAACACCTACATGATTTTGGTAAATAATATTTTGGCTGTTCATTTTCCTTTTTTTTTTTTTTTTTTTTATCAACTGAAAGGCTTGCATTATGTAATTTCTGAGATCCCTTTACCTCTACATTGCCTTTTTTTCTTTGAACATGTTTCTGTACTTGTGAAAACAAACACACAGAGACCTGTGTTTGATGACCAACAGTGGAATTCCTCTGATTATTCTGATCATTAAAAGTTAGTATGCCCTGGGGCACCTGGGGGGCTCTGCCTTCAGCTCAGGTCATGATCTCAGGGTCCTGGGATCGAGCCCCACATCGGGCTCTCTGCTCAGCGGGGAGCCTGCTTCCCTTCCTCTCTCTCTGCCCCTCTGCCTACTTATGATCTCTATCTGTCAAATAAATAAAAATCTTTTAAAAAATTAGTATGCATTATCTATATATCTACGTAGATATGATCTGATCGTACCAAATGGAGAATAAAGTGGCACAACCATCTACCCGTTTGTCAAGAAACACGTGAGGCTGCATTTCTGTCTCTGCACAGGAGACACAGAAAGAGACTCAAGATCCCTGACACTTAGACTCTGGCCTATGACGCATGCTGGTGCTGACCTGAAAGTTAATATTTATCCATCCTTGTGGGTTAAACTCAGCTTGAGAACTTGGTGGGGGAAGAAGAGAGGAAAGCCCTACAAATTCAGGAAGAGATTTATACTAAAATCAATGCTGATCTTAGTAGCATAGCCAAGTCACTCAAGTTTTGTCTGGCACATGCCAAGGAAGATCATAGCTAGGACTCGAAAAAATACCAACATTAGTATGGGGAGGATGAGTAGAGAGCTCTGACTTAAAGAGAAAAATGAAGTCTGCCCAGCTTAAACGTTCTATTACTCCCTAGCCTTGGCAGATTCATCAGCGAATCTCTCTATGCCTTGGGTCCTTCATCCATAAATTGCGAATAGTAATACTATTCCATATGGTTGTTAGGATAATTTTATGTTAACACCTGCAGAGCGTTTAAACAGAGCCTCAATATACTTCCTCTCTTTAAAATATTTTATTTATTTATTTGACAGAGAGAGAGAGAGAGAGATCACAAGTAGGCAGAGAGGCAGGCGGGGGTGGGGGGAAGCAGGCTCCCTGCTGAGCAGAAAGCCCAATGCAGAGCTCGATCCCATCATGACCTGAGCCAAAGGCAGAGGCTTTAACCCAGTGAGCCACCCAGGCGCCCCAATATACTTTCTCTTAAAAGAGACTGAAAGAACATAATGGATTCACAAGGGCCTTGGATTCATGGCATCTGCTCTCCCTCTTTTTTTAAGACACATAACCTGGTCTTCAGAATAAAAGAGGACCCGAGAGGAGAGAATGTCCCACGACAAACTTGGTAAAGTCAATCTCAAAAAGTCAAGGAACATATTGTTCACTGACTATAATAATCCTGTTTGGTAAAATCTCAGTTTACTCATTTGCACTAACCTTTTGGATCTGACCATAAAGCTTTCCTTTTGTTCCCAGATGTACGTGGCACTCTGGATTCATGGACAAACTTGTGCTAGTGCCAAGTCAAGGAGTCCAATCTCTGCGTTAGGGACACCCTTTCATTATTTTTTATTATCCCCGGTCTTCAATAATATTTCACACACAAAAAAGATGTCCAACCAATTTGTTGAATTAAACATGGAAAAATACCTTGGTGTGCCTCTCATAGTAAAAAATTACATAACTGTCCCTCACAGTTACTCACAATTCTTTCATCAGAGATTGCAGCCTATTTTTCTCATTCATTTTGTTTACACTGAATCTTGTATAGGCTAAACCACTATATTAAATGGAACATTACCATATTGTTGCATGGTGTGTATGATATATATTAAGAAAACTAATGAAGAAGACTGTTATCCTAGGGAAGTGATACTCTTAAATGGTGAGCTATTTTTGCCTAAAAACTCCCAAAGAACTATAGCAAAAATCAGACATAAAAATAATATGAGCCAAACATTTCTCCCCTCCCCCAAAATGAGATAATGGAATATATAAGAATTTAGTGTATAAAAAATACAGAATTTCAAATCCATGAATTTTATTTATTTACTTACTAAGGCAAGAACACTTAATATGAGATCTACCCTCCTAGCACATTTTTAAGAGAATAGCATAGAATTGTTAACAATAGCAGATCTCTAAAATTTATTTATCTTGTAAAACTAAAAGTTTTACAGCCCTTCACAGCCACCAGTCCACTTTGTTTCTATGAATTGGACTTTGAGTCTATGAATTAGATACCTTGTGTCAGGGCAATCACACCATATTTGTCCTGTGACTGGCTTATTTCACTTAGCATAATGTTCTGCAGGCTCCTTCTTAATATGCAGGACTTCCTTCTAAGGCAGAATAGGATTCAATTGTATGTGCATCTAGGTTGTTTTTTTTTTTTTAAAATCCATTCATTCATCAAAGAACATTTAGGTAATTTCCATAGCTTGGTTATTGTGAAAAATACTACAAAGAACATGGGGTGCAGATACCTCTCTGAGACCCTGATTTCAATTCTGTTGGGTTGTTTACCCAGAAGTGGGATTGCTGGATCACACAGCAGTTTTATTTTTAAGCTTTTGAGGAACCTCCGTACCGTTTTCCATAGTGATTGCTCCATCTTACATTCCCACCAAGTGGACACGATGCCAGTTTCTCTACATCCTCACCAACACTAGTTATATTTTGCTTTTTTCAAAACAATCTAATCAGTGTGAAAGGACATCTTATTGTGGTTTTAATTTGCATTTCCCTGATGAACAGTAATGTTAAACATCTTTCCATATACCTGTGGCCATTTGTATATCTTTTCTGAAGAAATGGCCATTCAAGTCCTTTGCCTTTATTTATTTATAAAAGATTTTTATTTATTTGACAGAGAGAGACACAGCAAGAGAGGGGGCACACCAGGGGGATGGGGGAGAGGGATGTGGGGCTCGAGCCCAGGACCTTGGGATCATGACCTGAGCTGAAGGTAGGCACTTAATGGCTGAGCCACCCAGGTGCCCCAGTCCTCTGCCATTTTTAAAAATCAATCAATCAATCAATCAATCAATCAATTAATTTGCTGTGAGTCCTAGGAATTCCTTATACATTTTGGATATCAACTCCTGATCAGATATATGGTTTGCAAATATTTTTTTTTTTCCAGTCTGTATGTTGACTTTCCACTCAGTTGACTGTTTCCTTTTTCGTTTGCTGTAGTCCAATCTGTCTATTTTGCTTTTGTTGCTTGGGTTTTTGGTATCATATCCAAAAATTATTGCTAAGACCAGTGTTTTCTTTTTGGATTTCTTCAGTTTCAGGTCTTATGTTTGTATCTGTATTTCAACTGGAATTAACTTTTGTATATGGTATAAGATAAGGGTCCAGTTTCATTCTTTTCCATATGGATATCCAGTTTTGCCAACACCATTTGCTGGAGAGACTATCCCTTCACCATTGTGCATTTTTTTTTTTAAGATTTTATTTATTTATTAGAGAGAGAGCACAAGCAGGGGGAGTGGCAGAGGGAGAGGGAGAAGCAGGTTCCCAGTGAGCAGGGGGCCCAATGCAGGGCTCCATCTCAGGACCCTGGGATCATGACTTACGCCAATGGCAGACACTTGACTGACTGAGGCACCCCACCACTGTGTATTCTTAGCACCCTTGTCAAAGATATGTTGACCACATGCTATGGACTGAATGTCTGTGTCCCCCTAAAATTTACATGTTGAAATCTAATCCCCAATGTGATGATGGTATCTGGAACTGGGGCCTTTGGGAGGTGATTCCATCATGAGTGAAGAGCCCTAATGAATGGGATTAGTACCTTTATAAAGTAGATTCCAGAAAGCTCCCTTGCCGCTCACACCACGTGCGCTCATAGCCAGAAAAGATTTATAAATCAGGAAGCAGGCCTTCGCTAGACACTGAACTGCTGATGCCTTCATCTTGGACTTTCCGGACTCCAGAACCATGGGGAAAAAGATTTCTATTCTTTATAAACCACCCAGACTATGGTACTCTGTTATAGTAGCCCTAATAGACTAAGACACCCTATATGCATGAGTTTATTTACGGGCTTTTCTGTTCCATTGGTCTGTATGTCTGTTTTTATGCTAGTACCACACTGGCTTAATTACTACAGCTTTGTGATATAAAATCTTATATATATACACAAGATTTTATTTATTTGAAAGTGTGAGAGTGAGAGGGAGAGAGAGAGAGAGCAAGCACAAGCAGGTGGGGAGGAGCAGAGGGAAAGGGAGAAACAGACTCCCCGATTACCAGGACTCTGGGATCATGACCTGAGCCAAAAGCAGACACTTAACTGACTGAGCCACCCAGGTGCCTGTGATATATTTTGATTTTAGGAATTGTGATGCCTACAGCACTGTGTCCCTTTTTCAAGATCATTCTTGATCACTTCTGGAACTTTTGTGGTTCCATATAAATTTTAGAATTGTTTTTCTTTCATTCTATAAAAAAAAAAATGCTACTGGGATTTTGACAGGGACTGCATTGAATCTGTAATCACTCTGGGAATTAAGAACTTTTCAACAATAGTAATTATTCTGACCTATGAACATGGTATAACTTTCCATTTATTTGTATCTTCTTTAATTTCTTTCATCAATATTTTGTAGTTTTCAGTGTACAAGTCTTTCACTTCCTTGGTTAAGTTTATTCATCAGTATTTTATTATTTTGTTGCTGTTATAAGTGGAATTGTTTTTTTAATTACCTTTTTGGGTAGTTTGTTATTAGCATATAGAAACATGACTGATTTTTTTTTTAAAAGATTTTATTTATTTATTTGACACAGAGAGAGAGATCACAAGTAGGCAGAGAGGCAGGCAGAGAGAGAGGAGGAAGTAGGCTCCCCACTGAGCAGAGAGCTCGATGCGGGGCTCTATCCCAGGACCCTGAGATCATGACCTGAGCCGAAGGCAGAGGCTTCAACCCGCTGAGCCACCCAGGCGCCCCCATGACTGATTTTTATACATTGATTTTGTATCCTATAACTTTAGTGAATTAATTTATCAGTTCTAACAGGTTTTTTTGTTTGTCTGTTTGGTGGAATCTTTAGGCTTCTGTACATATAAAATCCTGTGAACTTTTATTATTGCTTCATAAATGGTGTTGGGACAATAGGCTATTAGGAAGAAGTTAGATCCTGAATTACATTATATGAGGACAAAAATTAAGGAGAGGAAAATACGAGTGATTATTTATCTAATTTAGGAACAAAGAGGACCTTTTCAGTTACTAAAGGTCTGGAAAAAAACACAAGGTAAGAGATTAATGGATTACAGAAGAAGTAAACATTATCTGCCTTAAAAGACATCACTAGCAAAAATGCAAGACCAAAGGAAACAATATTTTGACACAGATGATAAAGGGTTACTATCCTTAAATGTAAAAGGATATTTAATTGGATATTTATTAAAGATACCAATAAAAAATAACAAAGGACATAATTAATAAAAGACTAACAGAGTAGCCAATAATATGAAAAATTATTCAAATACAGATATAAATGAATGTAAATAAATGAATGTAAATAACTCTTTTGCTTAATAAATTGATTTTTTTAATACAACAGCCAGTGTTAAAGAGCCTTTAAAACATCAATAACTTCTGCTTCAAAACTCCAATTATTAGAATCTAACCAAAAAACATAATCAGAGACTCAAAGAGGTGAACAAAGATCTCTGAAAAAGGTGTTCCACTTAGTTTTTATTTTTAATACTATAGGACATTTTGAACAATTTTGGTGCTCAAAAACAGAAGTATCTTTAAATAAATAATGGTATATTCATAAATTGGAAAAAAGAAAAGTAGTACTAGGTGAAAAAACCAGATATATATATATATACAATGTAATTTCAATTTCATTTTCACAAGTCTTAAATGTGAATATAAACATATATGTGAATAATCAGGAAGAATATACTGAAATGAAAACAAAAGTCCCATGGGGTAGATAGGATGAACTCATAATTTTTGTGCAAACTTTCTTTTTAACCATGAAATATCCTTATTGGCAGCCTCTACATAAAGGGAGCATGTATCAAATGATGCTGAATGAGAATATTCTTCTAAAACACATTTTGGAAAGAATTAATAAGCATGATTTAAAAAATACCTGTTTGTCACACAGATTCAGGCAATATCTTGGAATACTGGGAAAGCTGTGTTAAGTTCCCCCTCCACATGTCCTTTTTCAATTTCTTCCTTATTACTTTTCTTTGCTTGTATTTGAAGGAATTATTTGACATATTCAAAATCACAATTTTATTTTTTGTTTGACATTATACCCTTGATCAAAAATTGGAAGAATACTTATATTTTCTTTTTCCTTGAATGCATGTCTTCTGATATTAACATGCAGTCCCTAATTTCTTTTTTTGCATTAACCTTATCTTGTCTTTCCTCTCATTACTTATTTTCTCTGTCACATTCTGGGTGAACAGCAACTGACATTACTCCTTTCTGACTTAACCTAAAAGTCTCTGCCTTTTAATAAAGAAGATTAAGCCATTTACATTTATGGTATATGCTGAATCTCTCTTTTGTTATCTTATTTCACCATTTTCTTAATGCCTCCTATTTGTTTCCTGTATTTTCAGACTTCAGACTGCTTTGTTTTTAATTTTTTCCAGCATGTTGCAAAGTGTAAGATGTGTTTTATAAATCCTCAAGGGAGAAAATATTCCCTTTTTATCCTCCTCTTTAAAAGGAGTTATTTGTGGGGTGCCTGGGTGGCTCAGTTCATTAAGCATCTGCCTTTGGCTCATGTCATAATCCTGGAGTCCTGGGATTGAGCCCCACCTCGGGCTTTCTGTTCAGTGTTGAGCCTGCTTCTCCCTCTCCCACTGCCTGCCACTCTGCCTACTCGTTCTCTCTTTCTGTCTCTGACAAATAAATAAAATCTTTTAAAAAAGTTATTTGCATAAATTGGTGCCCAAATGAAGTTCTAATGAGAGTTTTCAAGTGCAGCATTAACTGGGTGACTTTTGAGGATAAAGGCAGCACTTACATTAATCAGGAAAGGACAAGTGTCAATGGGAAGCATCTTATGTAAACAAGAATTGTGGTCACTCTATCTCTGGGTGACAGGAATAAGAAGATGCAGGCTTGGGGGTGAGTAGAAGATTTCACTTTCTTATATTCCTTATCTAAAGTGACATTAAAAGGTAGGTGTTCAGTTGGCAGTTGCATATGTTGGCCAAAAGCTTAGGAAAGAGCTGTTGACTTGATATTAAGATTTATAGTTATCAACAACACAGCTAATAAATAGGGCCATGAGACTGAACAAGAAAATAGAGGCAGTAAGTATGTAAAGAAAAAACTGATTCCTGAAGAACACTGCTTAATGTAAAAACCAACCAACCAACCAACCAGCCAACCAACCTAAAAACTAAGCAAAAACCCAAAAGAATCACAAAAAGATTCACAACTGCAGTCAGAAGAGTAGGGGGCAAAAAAAGAGGGCTGACTCTATTCCTTGCCATGTCTTCTCATAAGGCTTTCAGGATCTAGTGGTTTCTGACCCAGAAACAAAAACAGAACTGTCCCATTCTGCAATGTGTTCAGATGAAACCTGCTAAGAAAATCTAGTATGCTCCAAGAGGAGATGTTGAGAAGAACCCAACTGGGTTTATAGGAACTGCACAGTATTTATGCTGTATCAAGGTCACTAGCATCTATCTTCCCATATCAAGCTGAAAACATTACCTCTATCTGGGCAGTTGGATAAGTCTTAACTGGGAAAATGGCTTTTTTTTTCCCCTCTTTGTTTCTATGCCTCTGTATTAGTAGGTTGGCTCAGTAATAAATATATGAGATCATTGGTTTGAAAATAATTAAAGAGAATTAAGTGTAGAAATGGAGAAGGTAAAGTGTCTTAGGGAGTAAGGATTTGCCAGTGTTGTTAAATGATATTCAAGGGTCAAGTAAGGAAAGGGCTGTATAGCCAAATCTCAGAGATACTGCACGTTTGCTTCCAGAACACCTCAGTAAAGTGAATTTTGCAATAAAGCAAGTCAAATGAATTTCTGGTTTCCCAGTGCATATAAAAGTTATGCTTACTCTATATGTAGCCTATTAAGTGTGCAATAGCATTATGTCTAAAAAAAAAAAAAAATTCCTTTGACTAAGGAATACTTTATTGCTAAAAAATGCTAACCACTGGGGCACCTGGGTCGCTCAGTCAGTTTAGCATCCAACTCTTGATTTTGGCTCAGGTCATGATCTTGAGGTTGTGGGATGGAGCCCCGCATTGGGCTCTGTGCTGGGCTTGGAGCCTGCCTGATTCTTTCTCTGTCCCTACCTGCTGCTCATTCTCACGTGTGAGCACGTACTCACGTACTCAATCTCTCTTAAAAAAAAAAAAAATAAATAAATAGAGGGCACCTGGGTGGCTCAGTGGGTTGAGCCTCTGCTTTCAGCTCAGGTCATGATCTCAGGGTCCTGGGATCGAGTCTCATATCGGGGGGGGGTCTCTGCTCAGCGGGGAGGCTGCTTCCCCCCTCTCTCTTGCCTGCCTTTCTGCCTACCTGTGATCTCTCTCTCTCTCTGTCAAATAAATAAATAAATCTTTAAAAAAAAAAAAAAAAAAAAAGAAAGAAAAACAATACTAACCATTACCTGAGCTTTCAGCAAGTCATAATCACTGATCACAGAGTACCATAATAAATACAATGATAATAAAAAGTTTGAAAAATTGTGAGAATTGCCAAAATATGACACGGAGACATGAAGTAAGAAAATGCTGTCAGAAAAATGGTGCCCAATAGACTCGCTCGACACAAGGTGGCCACAAACCTTCAGTTGGTAAAAACACAGTAAGGAGAAGGCCAGTAAAGCAAAGTGTACCTGTAAATGTAAGTGGTAACTTGGAGAAGGCAGGTTTTTTTGCAGTAGTGCATCTGGAAGGTAGATGGTTGTCCATTCACCAGTAGTAAGAAGGGAGGAAGAGGAAACACTAAGCATAACAACCCTCCGGGGAGCCTGGGTGGCTCAGTCCATTAGGCGTCTGTCTCTGGTTTGGGTCCTGATCCCCAAGTCCTGGGATGGAGCCTTGCTTCCTTCCTACTTAAGCGGAGTCTGCTTCTCCCTCTCCCTCTGCCCTTCCCCCAACCTGCTCATGCTCTTTTCCTCTCTCTCTTAAATAAATAAAATCTTAAAAAACATATTAAAAAAAAAAAACAACAACACAACCCTCAGAAGGAAGTGGGCCATGTGTGGAAGGTGAGACACAGGAAGAAGGAAGTAGGATTAAGGGGAGGGCTGCTTACGCTGGGAGAGCTTCCAAGTTATTTGGACATACTGGTAGGAGTGTTGAAAGAAAGGAGCTGAAGACAGAGCATAATGAAGAGCATAATGAAGGTCCATCAGCAGGCGGGAGGGAAGAGCAAAGTATTAAGGAGCATAGGTGGGGGATGGGGGTGGAAGAAGAGGGACCTTTTGTTGCTCAGTGTCTTCGTCTTCTGTGCCTTCCAGTTCTGCGGAGGCTAGATGGAGAGAAGGAACATCTCCCAGACTCTCTCGCAGGAAGGGCCCGTACAGACTTAAACTCAGACAATCCTCCACCAGATGGGAAAGTGGAAGGAAGTGAGGCGGAGGTTACACCAAGGCCACTTCTGCTTTTTCTGCCGGCATGTCCCTCGTGGACACGCTGGGCTCTTCTTCAGTCCTGTTCCAGCGTGCAAGTGCTTTGCTGCTCTCAGAAGGCAGAATGTTGGGCATTGGTTTTTTTTTTTTTTTTTTTTTTTTTGGCAAGGTGGATCTATCAAGGGATGGTGGGACAGCTCAGTGGCTAATACCCACTAAGGTAGTGTTCCTGGGGCCAAGCGTTCCACCATTCCTTCCCCATCCCCCTCTTTTTTGACTGTGTAAAAGGAAGCGGAGTCCTGGAAGAGATGGTTCTGTGGTGGCGCTGTTAGTGTTCCTGGGCTTGCTGGTCCAGCCCTTCCAAGGATATTGTAGTAAGCATCCCGTTCCCTGTATTGAGCTCATTTCGCTTGAAACCGCTAATGGAATTTCTGTTTTCTGCAAGTCAACTCTGGCAGCAAGGGACATCTATTCTTGTTTGAAGAGGGAAGGAAAATCAGGGGTGTAGATGGGATAAATTCATTTCTTTGGTGATGGTCATCTCCTCAAATGCAGGTGTTTTTAAGCTGGAGCATGCAGTGCCCCAGGGGGTTCATGGATAGAATTCAGGGCATCTGTGAACTTAAATGAGAAAAAGTCGTATCTCCTCTTTATTAACCACTAACTGAAATTTGGCATTTTCTTCAGTTCTGAAGGTAGTCATCAAACTACAGCATCATCAGTAGTTCCCGTGACTTTGTCTCTAATAGAAATCACAGATATTTGCATATTACATTCAAAGCTGCTATAGATTTCAAAATATTGTTTATCCTCATAACTATCGTAGTTATTAGACTTGCTACTACATCTTGTTCTTTAATGTATTTATAAAGAAGCACATATTAGTATATGATAAGTTTTTAAACTCGGTAACTCTATTTCTGTCGCAATCTTCTGTATTTTATTTTATGCACTTAAAAAAATTATTCTGAGAAGGGGTCCATAGGCTTCAACAGACTGCTAAAACAGTCCATGGCAGAAAACATGTTAAGAAGCCTGTTTTAATGTCTTCTATTTTCCCTGTAAAGCAGGGTTTCTAAACTTCAGCACTATTGACTTTTTAGGATGGCTAATTCTTCCTTGCAGGGAACAGTCTTTTGCATTGTAGGATGTTCAACAGCCCTGTCCCTCTATATGCTAGCAGCGTCCATCCTGACTACAGGACAATCAAAGGTGTTGTCACTTGGGGGTGGGGGCAAAAGGGACCATGGCTAAGCTCCGGTAACATGAAGTAGTGCTAAGAGGGAAGGAGGGAAGGTGACCAGCTCTGAGATCTGATCAGGGAGATTTAAAATGGATACAACAGAAGATGACAGAGAGATCTGACAAAAGAAACATGTCATTGAGCAATGCTGCGGGACCAGCAGAATTCCCTGAGGTTTTCTCTGCTTGACATACATGATGAATAATATCCGAATGATGGAGAGTCTACCATCAACAGTATTTGTGCAGTAGAGGCTACTTAAAAATGAGACTTACCTGCGATCCAAAGAACTGTTTCTCCCACCAATGTCCCCTCTACCAACATGTCTTAACACAATGGTTGGGATATATACCGTCTTCAAGCAAAAGGATAATGAGAACACTTTGAGTCTAAAAACAACTGTTGTTGCCCCTTGTTCTGCTCTGTATGTGGAAAAGAATATTCTGGACTTGAATGTATTGGTAGTTGCTATTCTGAGAAAATCTGAGCCCAGGAGGCATGGATATGAAGGCTATGGAACAACCTTATGATTCAGCAATTTGACTCCTAGGTATTTACCCAAGAGAAAGGAAAACATATATATCCATGTCAAGACTTGTCCCAGAGTGTTGACAACTGCTTCATTCATAACAGCCCCAGCCTGGAAATGATTCCAATATCTATCAACAGTATAACACACTGAAATACTATAAATGAAGTACTACTGAGCAATAAAAAAGAATATGCAGCGCTATGAATGAAACTCGAAAACATGCTGAGTAAAAGCAGCCTTACACGAAAGAGGATGTATGGATTGTAGGATTCATTTATGCGCAGTTCTGAACAAACTAATCTCTGGCGATAAAAAAAAAAATATATATATATATATATCAGAATAGTATCTGACTCGATGCAGGTGGGGGCAAGGGTTGATTGAGGGGATGGGGGGATTTTCCTGGGGCGACATTAACGTTCTCCGTATATCCTGATGGGGATCTGTGGTACACGGTTGCATGCAGCTGCCCAAACTCACAAATGTCACACTCAGACTTGTGTATTTCACTGTATGCAAATGATACTAGAGGAAGAGGTCGGGAAGGGGGGTGGGGAGGAGAACCATAAAGAAAAACTGAACTCATGGTTAATGAGATACACGCTGAAATGTTTGAAATGAACTGATGTCTATACTACTCTGAAAAAGTTCAAACAATGCAGTTAAAAAAAAATGGGTTGATGGATAATGCGCTGGTTGGATAGGTGATTAAGATGGAAAATGTTAACGGCAGATTCTAGATGGTTCGTGTGGTTCGTGTGCCACTCTTCCAACTTCCCTGTAGCTTGAAAAAATGGAAAAACCAGAACGTGTGGAGGTGAATCTCTTTTTGCGTTTCGAAGTACTTTGTTCATCCTTGAGCAAAGAAGGCTACTTCAACACCAGCAAAGCATTTCATCAGGTTCTTGTCCTATGTTAACAAATGGGTCCTAAAATGCCACATGCATCTGCTCCATCCAGGGACAACCAGTGTGTCCACCACAGCCAGGATTTCTTGATCACAGGAGCTCGTCCCAGGCGCTGCGCTAATTACTTTACATGTTCTTGTCACACAGAGAAATTAGTGGCTTTTTTGATCATCTAACAAAAAGCTCTGGGCTGAGTCACGTCTCAGAAGTTCCAGACAGCCATGGACTACAACAAGCAGATGTCCAACAGGAAGAGAACATCTGTGATGGTAGGTATTTTTAGGAGAATGTATTATTCAAATATGTTGTGAAGCTATGGCACTGCATGTGTGTGTGCGTGTGTGTGTCTGGGTGCAGCGGGAGAAGGAAAATATATTTTAGAAAGAAGATACACTCCGTAAGTCATAAAAAGGAACAGTAACTTGAATCCAATTTCTACAAAGAAATAAACCTGATTCCTTTTCTCTTTTCTCTGAAGCTCGTTTCCAATGTTTCCAGTGCCGCAGGATCCTGTCACCTGGCCGAGCGGTGGGGAACAAAGGCTGCCTGGATTTGGCACCTCCAGCCCTTCTGTGGCTTTCCCTTCTCAATAAACCTTTGACAAAGGTCGGGTGTTTGAAAGGCTGGCTTTTTCCTTGTTGGGTCTAAGCGTTTCTTGCTCAGCAGAGCGATTCATTGTCTCTGAGCGTCAATAAATAAGTGGTTTCACTGAAGCTTTTTGGAATCTCTTTCCCTACAGGCTGCCTGGGATGGCTTTGGTTTGTGTGAAACTAGTAAATAAACAATGTAACTACCAGGCTGCCCGGACCCACCACTGCAGGCACCTGCAGAGCCAGGCATGCACACATGGGAGAAGAGAGCAGGGATACAGTATCTCCACCTCAAACCAGGAGTCAGAGCCTTTGAACTTCAACGGAGACTGACAAAATGCCAAGGCACTAATGTGATCGCAGCGGGATTGGAACTAGGGAGAATTTAGGAGCGATGGCACAGCTGGGATAGGACTAGCAAGAATCTATGAGTTAGGTAAATAGCTACTAGGAACAAAGCAGGAAGCCAGCCTTGAAGAAAGACACATCAGTCTCTCTGTGAACTTTATTCTGAGCTATGGCTATAGGCCATAGTCAGACCTGATCTGTGAAATGGTGCCCATTAGTACTGGCTACATATAAGGGGAATGTACCAGAACTGGACTAGCTAGAGCAGCCCCATGGCAAACAACTTCAGGGAAATCTGTTCTTTTTTTTTTTTAAAGATTTTATTTATTTATCAGAGAGAG
Source organism: Mustela nigripes (assembly GCF_022355385.1). Lineage (NCBI taxonomy): Eukaryota > Metazoa > Chordata > Mammalia > Carnivora > Mustelidae > Mustela > Mustela nigripes. Next base: position 233,520,523 of record NC_081557.1, on the reverse strand, counting down.
GGAGCACGAGCAGAGGGAGAAGCAAAGGGAGAGAGAAAGGGAGAAGCAGACTCTCCGCTTAGCAGGGAACACAATGTGGGTCTCAATCTGAGGCCCCTGGGATCATGACCTGAGCTAAGGAAGACACTTAACTGGCTGAGCCACCCAGACGCCCCTCATTTCCCCCCCCCCCCACGATCCCTCTGGTGCCGCCATCAAGGAGAGAATGCCGGTTTTTTGTAAAGCCAGGCCAAACCATCTATTCTTGTCAAGTACTCTATTCTTGACTGACGTGTAAGCCAAGTGTCTTCTGCCTGTCTTGTTGGAATAACACGAGGGATGCATTTTAGACAAAAACTCAGTCAGTGATATCCAGGTTCCAGAAAGCAGCAGACAGACTCTGAGACTTCAGAGGACTGAGCGGGAAAAGGAATTATGGCCCATTCCCTAACACAAATTGTCTATAGTCAGCAAATAAGCAGGCAGTTTTCATTGGCTTGTGATTCATCTGGGACTTAATTTGAATAAAGATGATGTGATGACATTTAAAAGCATGGATGAAACTAGGTACACAGGAAAACCGAATGACTTTGGTGGAAAATACGGAATATAACATAGTATATGAGATAATAAAATATAAACTTCTTGGCTGGATCTTCTGAGTGGCTGATCCAATACGGCTGTGCCATACCAGTGTGATGGGAGGAAAGAGGGGGCTGCCTTATTTTTATAGGGACAGAGTGTCCTGGCTGTTTTTTGTTTTTTAAAAGACAGAATCATCTATTGGCATTGTCATCTCAGCCATTCTCTCCGAGGAAAGAGAAAAGCTGAATGACCTGCTTTCTGGGCAGAGAGGGGGCATCTCCCAAACCTCTTGTCCCCACCCCGCACCCACCAAACAGGAGGCCTGCCCTCACGGACGCTGCACTCCGGGTTGCAGGCACAGTGCGGCCCAGCAGATGGCTGTTCACCTCTCTTGGGTACTTTGCGCCCTCGAGGTGAAATGCTGGTCTCACCCAGTTAGAAGAAAAATCCAGAAACCTCCACTAGTATTTATGTCTTTGGGATCCAGGAACGGGGCCGATCAGCGGAGTACTGAATATTGCCTTTTTCTTACCTTTTTTTTTTTTAAACAGAATTACTACTAGGCCAGAGTAACAACGATCCTGCCAGTGTGAGTACTGGGGGACTGCAGATGGAAACCTTGCAGGACTCTTTGGGACACAGGAGCATAGGACTCTGGATATGGTTTGGGCTCTGGAGTCCCAAGGGTGGTGCAACCTTTAGGAGAGAACTCTATGCCTCTGGGGCTGGTCAGGGCTCAGGTGGCTCCCCACCCTGCCCCCCAACCAATTCATATGTTAAAGTTACAACCCTCAGTACCTCAGACCTTCACTGCAGACCACACTCAGAAAGAAGACCTTTAAAGAGGTAATCGGGCAGGGGCGCTTGGGTGGCTCAGTTGGTTAAGCGACTGACTTCGGCTCAGGTCATGATCCCGGAGTCCTGGGATCAAATTCCAAGTCAGGCTCCCAGCTCCATGGGGAGTCTGCTTCTCCCTCTGACCTCCCCTCTCATGCTCTCTCTCACACTCTCTCAAATAAATAAAATCTTAAAAAAAAAAAAAAAAAGAGGTAATAGGGCAAAATGAGCTGCTTTGGGTGGTCCCCAGTCTAGTCTGGGGCACGCAGCAGGGGGAAGGGACGTGCACGTGCAGAGGTCACGAGCATACCTGCCTGCAAGCCCAGAAGAGAGGCCTCGCGAGAAGCAGAGGGGCCATCACCTTCCTCTCAGACTTCTGGCCTCCAGAACTGTGGGAAAATCAACCTCTGTTGCTGAAGCTACGTGGTGTGTGGTGTTTTGTTAGGGCAGCCCAAGCAGTCTAATGCAGGGGTTTCAAAAAACAAAACAGCAACAACAAAACAAAACAAAAACAATGCAAAAAATATTTGGAACTGTTCAAAGTAAAAAGCCCACAGAGCCTATCTCAGAGTTCCCAGGAAGTTCAGTAACTGTCAGCAGAAAAAGAATGGGAGATGCCAGGCCCAGATGAATTGGGGACCTGCTGGCTTAGTTAGCCAGCTTGGTTTGCTACAGGACTTCTCAGAGTCTTTAATGGGCTGATTCACACGGGAGCATGATTCCTACGATTTGTGTGTCATCTCTGACACCTGTCTTTCCCTCACATTTCCACTCCAACACCAATTCCTGATGACTATCTTTGAAATACTTCTTGAACTCATTCACGTCTTTCTACAGAACTGCCACTGAGACCCAGGCCAAACTTCCCACATTTCTCGCTTAGTGCGCTGCAAAACCTTCCTGACGGGTGTGCCCTCACCGGAGGGTACTCTCCAACCTGCCCTGCAGAAACACCACCAGGACAGTCTTTGCCAATCACAGGTTGGGTCATGCCAGCTCCCTGACCCTGATGGTTTTAAAGTCATTTTGGTGGCTTCCCACTGATCCTAAGACAAGAAGACAAAATTCCTACTCCTATTTTCAAGCTTATCTTGAACCATCTCCTGCCCCGGGTCCCATCATCACAGGTCTTTTTTTAGACCCACATTATCATTCTGTTCCTGCCCACCAAAGGGCTTTTGCTCCTGCTGTACTTTCTTCCTGGTTAATACCCTTTACTTCCTCAAGAAGCTTCTTTCACGTCCCTTCCTTACTGGGTCAAATCCCTCCACTACTGATTCACACTGCACTTACTACTACTGAAAGTTTACATTTACTGATTATCTGGTTAATAGCTGAATCTCCCTCTTCTAGACTACAGTCTCTGAGTTTGTAGAACATCTTATGTGAAACAGCTAGTTAAATTATTGAAGGTCTGGGAAGAAAACATCTGAGACATAACACAAAGAACTTTTATGAAGAAAAAAGTGAGCAGGGTTAGAGAGAAAAGTATGGGGTCCTTAGAAACATGCAGTTGGGGTCCCTGGGTGGCTCAGTTGGTGAAGGGTCCAATTCTTGATTCTGGCTCAGGTCATGATCTCAGGGTTGTGGGATCAAGCCCCCATGACAGATGGGCCCCAGCTGGGCGTGGAGTCAGCTTGAAAGTCTCTCTCTCCCTCTCCTTCTGCCCCTCTCCCTTGCTCATGAATACACTCTCTCTCTCTCTCTCTCTCTAAATAGAATCTTAAAAAAAGAAAAAAGAAATATGCATTTATTTGCTGAAATTTAGCGTTCTTTGAAATAAACGCCCCATTTGAGAAGTTGAATATACAGAGAATAGGCTATTGGATAAGTTCTGGAGATACATATGGGTGTGTAACTTTTTTTTTTTAATAACAGAAGATCTGTATTTAGAACATGCACATATCATCTAATTAAACCAAATATTTGTATCCAGAACTCCTGCATTCAATAAGATGAAGAAGTCAATTTAAAAAAATGGGCAAGGTCTTACACAGACGCTTCCCAACTGATGTAGATAAGCTATGAACAGAACTAACCATCCCAGTGATGCTGGTGTCATAGAGGGACCAGACGCACACCTCAGCCTAACCAGCCTTTGAAGTGGGACCCAGAGTCCAACAGGAGGAGCAAGTTATAACTACTCCTGGTGGAAAAGAAAACAGGCCAAAAGGTCCTTTGGTTTACCAGATCTTAGTGATGAAGTTTCTCACACCCCACAGGCACAGCCAACAAGGAAGCCTCACAATATGGAAAATGGGCAGATGGTCATGGGAGTGTGGCTTTTTGTTTTTATTATTTATTTATAAAACAAATTTTTAGAGATTTTTATTTATTTATTTGACAGAGAGAGAGATCACAAATAGGCAGAGAGGCAGGTAGAGAGAGAGAGGGGGAAAGCAGGCTCCCCGCTGAGCAGAGAGCCAGATGCGGGGCTCGATCCCAGGTCCCTGAGATCATGACTTGAGCCAAAGGCAGAGGCTTAACCACTGAACCATCCAGGCGCCCCAAAGGTGAAGACTGCGCCCCTGGGTGGTAGCTTTTTGTTTTTAAATGTCTGAAGTGTTTCTATCTGTAAAAACTGTGAAAGATGGGGACAATGAGGGGTGCCTGGGTGGCTTAGTGGGTTAAGCCTGTACCTTTGGCTCGGGTCGTGATCCCAGGATCCTGGGATCGAGCCCCAAATCGGGCTCTCTGCCCAGCACAGAGTCTGCCTCCTCCTCTCTCTCTGCCTGCCTCTCTGCCTACTTGTGATCTCTGTTTGTCAAATAAATAAGTAAAATCTTTAAAAAAATCTAAAAAAAAAAAAAAAAAAAAAGCTGCTCCTTCCTGCTTTCCCATAGACAGGGTGATTCTGATCGCTCCTTTAGAAAGACAGGAAGGACCAAGAAATTTGCTCACCAGCGCCCACACTGCGGGAACGCCAGCCATGCCTCCTGGCAAATAATTCATCAAGAAATATTTAGGGCTTGACCTCCCATTAACATGCTGTGGGAGATAAAAAGACCTTTATGGGACATACTTTAAGAAAAAATTTACCACCATATGAGAAAATAAACCACTCTCACATGAAAGAATAATCAACAATAAAAATAACGGCCGAGCCTTGACGGAGCGAGATGCAGAAAGTGCTGACGGAGTTACGAGAAGATTGTTTCCAGTTAAGTTTCTTCACGGAAATGGGTTCCCTAAAGAAAGTAGCATACCTTACCATCAGTTCATTTCCTGGTACTAAAGGGCCAACTCGGGATAGTATTTTATAAGGCAAATATTTTACAAATAAGTATTTCTTGTGTGAACAAACAGAAGTATAAGAGGACCGATTCCTTATCTGAACAATATTTACAATTATTTTAGGTGTTGACTGAAAGGACAATTCAAAGCTTGGGAAAGTTATTTGTTTCCTTACAGGGCTAACCTTAGTTTGGTGGACTTAAGCCAAATAACACTTTTTTCCCCCCTCACAAAGAATGGGCTACTATATTCACCTGTCGCATTAGGTCAGCCCTACACTAAGAGCCTGTTTTGTGGACAGTGTGACTCTCAGCGTCTCAGAGGCCTGGAGATCTGGGCAGCATTTCCTTAGAACCCATTATTTCTAGAGGTCTGCTTCTAGGGCTTTGAGAAATCAGAATCAGGTAAATCTTGAAGGAGATCACAACCTGGGACACAGGTTAATAAGACAGGAAGAAAAATATTGTGTAAAGTGTGAAATAGGGGAGCTCTCTAATGGCTGTGCAAAGTCAGCAAAGTGTTTTTAAATTACTACAGATGGTCACTGCATCTGGGCACTGTGTAATGTACAGGACTGGAAATTCACCTTCAGAAGGAAGAGGTTTTCAGGTTCAAGTGATCATTTTCAAGAAGGTTCTGTCAAAATGCAGTTTGCATATGGACATGGAGTGAGAACGTGCAACTCGAAAACCTAAGTTCAAGATCAGATTTTCCAACCTGGAAAGGAGTCAGGAAGGAATACTGCTCTCAGAGTCACAAGGTTATTTGTTTCCTTTAACTTATGCTTACAACTCATTATTTTCTGAGTTTTCCCCCCAAAACAATAAAACTATTTATTAAACAGAGACCAGAGGGGCAGCTGGATGGCTCAGTCCGTTGAATGTCTGACTCTTGGTTTTGGCTCAGGTCATGATCTCTAGGTCGTAGGACTGAGCTCTGCGTTGTGCTCCATGCTTAGCGTGGAGTCGGCTTGAGATTTTCTCCCCCACCCAACTCTCTCTCTCTCTCAATAAATCTTTAAAAACAAACAAAAATTAAAAAAAAACAAACAAACCTAAAAAACAAAAAACCAAAGACCAGGGTTGAAGCTTCTCACGTTTGGACTGCTGCTGCAAGCAAAGATTCTCAAAAGCTACCGGCAAGTCAAAACCCATGGACTGACGGACCCATCTCTGACGGGGTAATTAACAGATGCCTACTGACCGCCACTCCAAAAACTTCGAAGCCTCCAAAGTTACTGAAATTACTTAGAAGTCTGTCACCTTATTACATTTTAACAGATTGAGATGTAATTCACATACCTTACCCTTCACCTACTTAATGTGTACACTTCACCGTGCTTTGTGTACTCAAAGACTTGTGTGACCAAGGCCACCATCAATTTCAAAACATTGTCATCAGCCCCCAAAGAAATTCTTCCCCTTTGGGCATGAGCTGCCAATACCCCATTTTCCACAGCCCTAGGCAATCACCAGTCCACTTTCAGTCTCTGTGTTTGTTTATTCCGGACCTTTCACACAGATGGAGTTGTACAATGTGGCCTTTCTGTCTGGCTTCTTTCACTTCCGCATGGTATTTTCCAGGCTCATCCACCTGGAGTACCTATCAGTTCTTCATTCCTATTCTGCTGGATAGCTGTATCCCGTTTTATTTGTCCATGCATCAGTCAACGGACATTTGGGCTGTTTCTACTTTTGGGCTATTATGAATAATGCTGCTATGAGCATTCACGTTCAAGTTTTTGTGTGGACACACGTTTTCATTTTTCTTGGGCATATGTTTAGGAATGGGATGTTTGAGTAATACAGTTAATTCCATGTCTAACTTTTTTTTGAAAATGTACTTATTTAGTTATTCACTAAATATTTTATTTATTAATTTGACACAGAGAGAGAGCACACAAGCAGGGGAAACAGCAGGTAGAGGGAGAAGGAGAAGCAGGCTCCCCGCTGAGCAGGGAACCTGGTGTGGGGCTCTATCCCAGCACCCTGGGATCATGACCTGAGCAGAAGGCAGATGCTTAACCAATTGAGCCACTCAGGCACCCTATTTATTTTTTATTCAAAAAAAATTTTTTTAGGGGCGCCTGGATGGCTCAGTGGGATAAAGCCTCTGCCTTCGGCTCAGGTCATGATCCCAGGGTCCTGGGATTGAGCCCCGCATCGGGCTCTCTGCTCAGGAGGGAGCCTGCTTCCTCCTCTCTCTCTGCCTGCCTCTTTGCCTACTTGTGATCTCTGTCAGATAAATGGATGAAATCTTAAAAAAAAAAAAATTTTTTTTTTTTTTAGAGAGAGAGTGTATACACACACAACCTGGTGGAGAGGGGCAGAGGGAGAAGGAGAGAGAGAGAGAATCCAGTGGGACTCAAACTCACGACCCTGAGATCATGACCTGGGCCAAAACCAAGAGTCAGATGCTCAACTGACTGAGACATCAAGGCATCCCGATATTTAGCCTTTTAAGGAACTGGCAAAATGTTTTCCAAAGTGTATACATAATTTCACTTCCATCAGCAGTGTAGGAAGGTTCCAATTTCTCTACATCTTTGCAAACACTTGTCATGCACATCTTTTTGATGTCAGCCATTCTCACAAGTGGCTACTATAAAGTGGTATACTTCATTATTATTAACATATGTTTTTAAGATTGTTTTCTGATTACAGAAGTCATACATATTGGGCACCTGGGTGACTCATTGGGATGGGCCTCTGTCTTCGACTCAGGTCATGATCTCAGGGTCCTGGGATCAAGCCCCAAATTGGGCTCTCTGCTCAGCAGGGAACCCTGCTTCCCTCCTCCCCATGCCTGCCTTTCTGCCTACCTGTGATCTCTCTCTGCCAAATAAATAAAAAAAATCTTTAAAAAAAAATAAAAGAAAAATAAGTCATACAAATTAACAAACATAATTTCTTCATGTGTATGCTCTGATTTGATTCCCACCTTCTAGGCCAACAGTAATACCATAAGTGTTGGCCCAATTATTTCCCCCTATTTTACAAAGAGAAGGAAGCTCCGGGGTGCTGAGAAGTTCAAAAGCTGGGACTTGACCCTGGGTGTGTCTAAATGCTTCTGCTTTTCACACCCTGTTATCCTGCCGTGATGGCTACTTGGTGTGTAGATAAACATATGAAGATCAAATGGGATAATGAAATGAACTTCACGAATTTCCAGCATCTACTAATGAAGAGTAAGATGCTGAAGGGTCATGGCTTTTGGATTCTAGAAATGGGCAACATGTTATCTGTTGAGAGATTAAGGAACAGATTTCTGTGGCCTCAGAGATATTTAAAGAAGACCTGGGATTAAGGAGTCTCACATCAGTCTGGATAACCTAGTGTCTTCATCACCCTGTCTGGAGAGTTGAGGACATTAAGCGTCCTAGGGTTATGGTCCTAACTAGCATCAAAATAGGTGCTAAAGGGGTTCACCTTTTAGTCTGTGCACTTGAGAGAATGAGACCAGTTCCTCCTGAATTACTGATTATCTGAACGCAGCAGGCTACCTTATTTTGGGGTTGTGGTTCTTTTCCACCTCACCTAAAACAATTCCTTTCTTTTACTTTTCATAGTTGAGGAAAAGTTATTTTGCTACAATTAAAATTATTTTGAGTTTTGGCCACCATCAGGAGCACTTCTAGAAATTAAAGTTCCTCAGGCTCTAGTTTAACATTATTAGAGGAGAGTTCCTGCTCACTAAAATCCCTTCTCTAGAAACCTATTCTGTGGCACTGTGCATGTGATTATATCTTTATCTAGACTCCTTTCAGTTTTCAAGTTTGCCTATGTGACTCAAATAGAAGGGAACTGGTCTTCTAAGTAACTACTTTGTAAACACTGCTAAAGGTGGCATATTTTCATACACAGTTTCCTGAAGAGAACTAGATGAAAGTTCCCCAACTTCAAGAATCTTAACAAGAGGAGCAGGCTAGTTTGGGGTGGGGGGGGGGAACCGAGTGAATTCAGGAATGAGCACTGCAGACTCCAATGCTCCTAATTTTGGGGATATGTGTATTTTGAACAAAGGATCTTCACTGTCTCAATCTTGGCAGCCTGAATTTGGAGGCTTTACTCTCCCAAGGGGTGAGGGGGTGGGGTGGAGACAGCAGTTCCAGTTTTACCCCTCTTAGGAATTTCGTGCTAGGGCTGAAGAGCTCAGCGGGGAGGAAAAAAGAGCCTTGTTTCTATGGCTGCAGAAAGGAAGGAAGGCGGAAGTATTGGAAGGATGATTCCTCAATTTTTATTTCTTAAAACGTGCTCTTGCAGCTGCATTTCCTCTCAACCCAACGTTTGGTGTCCACATGGAGGGAAACGCATCTTTCTTGGTCAGGCAGTGGATGGAAAGATCAAGCAGGATTTTTCCTAAATGCACAGAAGGTTGAACAGGAAAGCGGGGAGAACACGTTCTGTATCTTCTGTATTTGCTGTATCTCTCTCTGTATTTGCTGTATCTTCAGGAAGTGACCGTATTGATCTTTGAAATCATTAAGCTTTGGCATTTTGATCTAAAATGGGTTTTTTATAGTGAAATGAAAGAACGTTTGCTAGATGATTATAAGTGAACGTCTGAATTTCTAAGCGTCATTTGGCCTTCACAGGCACACCAGTAAAGGCACGGTATACTGGTGTGTCAGGGCCATCTGACCTGGTGTGGAAGCACTTGCTGGGAGGGGAGGGGCCTGACACAGAGGAAGGTGTCTGTGGGCCAAGAGGCTGGGCTCTGTGGGTCAGGCACACAGAATTTGACCTAGTCCCAGCTCTGTCACCTTGAACAACTTGCTTAACCTCTCTGAGCCACCCCTTTAAGTTAGATGACATATATACAGCATTTGGGGTGCCTGGCATGTAGGCGGTGCTCTGTAAATGTTAGCTATTACCACAGGCCTGACCAGGAGATCTGAACTACTATCAGCACGATATGGGGCCTCGCCCTTCCCGTTCATTGTAAGACATGTATCGTGTCACCTGTATCTTATCTGGCCTTTCTGTCTGAATGCCTGCTCTTGTCAGGTAGTGTGCCCTGACCCAGAGTCCCTGAGCTCACTGGGAAGGAGAACTAGGTGACGTCATCCACTGAGGGTAATGGGAGGGAGAGCACATCAGTGGGGTTGGCGAGGGTGGATTGGTGATTGCAGTTTCAGATGGGTTAAGTTTAAAGGGGTCTGGGGATCTAGCAGGCAGTTGTCCTCAAGGGATCTGTAGCTGTGTGCAGAATGTGGGGCCAAAGATAGGGCACTGAGGTCGCAGCATCCGAGCCATGAGTCGTGGTACATACCCTGAGATGAGCCCACCCTGAGATGAACTCACCCCCCTCACTTCTCCCCATGCCCCCAACCCCAACCACCCCCCCACTCCCCCCCCACCCCACAAAGCGCTGGGAGTGAGGGAGGAGCCAACAGGCACACCCATAACTGGGGAATAAGGAAGTGGCCAGTGAAATGCGGGGCTATCTCCCAGAGCCCCAGATAACATGAGGGATGGCTATCTGGGGGTTTTTTGCTTGGTATTTATTAAAATAACATTAAAAATGTAGCTTTCTCTTGAGTGGAGATAACTGCAAATCTTATAGCCTACGGGCGATTCTCTAAACTCTGCCAATCCTTCTGAAAGTGGTTTTCTAACTTGGTTAATTAAAGGAAAGGACAGTTAAACATTTTATTTAAAGATGTAATATATTTGATTTTTTAAAAAAAGTGTCTCAGGGGTGCCTGGGTGGCTCAGTGGGTTAAAGCCTCTGCCTTCGGCTTGGGTCATGATCCCAGGGTCCTGGGATCAAACCCCGTATAGGGCTCTCTGCTCAGCAGGCAGCCTGCTTCCTCCTCTCTCTCTGCTTGCCTCTCTGCCTACTTGTGATCTCTATCTGTCAAAAAAATAAATAAAATCTTTAAAAAAAAATAAATAAAAAATTAAAAAGTGTCTCAGTGACCAATAAACAAACTCTTCTGTAATACTTCAGTCATTTTATAAAATTAATAAACTCATAAATAAGGTGACTCTTTAGCTGTCATAAACATTTCGATCCAGTATAAAACAAAGCAAAACTGAAGCACCTGGGTGGCTTAGTCGGTTAAGTGCCCAACTCTCGATTTTGGTCAGGTCATGATCTTGGGGTCATGAGACTGAGCCCCACACCAGTCTCCGCACACAGTGGGGAGTCTGCTCGAGATTCTTTCCCTCTCCCTCTGCCTCTCCCCCTGCTCACATTCTCTCTAAATAAAAATTAATCTTAGGGGCGCCTGGGTGGCTCAGTGGGTTAAAGCCTCTGCCTTCGGCTCAGGTCATGATCCCAGGGTCCTGGGATCGAGCCCCGTGTTGGGCCTCTCTGCCTACTTGCGATCTCTGTCAGATAAATAAATAAAATCTTTTAAAATTAATTAATTTTAAAATTTTAATCTGGGGGGGAACTATCTGAAAAGTTTCAGCTTAGAGGAACCGAAGTCTAAATCAATCAGCTAATGACACATTTTTAAAGTGGAATCATAAGACTTTTAACATGTTAAATAACAAATTACCCTACACACTGTGAATACGGTACATATTCAAAATAGTGAATATGGGCTCTTTCACAAACTTCTCTAAAATTTTAAATACTTTGGGTTTTATTTAGTTCATCATATTTATGCTTAGTTCTAAACCTTCCCAGGGCTAAAGCACCATCTCACAAAGACATAATTTGTTTTAACATGGAACCCATACCTTAAAAAGGTCTCACCTCTGTCCGCAAGAATCAAATGACGAGTCAGCTAATTCTCAGGTCCTCTGATCCATCCACCTCCCGCACAACCTGCCACTGAGCGGAATCGATGATTCTCATCACCATCCGATAGCGCTCTGAGTTCTCCACACAACCCTTCCCTGCTGACACAGTCAGGACTCTAAACCTGCGAGCAGATGGCAGGCAAACACGGACTGGTCATGGAAGTAGATGGAAAACCAGGAATGAGAAGTATCATCGTGTAACAGAAGTCCAAGGAAGGAGAGAATTTCAAAAAAGGAAGGCAGCATCAATATCAGAAGTTTAAAATGCCACAGAATAGTCTATAAAGCACGGGGATGAAATATGACTGTTAGTCTCTCTCTCTTTTTTTTTTTTTTTTTTTTTTAAAGATCTTATTTATTTATTTGAGAGAGAGAGAGAGGGAGAATATGAGCAGAGGAAGAAGCAGACTCCTTGCTGAGCGTGGAGCCAACGCGGGGCTCCATCACAGGACCCCAAGATCATCATGACCTGAACCAAAGGCAGACGCTTAATGGACTGAGCCACCCAGGTGCCCCATGACTGTTCGTCTAAATGGTCACAAATTGAAATTTCAGATTTAAATTTTATCAGTGAACTTTTCACGTCACAGTGTGGATAGAAAAAAAAATAACCATAAATAAAGAACTAAGAAGTGAGAAACTGGGAACTGCATTTAAAGGTAGCAATGAGGGACGCCTGGGTGGCTCGGTTGTTGGGCAGCTGCCTTCGGCTCAGGTCATGATCCCAGAGTCCTGGGATCGAGTCCCACATCGGGCTCCTTGCTCGGCAGGGAGCCTGCTTCTCCCTCTGCCTGCCATTCTGTCTGCCTGTGCTCGCTCTCTCTGATAAATAAATAAAATCTTTAAAAAAAAAAAAAAAAAAAGGTAGCAATGAGTCAAGAATTCTTTAAAATTCCACTTAATATTTTAATAAGGGAAACTGGGGAGGGGGGAGTGCGGCAGTGGTGCAAGTAGCCAAAAGGGAGATAATGAGGCTCCAAGGAAGAGATGTTTATTCTGTGTTTATTTTAATTAAAAAAAAAACAAAAAGGTTTCAGTGTACTCACCGAGGAGAGCATGGACTCCTTTTTTGGAGGAAAGAAGGGTATGCTAAGAACGTGAATCAGATTTGGGACAGAAACAGCATGACTGCTTGGTGAAGCAATGCCCCAGAGGACCGAGGCTAAAAGCGAAGGAGTCCCTGTGAACAGGTTGACCTTGAACAGGAAAAGGAACACTTTATCCTCTGAGCACGGAGGGAATGAGGAAAGAATTGATAGCAAGGTAGATAGGGTGTGGTGGGGGCGGGGCAGGGAGCCAGGCAGCTGCAGGGGGCCGCCCCGGGTCTGGCCGCATGGTCAGCCAGGCAGCCAGGCGCGCCACTCACAGTTTCTGGGGACAGACTGATTCTGGGCCGGGATGGGGACGGCTCCAGAAACGGCCCAACTGGAGCCAACAGAGCTTCGGGTAAGGGAGCAGTCCATACTCATCAGAGATCAGAGGAGAAATCCTAGAGGTTTCTGTTCAATGTTAGTCTCTGGGTTCAGGAAAATGCAACCAGACGTTAAGATGTGCTCAAGAGAGTTGCTAGGATCTCTTAAACTAGAAACTGGGTTTCTTGGCTTCTAGAATCATGCTCCCTGCTTTAAAAAAAAAAGAAAAAAAAAACAACAAACAATATATATATATATATATATATATATATATATATAACTAATTTTCTTCTCCACCTTTCTCCCCGGCTAAGCTGTCCTCTTTCTTCCTGTTTCAGACTGTCACTTTCGCTGAAAAGCCTTCCCTGACCTCTCTCCCCGCCTGTCTAAATCAGATCCCACAAAGACTCTTATACACCCCTTTTATCCTTCCTTTGTTGCACCACAGGCTGAAATTCTAGTTTTATTTATGTGACTGTGTCATGTTCTTCTTTCTCAGTAGATATTACAAGCCACATGAGGATAGGGACTCTATTTGTTCTCCTCTGTATCCTGGTCAGCACATAGCTCAATGCCTAGCATGCAGTTAGTGCTCAATAAATATGACAAATGAGGGACGCCTGGGTGGCTTAGTAGGTTAAGCATCCAATGCTGGAACTCAGCTCAGGTCTTGATCTCAGAGTCATGAGTTCAAGCCCTGCACTGGGCTCTGCGCTGGGCATGGAGCCTACTTAAAAAAAAAAAAAATATGAACGGATTTATGTTCCAAGTGTATGGTGTGGGAGCATGGGATTCAAGAACTTTGCCTGTTAAAGTTAATATCTGTGAAAAATGCACAGTGGTGGGGTTCCCAGGCAGGCTGACCTCCACTTTCTCTGTCGGTCTGGCATCTGGGAAATGCTTGATGCATATTTGATGAGTCACTAAGAATTTTTGCACTATTGGAATTTTAATTCCCTTAAGAAAACAAACAAACAAACTTGTTTTAAGAGAACAAACTCAAAATAATTTAAAGATCTTACTTAAACATTAAAAAAAACTTATTTAAAAATAAATAAAAATTTCTAAAAATATTATTCTGAATAAATTATTAGAGTTCATCATTGCCTTGTTATTAATAACTATAGTGAAAATACTGATCATATAACTAAGGTAGCTTTGGAGATAATATAGAACTTTCTAGAAAACCCAATGTTTCATTTCTGAAGTTTCACACTTTTGAAATGTCTCAGAAACCTCTTCTAAGGCCCAACATTAATACTTAATGAACTTACCAATTTTTAGTACAGAAATTCACAGACTTGCAAACACTTAAAAAGGGAAAGCATCACCAGTGGGTTCTCTGCCACCTTTCTCAGAGAAGGAAATTCATGAACATGTGCATTCTGAAGGCTAGTACCATACAGTACGCAAATATTTTTCCACGTCCCACCCAAAGCAAACAAATGAAAACTGAAACTTCAAAGACAATTATAAAATATTTCCAAACTTAAAGATACAGCATCCTTTTCTGGATTTGCAACAGGAGGAAAAACAACTGATTTGGAAGAACTTAAGTTTTATATAAGTGTGTGTGTGTGTGTGTGCACGCATAGTGTGTCGGGGGATGGTGGGGCGAGTGCAAAGAGTCTAAAAAATAATCAAACAGATGGTAATTAAAAAGTGGAAATGTTTAAGATATGGAAAATGCTGAGTTGAAATAAATTAATAAAACACTGGAAACAAGCTTAACAAATTTTTTTAATGGGAGCAGCATAGTTTCCAAGAGACAGCAGCCCATTTAGGTGATGAACACCAGATGTGGGGTGTAATTCATTATAGACAAAAGAATTCTGATTAGCTTCAGGGGAGAAGGAGCAAAGAATCAGGCACCAAAGGTGGAAAAGCCAAACACAGTCCTCCACTGGCTGCTTAACGCAGCTCCCCAGTTGTCCCTAGCTAACTCCTGGTCTAAGGACAAAGTCGTTCCCTATCCCCTGCTTCAGTCAATGAATCCTGATCCAGAATCATCTAGTTCACTGGGCCACTACCACGCACCGTGGACAATCTAAACCACTGCTCTGAACCCACAGTCAGGCCAGGATCAGCTGAGTTTCTGTAAGGTCAGAGTCTCTAAAACCCACTTTCCAGGGGAGGGAGAGCTCAGAAGACAGCTATGGGAAGTCACTGAAATGGTCAACTAATTAAAGGAATCCTTGAATAGGGATGCCTTTGCCTTTGGAAGGTCCAAAATATGGGGGTCTTGTGGCAGGGGAGAAGGGTACTTGCTGAACCTCCCCAAATCCAAAGTCTATTTTCCCAGTATAACCAAGGAGGCCATGTGGCTCAGTGCACCAACTTGTCCCTACTCTGTGTGTGCGTGAGAGAGAGAATGGGGGAGGGAGTGGAGGTAGGGGGATTGTGGGTGTATTTGTCCTCCTCAAATTTTAGTCCTGCCTCTTAGATCTGAAGTCTACAGTCTACCCATCGCTTTATTTATTTATTTATTTATTTAAATATTTTATTTATTTATTTGATAGACATATCTCAAGTAGGCAGAGAGGCAGGCTGGGGGGTGGGAAGCAGGCTTCCTGCTGAGCAGAGAGCCCAATGTGGGGCTCTATCCCAGGACCCTGGGATCATGACCCTAGCTGAAGGCAGAGGCTTTAACCCAGTGAACCACCCAGGCGCCCCTACCCGTTGCTTTAATGAGAGTTTTACAGAGTACTGAGAGCACAACGCCAGACACGGACAGAGTCTGAGCACATCATTCAGTGACAGACAAAGATTTATTTACTGGACAGTCCAATAAAAGCCAAGTTATTCATAGATACAGTGTGTGCTAGAGAAGACTTAGCTTGTTGTAGTAGGAAGAGTTTTAGAGTGAGAGTAAGCATATTCCTGGATTCCAGTCTTGGCTCTGTTATTAATTCAGGGTCATGTGACTTTGGCCGAGCCATTAACCTCTCTGGGCTTCAGCAGCCCTGGAGATGAAATGGAGATAGTGAATCAAAGGATGGCTAAGGCCCTTTTTGGGTCTCACACTCTGGAATGAATGTGGCCTGTGTGTTCAGAAGAGGGAGTAATCACTCTGGGGTAGAATGAGCAAGAGTTTTCATAATAGAACTAGGGTAGTTTGTTCATTTTCTACAAGGTCTGATTTCTTTGTTGCAAAAACCCAGAGTACAGAAATGTCAGATGTAGATTGCCAATATCCCTAGTAATCTCTGCTTCACAGATAAATACTGTTAACTGTTTGGAATTTTTTTCTTCCAGATATTTTAATTCTAAGTGCTACTTACAATCATTACTATTGCTAAGTGCTAATTATAATCATTACTATCTGTATTAAAATGGAACGCCAAGTATATGTTTCTTCAACAAATTCTTACGAATTTAAAATTATATCCTGGGCATCATTCCACCATGTCATCACATACATCTCATTATGTTTATTAGTACAGGGTGTTGCACTGCGTCTGTGAGCTATACTTTCTTTAGCCGACACCTATTGACAACATAGAAATTGCTCTTTTTTTTTTCTTTTTGATTATAAACACTGATTCTAACACTATAAAATTTCTTGTATACCCATGTCCTAAAATTCAGTCTGGACACTGCCTGCCTCTCTTCCCATTCCCGTCTGTCACCAGGTACCGGTGCTGTCACTCAGTGTCTCAGGAAGCCAGCTGTATCCTTCTCTCCATCCAAAGACCTCCATTTTATTCAAGTGGAGGTCCAACAACAGGTCCTACAACCACAGCCCCTTTGTGGGTCTTCTCTCTCCCCAGCTCTGCCTCCAGAGAAGCAAATCTTATGACTTATCCATTAAAAACCTTCAATAGCTTCTTACTGTTCTTAAGGCCACTGACTTAGAATGCCTGTCCGGTCTGTAATTTGCTTTATGATCCATTGGCATAGGCTCTGGGATGTATGAGTATGTTTTTAATCTACACTCTAGGCTGGAGATTTGCTTGTGGACCACGTGGGAGGCGGTAGGAAGACGACCTTTACCCTTGCTCAACTAGATAGTGGAGGTTTCGACATCCACCAAAAACCCCTAATTGAATAGGAAGGATCACATTGGTAGAGGTCAGATTACATATAGCTCGTGGCCAACAAGGTCCTCCGCCTCCTGCCTACCTCTCCTGGTACTCCTCGTGCTCAGAACACTTCTAGGAACACTGTCCCCTCTGGCCGTGTGACTGCGCTGTTCCCTCCCCTGCCATGGGGGCTCCCAGGCCTCCTGCGAATTCACCCTCTCATCTTGCGTGGACATGGTTCCCCAGGGAAGCCCTTCCTCCCTCTCAGCCCAGGCCCCAGCTCCCATTCCATACCCTGGCAGCACCCAGGACCTCGCTCCCCGCCGTCCACACAGAAAGGTAGAGGGACACGTCTGTTGTGATCACGCTGATAACTATGAGACTGTGTCCGGGTCTGTTCTGTTCACTTTTGTATCCCTGCCAGCTGGCCTGGCCTCCGCAGACATTTGCTCAATAGAACCTTTAGATCTTAGTCCACACAGCATTAGTAGAGGGGGCAGAAAAGCTTTTTACGGCACTAAGTTCACTAACTAGAATAGGCCCGCTATAGTGAAAACACTTTACAATAAAGTTCTTAAACTAATCCAATCAAACTCACAGAGTAAAAGATGCAGAATTTATAAAATACCAAAGGTGAGGCAAAGGCTGTCTCTTTTAAATACTATAAATGCTGAGTTGGTTATTCTGAAAATCCTTCGCAGAAACGAGGACCAGGAAAAAGTCATCATCTTCATGCCTCTCTTTTTTTTTTTTTTTTAATTATTTTTATTTTATTTTTTTTTAAGATTATTAATTAATTTATTTATTCGACAGAGAGAGATCACAAGCAGGCAGAGAGGCAGGCAGAGAGAGAGAGGAGGAAGCAGGCTCCCCGCTGAGCAGAGAGCCCGATGCGGGGCTCGATCCCAGGACCCTGAGATCATGACCTGAGCCGAAAGCAGCGGCTTAACCCACTGAGCCACCCGGGCACCCTTCATGCCTCTTTTCTCCAGATTTTATAGTTTCCTTTAGTCTCGGCACTTACAGAATGATCATTTCAGCATGCAACGAAGTTCTGGTTTCTCAAAAAACCCCACACTTGTCTCCTCTAATGAAGTCCTTGGCACCCTCCCTATTTCCCACTAATACAAACATGGAATTGTGACTCCATCACCCCCCCCCCCCCGGTTTCTCTCTATGCTTGAGGTAAACCGAGCATTTAAAACAGAGCCTAGACAGAGATTTCACTGGTGACTTTATAATAAGGGAAGTTTATATATCTGGTTAGAAATCCAGGGCAAATCCTGTGTATCTAAAATGTGAAGTCTGCTGTCACTCTGTGTGTGTTTTTTATTTTTTTTAATTTTTAAAATTTTTTATAAACATATAATATATTTTTATCCCCAGGTGTACAGGTCTGTGAATCGCCAGGTTTATACACTTCACAGCACTCACCAAAGCACACACCCTCCCCAATGTCCATAATCCCACCCCCTTCTCCCAAACCCCCTCCCCCCAGCAACCCTTAGTTTGTTTTGTGAGATTAAGGGTCACTTACGGTTTGTCTCCCTCCTGATCCCATCTTGTTTCATTTATTCTTCTCCTACCCCCTTAACCCCCCATGTTGCATCACCACTTCCTCATATCAGGGAGATCATATGATAGTTGTCTTTCTCTGCTTGACTTATTTCACTAAGCATGATACCCTCTAGTTCCAACCATGTCGTTGCAAATGGCAAGATTTCATTTCTTTCGATGGCTGCATAGTATTCCATTGTGTATATATACCACATCTTCTTGATCCATTCATCTGTTGATGGACATCTAGGTTCTTTCCAAGGTTTGGCTATTGTGGACATTGCTGCTATAAACATTCAGGTGCACGTGCCCCTTTGGATCACTACGTTTGTATCTTTAGGGTAAATACCCAATAGTGCAATTGCTGGGTCATAGGGCAGTTCTATTTTCAACATTTTGAGGAACCTCCATGCTGTTTTCCAGGGTGGTTGCACACTCCATGTGGTTTTTATCGATGGTAAAGCTGGAGTGAGCTGTGTGTGTGGGGGGTGGTGAAGGTCACCTGATCGCCTCCCCCAGCCCCGTCCTTTCCTTCCCTTCCATACCCCATGATGCTGCTCTGGTTCAAACCTCACATTTTACATCTGAGATAACTGGAGGCCACAGGCTAAGACTCGGAGTTATTATTACACGTCTACCAAGGGCGGATGCATGCGAGGAGAAACACTCAGGTAGCTTCCCAGTTTTACGGATAAGGACGCTGAAAGCCCGAAGATTAAGTGAAATTAATCAAATGGCAGAACTGGGATTCAAGGCTGATGATGGTCCAGCCGTCATTCGGGGCTTTCTGGGAGCGTCGGTCCCAGCCTTCACTCCTCCAGGATCGCTCAGGAAGGGCAGCGGACCAAATAGTTTAGTGATAGAAGAAAATACAACCTTGCTCCCAGCGTCTTTTTAAAAGGCTCACATGAATTAGACGGTCAGCACTTACAAACAGAAATGAGTAAAGACATTTAATGGGACCAAACATGCATAGGACGCGGTCATCTGTGTTTGAGGGGATGATTCTGATGGCTTCTGACTTAAGGCATGCGTGGACGTGTGCCTCACCCAGTCACACCTGCCATTAGGGGCCCCACAAAGTGCTAGGGTGGCAAATTCTTCAGTGTTTTTTTTTTTTTTTTTCCTGCTTGTTTGCTTGTTCTGCTTTTTATTCGTCTAATGAACTCTTACAGGGTAACTGCCCGTCAAGGGTGCAATTTCAGTAATTTTACTTTCTCTAAAGATACCTCAGCTTTTTTTTTTTTTTTTGGATTACATGGAAGTCACATTCCTTTTGCTCCATTAAATCTTTGAATTCAGGCAGGGTATTATTGGAAGACAACCCTCTAGCTTGCTCCACACCAGAGGGCTGTGACGGCTCTACCCTTCCCTTTGTTTTCAGGCTCACCTCCCTGGAACTACATCTCAGCCCTGCACTTCAGCACAGGAAACGCTGGCCTTTAGCTTTGACAAGAGAAAGCCGCCCATCAGTAATGGAGGCTGAACTAACCTAAGGCGGGAGGGTCAGGCCTCCATCAGTGGTCTTCTGAGGCTGGACCCCTGCCTGGGTTGCAGCGCTGCACTGAAACTGTTACTGTGTCCATTTCCAGGACATTTGGCCTCCCTCACCAAAACCAAATCCCAGTGAGGATCATAAAGCCTGTCCTGTCAAGTTCAAAAGAGAATGCAGATAAATTGGACTTTGTAAACTAATTCTTGACTGTCTAGCCCATTAACTCTGTTTTATGATTCTTTTTAGAGATGACTGCAGCAGTAAATGCATCCTGGGACATGCTAGACAGGCAGCAAACCAGGATTCAAACCCAGGTGGGTCATAGTGACCCTGACCTTAAAACCCCAGCTCTCCCAACTTCCCCAGGGTGCCCAGCAGAGGCTGGGAAACACAACAGGGGAAAGAATTGCTTTGAAGTCTTTCAGTCAAAGAGTACAGGGCTTGGGGAGTGGGGGGAGGGAGTGGAGCCTAGGGGTCCTGCCTTTGTTTTGCCTCTGACTTGCTGGGTATCCTAGAAAGAACAGCTTTCTCTCCCCAGGCTTTGGTAGTCTTATCCCTAAAACCAGGTGTCTGGATCATTGAAGCTCCTTTCCAGGTAACGATTCTGTAATCTACAGACATTTTCGGAGCCTTAGCTTAGTTGCTTAAGAAAATAGGCTTAAAATTTTACTTGGAGAAAAGAAAGATCTTTTTATCACTGAAAGAATCAAAGGAAAAGGCTGCAAAATTACATCCTTTGAAATATAAAGTGTGATTTGTTGCTACTGGAATCAACACAGGGATTCAACTCGATAAGGAAAAGAGGTGAGAGCGAAAATGTTTTTATGAGGCATTTTTAAGTTTCCATGAAATAATTACTTTAAAATTTAACTTCAAGCATCTGAGTTTGGCACAGTATCTATGAGGAAGGAAGGAAGGGAACCCCAGAGCAAAAATTGATCAGTTTGATACTTTCCTCCAAAAACCAAACAGAAAACCTGCAGAGTGCTTTGTGGGTTAGTCAGAAGACTCGGCTTGGAGTCAGTAGACCGGAGTTCAAGTCTTAGCTGAGTGACATCCCGACCTCTCACTGTCCTTAACTTATGAAAGGGGCACAATAACCCTATCTCTACAGATGTCACGGGGAAGATCTAATAAACTGAAGAACTATAGGGAGAGCTGTTCCATTATAACTCACTGCCTGCCAAAAACAATTCTTTCACTATATACAGGGAAGGACAAGGGATAGAGATTTGGAACTTTGTTTGAACTTCTTAGCCAAACTTCTGAGCCAAAGCTGAAAAACTGCTACGACTCAAAGGAGGGGGAGAAGCTGCCTGAAAGCAAACAGAAAATCAAAACTACCATTCCATCAGAAAGGATCTTCCTTTTCAGGGCTAAAGAAGGCAGAAGTAACATCCCAGCCTTACCCAGCCTTAAAGTGTGGAAATGCAGTTCAGACCCTGGCAATCCAGAACCATCTCACTTCCTTTTTTTTTTTTTTTTCTTTCCTCAGAATGCAAGTTCTCAGGCTTTGGTTTTCAGACTCCACTGTACTTAGGAATCGTCTGGGGATGTTGTTAAGATGCTGATTCTGATTCCACAGATCTGAGGTAGCATCAAGACTGCATTTCTAACCAGCTCCCAGGTGGGCCGCCATGTTGCCGGACCATGGACACCACTTTTGAGTACAAAGGTCTTGGCTTTCTAAGGAAAAAATGGTGGAGGGTTGCTTCTGGAGACACGAGGACATGGATTTGAATGCTGTCTTCATCAGCTCTTCACTTTGGGGCCTCGGGCAGGGAATTTCTCTGTATAATGAGACTAATACCTGTCTTATATAAGTGATAGAAGATCCTTTGAGACACTAATAAATAGATAACAATTCTTTTCAAATTAGTCTTTCCCTTGGCTCCCCTAAGCTCATTATCTTGTCCCTTACTACGCTTTTCTGATGATCCAGCTGGCTTATTTCTCTTTACTCTGAATCTCATTGTTTAAACAGCTTGGGTGCCCATGCACACACACCATACGTTCTTTGAGGGCACAGTCGTCCCTGATTTTCTTTCTTTTACCACATAAATGAAGTCAAAGTATTTTTAAAGTTAAATTGGGTTCATATGGAACCCTGAGTTGTATGACAACACCATCCCTCCCTGTCCCTGTAGTGTCCTGCAGCAGAGGCAGAACAGTGTGCTGGTTACAAACATGGGCTTTGGGTCAGATCTGAGAACTAAAGCTGGTTCCGTTCCTGGCCAGCTGCGTTTCCTGCCTAACTCAGACTGACATGTCTGGGTCGCAGTGTCTTCACCTATAAAATAGGATTTTTGCCTTCACCTCAAGCGTTGCTGGGAAAAGTAACTTACGTTAAGTTATGCGAGTGCTTGGCCAATGCGGTAGATTGCAAAAATGATCATGATTCCCCACCCCTCACCAAAGCCTTCCTGTTCTCTAAGCTGATTTTGCCTGTTCCTCCTGTCAAAGGTGGTGTCTACTTCTCCACCTTCTGAGTCTGGGCTGGCCTCCTCACTGGCTTTTAGAGGAGACTGGAGGAGAAGCAAGCAGCTCGGGTCCCTTTCAGCCTGGGCTTCACGGAGCACGACTTCCATGCTCCCTCGTACTGCCCTGGGCCAGTAGGTGGTGAATAAGTGAACCAGCCCAGGTGGCGGGGGCAGGGCTGCCTTGTGACAAATGCATGAGGGAGTCCAACAAGTCCAGTGCCACCCCCAGGCCCCGACTGCTGACCCACACAGTCATAAACTAAATCAATAGAAGCCATTTTCAGCTACCACGTTTTTGGACCGGTTTGTTACACAGCAACAGATAATCGATCTACGTAATTTCTCCATAAATAGTGGCTGTTATAATATTTTGGGGAAAAGCTACTTAACCAAAGAATCAACTCCCCATACCACTAAAATCTGTCCTTTTCAACCAGTAGTAGTAAGGTGTCTGCACTGGGAATTGGGGTTCTCGGATGTGGTCCCAGCAGTTTTTGTGTTAGGTGACCGTATGACCTCATTTTGCCTCTCGGAGCCTCAGTTTCCTCTAAATTAAGGTGCTCAGAACAAGTGATTTTTAAAGTTCTTTTCTGTTTCTAAAAAGGATTGAGGTGCACTTTTCCAGAATGCGACACTTACTTCCTTGCTAACAGACGGTTCTGAACCCAGTTTTTCCTGTCTTGCCGACTCAGAATGTCATCACAGGCAACCTTTGCTATATTGGTTTCGGTGTTTAGCAGCTGGTTATGACTCCATCTCCCACTGATCCGAACGGCCTTATGCAGAATCTGGGAGGTGAGCCTATTGGCTCCCTGACCACCAAAGAAGAGGGCTAATGCTTCACAGCCTTGACATGCAGACCCAATCTTTATCACACTTAAATGACCCAAGGTTTGCACTCAATTACCAAATGGAAGGAAAAAGACATACCACCAAAATCACAAGAATTGTCCAAGCTCTAGCGTGTAGAGATGGACTTTGGGACTCCGAAATAAGTGAATCACACATAAATCTGAATACACATTGCATGATAGAGCTCTGTGTGGGGCAGTGACAGAGGTGACTGTCCCTCTGTTGTAGGCCCTCAGTGCCTCATGTGTCCCACTGGGGTGCACTTTGACACGGTGACACACGTCATGCTGCCCGGCTGTCCCCTTCGATGACGGCTACCCAGTCAAGAGTCAGGGTGTTTTTATTCCTAGAAGGAGTTGAGCTAAATCGGTGAATGTGCATGCAAAATGAGGGTAACCGTAGATCCTAACTTAGCCCTCAGATGTATGCATTTAAGTCTGCGTGAAGCAGCGCTGGGTTGTTGAAAGTGAGAACTATACTTGGCTCATTCTTTATCAACACCTTTCCCCGTGACAGAAACAAAGGGCATGCAGCCCGAGAGTAACATCCGTAGAAGGGAAAGCACGTGGCAGGCAGCTACCTGCCTGCAACAGATGTGTTTTGGAAAAGACATGGAAATCAACTGCAGAGACTTGAGTCACTGATGTTGGCTGATGTTCCCAATAACTTTGTCCTGCTAAGTACCTTCAGAATCAACTCACTTCTCACTCCCCTCTCGGGTGGAGCGTTACAGCAGCTGCCTTGCTGGGATCTTTCCCATTTCAGTCTTCTCATCACAGCCAGAGAGAACTTTCTAAAAACAGAGCTGCTCTGCCTAAAATGCTCCGTTGGCTTATCTGAAGATGGCAAGGTCCCTGAAGGCAAGGACGGTGCCCCTGGCACCCCACTGAATGTGTGTCTGATTATCTCTGGCCTTACAAACTTGCTGTCTCCAAGGTCAGGAAAGGGTTTCCCTTCATTTCAGAGAGCCACGTGTCCACTGAGTAGAACGGAATTCGCTGCTTGGGGTAAAATTTGAGACCTACTCCTTTTTCTTTTAATATTCGCTACAGCTCAGGAACATCTTTCCCAAGATCCTGGATCACACTGAGCTAGTGTTTTCACTTCTCATAAATATCTGCTTCAGGACACATGTTCACCTGATGGCTATATTAAGTCTTAGGATAGGGTCTTTTTTTTTTTTTTTAATTTAAAGATTTTACTTATTAGAGAGAGAGAATGTACATGAACAGCAGGGGAGAGGGGAAGAGGGAGAAGCAGACTCCCCGCTGAGCAGGGAGTCCAACATGGGGATTGATTGCAGGACCCTGAAATCATGACCTGAGCCAAAGGCAGATGCTTAACAGATTGAGACCCCCCCAGGTCTGGTGTCCCAGGATAGGGTCATTTTGATGATATATAGTGCTTCCGAAGATTCCAAACTCTATGGGACCAGGATATTCTCAGGTGAAAAGGGAGTGTGAGTAGACAACAGATTGAATTTCATGTCATTCTCTTACAACAGTATTCAGGTGCTGACCACATTAAGAAAGGCTACAACTGGGTGAACCATCTGACCTGCAGATGGGTGACAGCTCAAGTCTATCCTCCCCTAGGATGAGTCCATTGACTCTTCTTTTCTAGGTATCTAGAAAGTCTACCTGCAACCAGATAATCAATCTAATGACCCACACCCTCGCACCAAAAAAAAAAAAAAAAAAAAAAAAAAAAGCAGGAGCTAGCTACTATTTAACCAAGACCGCAAAAGAACCCAAGATTCAGGGCTACTGGAAACATTGTGAAACCAAAGGAATTTGGAAGGCCAGGTGGAGGAAACCCAGCTAGCTACTGGGAGACTGGAATCCCTTCCAAGCTCAGTAAATGGGCTCTTGAGGGCCCAAAGGCAGGGCAGTTCCAGGAGGAAGGAAGTCAAGTATCTGCACTGCCCTTTGGCTGGGATGTGGTTCTGGCCAGAACTTGGCTAGGTTGTGTTTCCAAGCTCAGAAAGACATGAGGTGGGAAGTCAGGATAATCATTGTATTTTTCGGCTATTGAACATACTTACATGACCTGCAAGTTTCTATCTGGTTTTAATCTAGATATTCACAAGCTCTAGAACATTGCAAAGATGTCACTGGAAATGGAAACCGTTAGAGCCATTAAGGACCAGGCCCTGGGGCCAGATGCCATGAGACAGGTACTTATCACGTACTTGCCGAACAGATAGAGCAGGACCAGGATGGACACGGAGTGAGCAAAGAAGAGAAATAAGTCCAACCCCACCTCCTGTATTCATCATGTCTGTTCCATTCCTGTTGTGTGATCAAGGCAGCTTCTTATATCTGATTCTTCACACGTTACGGAAGTATAAAGAACCCCAGAGTCCCACTTAGCCGTAAGAGCTTCAAAGCGCAGTTTCAAAGACCTGCCTCACGACCGCTGAGGTGTTCTATAGATACTGATGTGCAGCATCAGAACCTTAACATCTGTCTCCTTAAAATATTAACCGGATGATTAGATGTGCGTATAAGTGGAACATTTTTGTGGGAATAAACAAAATTTATTGTGTTTAAAAGCAGCCACCACTTTCTATTTCTTTCTGATTCAACTCTCAAATGTTTCTCATCTTTTCTACAGCCTTGCTCCTCACAACAGTGTGGGTACAGCCCACCCAGGACACTCATAAGCCTTGTGAAAAACGCCACCAGTAATTCTCACCGAGACAGGAAAAAAATAAAACACGCTATTCTTTAATGATCTGAAACACCTCCTGGAACCCTGACTTCCTCTAAATTCACTGGGCAAAAGTCTATACCACAATGGAAAATAAAATGTACTAAGTTACTAAAGGGAGTTTTTGTTTTATTTTTGAGGTTAATTACAGTCCTGGAGTGGGGGGAAAAAGTCCCACTGATTTAAAAATCTGTCTTGTATCACTGGAAAAATTCTTCAGTGGTGGTTTGTGAAAATCTCACCTCATCAGGGCTGCCAAGGTCAAATGAGACCCAAGCAATCGACCCGGGAGATGCTTGCCTAATTGTTAAATATTCAACAAACAATTTGTGACCATTTAACAGTTTGCACCTGATACGCTCCTTCAACACGTGCAGCTTCCTAGCGCTGCACCCTCCCCTTCCCACCCCTTCCCACCAGCGCCACCCAGGGCGCCAGCACCCCCACCAGAGCAAATCCTGGGACCCAAGGACATTTCAAAGAAACAGCGGCGGTCAGCATTCCATTTCCGTTTTATTCGAAAACGCTCAGATGTTTAAAAATGGGGGAGGGGGACACTTAGAAATAATGACAATCTCTTGCAGTTTTTCCAACTCAAGTTCTCGGGCGCTGCGGAAAGTTCATTAATTAGGGATTTAAACCAGAACTGTTTCATACACCACAGCTTTCCCAACTGTCCCGGTGTTGCGTTTGGGGCATTCGTAGAAGTCCCGCCCGCGCCCGCCGTCCCCCCTTCCCGCACCCGGTGGGCGCTGGATCTGGCCTCCCTTTCCGTGCCTTTGTTGAATTCCGTGACTTTTCCGAAGTAATCAAACTGAGCCCTGCCTCGCCCCATTTTCACCCCCTCTGTCAGAAGGAAGTAAAGAAATAAGAACGACCTGCGAGAAAGTGGGGGAAACAGTGTCCCCAAGCCGAGCGGGGCAGGAGGCAAGCCCGCGACGGGGTCGGGCGCGCGGGGCGAGGGACGGTCCCTACCTGGGGCCGGGCGGCGGCGACGGCGGCGGCGGCGGGGTCGCGGCGCCCATGGCTTCGCCGGCCTCGGGCGGCCGCGCCGGGAAACACC
Organism: Mustela nigripes; assembly: GCF_022355385.1. NCBI lineage: Eukaryota > Metazoa > Chordata > Mammalia > Carnivora > Mustelidae > Mustela > Mustela nigripes. The sequence goes on along the minus strand of NC_081557.1, from coordinate 233,493,540 downwards.
AGCGGCTCAGCGCAGCCGGGAGCCCGCCGCGCTCGCAGCGGCCGCCCCGGCGCAGTCATTGGGCCGGCGCGTCACGTGGCGCGGCCGGCGGGCGAGCCTCCCCGGCACGCGTAACCCTTTACCTGCGCGCCCCGGGCCGCGCGGGGAGCCTCCGGCCGTGCGACCCTTGGAGCCGGGCTGGCCCTCTCTGTGCAGCCACGGCCGGGGCTTGTGCCCACCGTCTGGCCGTGCCAGGACGCGTCTGGGCGCCTACTTCTCTGTCCTGCTGGAAGGAGAGGGGAGACTGCTCTGCTTCGGGACGTTAGTGTGGGAGATGCGGAAATTTGGCCCCGGGCAAAAAGATCTGTACCCCTTCACCCCGTATTTTTGTGTTTGGGGTTCCAGACTCTTCCGTTTCGACCTGGTGGTGTGTGCGCTATCGCCTGCCCGCGCTATCGGAGTAGAGAGAGGGTCAGGGACACCGTGCGGACGCTGTCCTGCTGTAACTCGCAGGGAAGTTGCACACACTCGCCTCGCCTGCACACTCGAGACCACAATGGGAGCTCGACGAGGTCCTGCTTCCCCCGCCCCCACTTCCCTCTCTTTTCCTGGGCTGTTGGAACCCCGGCTGCAACACCGTGTCCACACCTCCGGAGCTCCACGCCCCTCCTTGCTGCAGTGCGCGCACGTCAGGAGGGTAGCGAGCGGGTGGCTTTACCCGAAAATACTGCTTAGGTGTCCCAAGTTCTTTTCACCTGTGTTCCCAAGCTGGGGATTGACAGGAAAATGTGTTGAGCAACTGCGCCATCTAGCATACCCTCTTCTCTCCCCTTCCAGTTATCCAGGGAGAGTGAGGATAAAACAGGTTGCCCCGGAATAGGACAGTATTATTTAAAGACGGACATAATGTCCTTAGTTTCTAACGGGCCCACTTTAGGGATTCCGGCTCCATTTACACATCTATCACCTTTTACGGGAGCAAACTCATGTTTTTGGGCATCTTGCCAGTCGCGTAGTAGCTGCATGCTTTAAAATGATAGATTTAGAGGGAACTTACATGCTAGTTTACATCATTTTCTGGTAAAATCCTTTGTCACAATAAAGAAGTTGTCGTGTCCAACTTCTAGTGGATGCTTTAGTAACGCCCACAGAATACTGATACGTTTATCAGTTAAGTTACTCTGACCAAAAAGACATTGGTATTTATCTTAGGTTTTGAAGTGTGGTTCCCAGGCTAGTGGAATCAGCTTCATCTGGAGGGATTCAATAAAAATGCAGATTTTGGAGGCTCTACCCCCAGACATACAGATTCTGAAATCATTGGGGATAGGGAGGGTGAAGCAATCCGTGTTTTGCAGAATGATGCACACTCCAGTTTGAGAACCACTGCTCTGAATATGCTGAAGCAGCTGGCTGGGTTACCTTCATCTCTCAAAGGCAGGGATTCTGTAAAGCTGAAGGTGGTGGTGTTATCGGGAATCTTAAATTAGGTGTTATATAATTTGTCATATTGTTACACTGAAAGGAAACCCCCAACATGTCCATATGTGTGTTATCTCTACTCCATGCAGATCATGTGGAATGCCAAATGCAGCTGCGAAAGGACCCTTGTGAAAAACACAGAAGGAAAAAATCCATGGTTTCTGGATGCACGTGGGAGTGAAACACCATGATTCAGTGAGTGTTTTAGGTGTGTTCGTGTTTTCATTGGCATATAAATCGTTCCAACCGATGAGTCAGAGAAGATAGGAAAACTAATTTGTTTGAGCGGATTTGTCAATAGACTTCTAAATTTGTCCATGTGGTTCTAAAAAAAAACCCCACAATTTTAAAAAGTATATGACATTCGCTGAGTTCGAGAGTTTCATGCTGTATGGATTGAACCAGCCAGGCGCCCCCAGAATCAAGCTTAAAAAGCCAACATAGCTTCCAAAGTCATCCATAGGATATGTTGACTCTCCCTGTTCCCTGTTTGTCCTCACGCAGCTTCCTTCACCTGCGATGTCTTTTTGACATTCTGACAGCTAAGTGCCATTTGTCCTCCAAGCCTCCACTGTCCCCTCCTCTTGGCCATTCTTTTTGAATCCCAGTTCCAGTTAGTTGCTCCTCTGCAGTGGAGTCTCAGCATCTGCCTTTCACTTTTATTAATAACTTTTTTTTTTTTTTAAACTACAGTCTGTCTTACATCTAATTTAGTTGCGTCTCCTTTAGATTGTAGGATTCTGGAGGGCAGAGGTTGTTTGTGACTCACTTTCAGATCATCCTAGGGCATAAGCACAAGGCCTTGGACAAAGCAAACACATGGTATTTGTTGTATTCCTGACCCTGGGAAAGAAGATATTTAAATTTGTTAAACAACAAACTCCATGTGTATGAAATGCTTTTATGCAAGCAGTGACGATCCATTTTCTCGGACCTGAAAGAGAAGACTTAACCTTCAGCCTAAAGGATTTAGATTAGAATCCAAGAAGGAATTCCCAGCGTGGGTAGTAGAATTAAGGAAAGTTTCCAAGGGGGAATAAACTCTAAACAGAAATACGTCTCAGCCACATAAAGATGAAACCAGATAGATAATTTCTTCAATTTTTTTCTTAATGTCTCGATTTTAAGTTTCTCTGAGAATAGTTATTTCATGAAACTGGATATAAAGTTTTCATCTGATTATTTCCTAGTTATCCTCACATAAGCTCTTCATTGCTAACTTGTTTAAAAAAGTTTTTTGTGAGTGTGTGTGTGTATATGTGAGAGAGGATTCTCAATTCCCAGAGGCAAGAAATGGAAAAAGGTGCCTATGGGAGGAAGATCCCCCGTTGTCCTGCCCTCTTACCTGGAGGCAGTTTGTGAGCGGGATGATTCCTTGCTTATAATTCTTCCTACCTTGGCTCCAAGCCCCAGAAGGGTGCACACTGTCCTTGCACTTACCCATAGAACATGTTTCCTATCTGTTTTCCTGTTAAGACTGTGAAATCCTAGAAGGCACAAGCTACTTTACTAACCTTTGCATTCCTGGCAAAATGCGTGACCCAATAACTTTGCTAAATGAATACATCCACACTCTTGGTTTGCTTGTACCTCCTGGAAGTTTGCAAAGCCCTCTGGTGATCTTTAGAGCCTCGCCTCATCTCTAACCTGCAAGTTGGAAAACATTTTGTAGGTCATTATCAGAAAGTGCCTACGGGATACTCAATGCTATATTTTGTATGCTTTGGGAAAGGTAACAAAGAGCACATTGATATCCTATTCAGTGATTCCCCCTGGGCCTCTGTTTCTAGGTTTTTACATCTATGAATTCAAAATACTAACAGTACCTACTTCATAAGGCTGTTGTGAAGATTACATGGCTTAGTACATACAAAGTACATACAGCTCCATACAGTACATACAGCTCCAAAGCTTTGTATATACTATACACCAAAGCTCTGATGTATAGTAAGCATATTATTATTATTATTATTATTATTATTATTTCTGAAAATCCCTACACTTGCAAAAGTTGGGGAGGAAAAACGCCACGCAAATCTTAGTTTACCTTTTATTCATACAAACAATACATACACAAGACTGTTCATTGTTTGAAGACGGCAATAATTTTCTAGTGTAACAACTCTGTAACAAAATTTAACTAAATGTAACATTTATGAAAATATAAATCTCTGATTGGGTAATTCTTCCCAACAATACAAAGTTTACATAAAAACATTCAATATGAGCTATCAGTTGCAAACAAGTTAGGAAAAATCATTCAAGTCACTTGTTAAACTCTATTGGCTGTTACATAGAATATTCACACACTACATTTAATCCATCTAGGCATTTAATTCTTAGAAATGTGCGGCATGGAGGTCCGACTGATAAGGACAGGAATAGGAACGTGTTGCCTCAGAAGAACTAAAGAAAAAAAAAAAAGCACTGACTCATACAACTCCAGGTGATCTCTACATGGGCTGGGACTTCGCCGGGCTAACTCCCTTTCTGGCTGGTAGCTGGACCAGGAGGAAGATCCTGAAAAAAAGTCTTCGACCGCAGAGTGGGGTGTTTATGTCTGAATCCTGTCTCTGTGTGCTTACACATCAACTTGCTTTCCAAAGTGAAATGCAATGAGCTTGCATTCCTTTTGGATTCGCTCACTTTTCTTCTCCATTTGCAAGAACAATCAAGATGTCGCTGTCTTTTTTCTCACATTCCTCCCCAACATCCCTATTAGGGCTAGAGCAAAAGCTCTCACTCCCTTTATCTCGCCGCTGAAGATCTGCCTGCGGATGCGTGGTGAGTTCATGGCGGAGATGGGCTGAGAGCACATCAGTTCCTTGGTCCTCATTCTGCCGCCGCAAGTCACTTTCCCGTCACTTTCAAAGCAACTGAGCATTGCTGATACCCTTCTAAAACTCATCCAAGGACAGGCCATGTGGAGCCTATGGAAGGAAGAAAATCACTTTCCCCCTTCTGGGATGTGGTATTTTCTTTTAAGTAGGTGAAGTAGTGTTTAAAAAGTATTTAAGACTATAAAGGCCCCGGGGAGCCCTCCAGCAGAAAGGGTGACAGAGGAAGAAGCCTACATATAGAGGGGGGAAGTAGGAAAGTGATTACAAACAGGGACAAGAAGGAACCTTTGGACACCCTTAAGATTTGGGGAATAGTTTAGCACAAAGACAGGCATTTCAGCTTGTCCCCGAATATTTGGTCGTATGTCTGCATTTTCCACAGGAGATAGGAGGAATGAGAGTAAGGCAGATGTCTTCAGTATTTCATAGATGGCGTGTCACGAAAGCTTTCTTTCTGTTAAGATTTACTGCAGGGATTGAGGAAATAATGGATGCTTCCATACGACTGACTGAATAGCCCAGACTTTTGTTAGTACAGTGATGGAGATGAACAGATGTCTTGACCAACTTTATAATGCCCTTTCTATAATTCCACTTAAACGCCCAGCACAAATAGGCATTTCAGAAAGACATGAAAAGATTGTGGTTTCTCATTAAACGTGTTTCTTTCGCCGTCCAGGACGTAGTTTAAAAATCGTATGTTCCATTATATAGAAACCCTTGCATGTGACTGTCTCAACTGTATCTTAATGAAGACTGACGGCGTGCTCAGTAGCCCTATGAGAGTGGTACTTAGTACTTGTGCCCAGTCCAGTGCATGGCCTCACATTTCACGTCCTTTCTCCTGGGAAACTTAGGGATGCAAGGGAGCATTTTTGTTACGTGATTTTGCACCTTTGACCTCCCATCTGCAGACTGGGTTTACACAGTTGTCAGGATTGTAAAATGTAAGGAGAGATTAAGGCTGTGTTTACTTATGGCCACACAATCATTGGAGGTCAAACGGCTCTTTCATGTTTGCAATTCCAGACGATTTCTGTAGCACTCATTCCAGTCCGAGGGGTCTGTATATGGTTCTAGCCTCCGTCATCCAAGCCCATGGAATGAGTTACGCTGCTGCTTCCCACCCAGCAAACGTAAAAAATATCCAGTCAACCACCACTTTTAGAAATTCTCTGTCAAGGTGTCATTCCTGGATTAATGTTGACAAAAAGAGCCAACTCAAAACCGATTTCGTGTTTGTCTTTTTGGCGAGCGTGTGAATGCTGGAACTCCAGCATCTTTCCTGTCTTTAAAGAAAGGAGTAGTTTATCATTTGGGAGACAGAAGATACTTATTTTTTTCTTCCTTCTGTTTGTGTATCGTGCCTGTCTGCTGAGCGAGAAGAATGTTTTGTCAGTTGTCAGGGGTGTAGCTGTGGCCCCTGGGCTCCAGGGCTGAGCCCACCCGGTCATAGCAAGGGTTGTGTTTCTTGGATGGCGTTGCCTCGTTGGGCTCAGAGGAGTCGCTCACCGTGATGGGACTGTCTCTTGCAAAGACCTCAGTAGACTCTCTCCATAAGCAGTCCACAGACACCTTGAAACAGTAACTACTGCACTTTGGCCTGGATGCCTGTGTCGCGTTGTTGAAAATCTGTCTGCTGTTTGAAGTGGCGATTTTAATTTTCAGTGCGGCGTCTACGCGGTCCACCACTGTGTAGATCCCTATGCTCCCGTCGTCAAAACCCACTATGATGTTGAGGTGCCTCTGTGAGAGGGCAAGAAAAGTTGGTGTTTTGTAAAGGGAACAAGCACCGATATTTTTGCCATCGGCCAGTCTCATTACAATCAGACTGGATATCGCACCGTTTTCGTCCTCTTCCTCCCCGTTTCGGAAACAAATGTACACCAGGTAGCGACCATCTCGAGACAGCCTCTGCCTCCAGATGACCCCAGAGGCGTGGACCACCCGTAGTTTACCGCTGTGTAAGTCCAGCACATTGATATTCTCGTCTCCCCTGGATATAATGCCTAGCTTGCCGTTGGGAGAGATCTCGAAATCCTCCAGATTTTTCAAGAAGTTGTTCGGAAGCTGCACACGGCGACAGATGACTTCATCTGTCAGACTCCAAATATTCACTGTCTCGGCTGACGTGATAAACACGATGATGTCAGGGCAGTCGGGGATCAGCTTAAAATTCACGATGGTGGTGCCGTCTTCGCAGCAGAATTTCTTGGTGATGCTGCCCGTCCAGAGACTGACGGCCAGCACTTTGCTCTGGGTCATGCCCACCACAAAGGTATTTGCTGAGGTTATAAAGGCATTCTGCAAAGTGGTCAGAATGTTACACACCCTGTGGCCTGTGGCCAGTCTCCAGACCCTGGAGGCATTTTCCTCACAGAGAGAGACCACAAACTGGTCATTGTGGGTGATCAGGAGCTGAGATATTCTCTGCCCATTAATTCGGAAGAGGTTCTCGCCACTGCTGGTGTGCCAGACGTACTGACTGCTTTTGTCATCTGATGTCACCATGACGTCTCCAGAGGAGGTCAGCACGCAGTGCTCGACTATCCCTTCGTGCTTGAACACTGCCTCAAGGAAGCCGCTGCTGAAGTTCCACTTGTGGACACAATCCGAGCCATCGAGGGAATAAATGATTTCCCCTCTGGCGGGTAACACCAGGCTTTGGATGGGTTTCCCAGTCTTATCTATGTTGGACATGGCGGTGATGATGTCTATATCCCAGATGGAAAGAACACCACTAGTTGACAAAGAGAGCAGCATATTGTGGTGACTGGATTTCACCAGCTTGACTATGGTACCTGAGATTTCCTGTAAGCTCGCCATGCATTGCCCGGTGTCCCGCCTCCAAAAAAACACAGCTGAGGTATTTTCCATGGTCGCGATGATGCAGTCCCCGTTTTTGGACAGCACGGCAGATATAAAACGTTCGTTGTGCTTAGCTCTGAACTTCTCGGCCACCTTCCACATGCCGGTATCTAAGAGCTCGATGCTGAGGGCTTTACAGATCAGAATCGCATTTTGGTCCTCCGAGAGTTCCACGCTGACCACCTCACTGTCTTCTCTTCGGCAGTCGAAGTCGTCAGTCAGCTGGGGATTGGAAATGTCCTCAGTATTCCAAACCGAGAGGCTTCCCTCGCTGTCCACCATTACCATCTCTTGAGCCGTGTCCAAGATGAGAAGGAACTTCACAAACCCACCGGAAAATTCAGAAGTCACCGTGCATAACTTTTCTCCACTCCCTAAATGAAATATGGTGGTGGTGTTCAGGTACTGTCCACAGAAAGCATACATGCCATCCAGAGAGCACTGGACACAGGTCACTTCATACCAGCAGTGGAACTGGTAAAGGGGCCACCCGTAGAGCAGATCGATGACGGTGACATCTTTGCTGGCTTCAAGCCAAGCCAGGGCATGGTTGACAGACAAGGTAAACCCATTGATGTAGGTGGAGCTGCTTCCGTGCTTGGTGCCTTTGATTTCCACTTCAGACAGAAGACACGAATTTACATTGTCGTAAATCAGCAAGGTGTTATTTGTCGTGGCCACCACAAGATACTTTTCGTCACTGGTGAGTTTCATACCCAGGATGACAGACTGGGCTGTGGTGATCTGCCGGAGGAGTTGACGGGTTTCCACATCCCAGGTGCTGATGGAGCCGTTCTCTAGAGCTGTGAGGACTGTACTGGGGTTACAGGTAGGCAGAATCTCGGTGACATGCAGGTGACTAGAGGACAAGGGGAGACGTTCCGGGCTATATGTCACATCCATGGATGAGTGTAATGGCACAATGGAGCAATATTTGGGCCCATCTTTGTCACATTCTAAAAGGAGATGTCTGAGTTTGGGAAGGGAACTTACAACAGGCAGCAGCCTTTGTTGAAGCTCTGCGGAAAGCGAGCCTGGAAACGCAGTGACCTTGGTTTTGATGCCGCGGAGAGTGCTAGCCAAGAACTTCAGCTCCTTCTCTTGCGAGTAGTTGTAAGCCAGCTCGATATCTGTAAGCACTTTGTCGAACTGGCCAATTTTGATCATGGTGTAAAGCCAGCTGAAGTTCATGATAATCCCGTAAAGCAGGTCATCGGTTTTTCCACACCTTGTCAGGTGGTGCAAGAGCTCAGACATTTTCCGATGATTGACGAAGAAGATGTCAGGCTCCAGTGGATTACACTGGAAAACCCAGGGCTGGTCTGGAGCCTGCCTATCAAAGGAAGCCTGTTCCATGAAGTGCTTCTCTTCCTCAAGCAAGCTTTTGCTCTCCAAGTCAAGGCAGCCATTCAAGTAGGGGTCCTCAAGGCAGAAAGCTTTCCTCCTGCCCCCTGACCAGACTCCCAGAAAGTAATCTGCCAGGATGGCGTGCATTTCACGCAGGTCACCATCGTCCTGCAGATACAACTTCTGGGCTATGAGCTGCAGGTGTCTATTGGCCCAGACCAGGAGTGTGACGTTCTTCACATGTCTTTCTATTAAGTATCCACTGAGACCATCCTTGAGCCTTGCAATGTACAGATAAGGTACTCTCAGGGGATTGCTGGGCCTGGAGTTCTCATTGAGCTCATTCATCACACTGTTGTCTAGGGCCAACACATCCTCCAGTTCCATTTCACTCAAACCCATTTTGGCCATGGTGATGTAACCAAGAGCCCTGGAGACCAGTTTCTGACCACACTTCTTCTCCAAGGACCAGAAGAGCTGCTCTATACTTTCGTGAACTGTGACACAGAGGGAGGATTCATCAACATCTTTGTGTGATCTCCAGTGTCTCACCTCCCTGAAGGTCAGGTTCACAAACATGGGCAGCGTGCACTTGGAGAATGCGTTGTTCACGTAAATCTGTTGGCCTGATGTGACCTTCCTTTTGACCCGCAGCAGCTGGTGTTTGAGGACCTGGCTGCACATCTTCCTGTCCCGGGGAATCAGCTCGATGTAGTTGGCTTCCTCATGGATAAGGCACCTCAGTTTCTGCAGGATCCCATGTCTGTTAGGCAGTGTGGACAGGACTATTCGTACGAAGCGGGGAAGGTGAGCTGGGAGCCACCAAAGCTTCCTGGCCTCGTCACTCTCTGAGAGCTGCTCTAGGGCATCAAATATTATTACTAGAGGTCTCTGCAATGAAGACTCATTCAAAAGATTTATAAACAAGTCACGGAGGTCATGGATCTTCTTAGGGTAGCTTTGAACCAGACACCGGTAGTTGACTGCTAATTGTTCACAAACGCTTAGAAGGAGAGTCTTAAGGTCAGTACTCATATCTGTGGTACCTAGAAATCTCATGACGACTACTGGGTCAGATTCTGGTCCTGTGTCTTCATGTAGCCAGCCATAGGCCTGAAACATAAAGGTAGTGTTTAGAACGGTAATATATGTTCACATGGTTGCGTACAACAGCGTTTCCTCCCTCCAGGGGTCAGACTTCTGGTAACCCTGACCTTGCAGACAGTGGCCTAGAACCAGAAACTAGGCACACCTGAGAAGATCAAAGAGCTGTCACAGAGCTCATGCACTAAGATCTATAGGCGAGGCTGTCACGATCACTCTAATGAAGGTATGAAATAGCGATAATAGTCTTATTCAATTCCAAGGCAGCACTTAGCTTGTTACAAAGAATTTCATAAACAGTGAATCTGCATATCTAGTATGGTCAGGTTTTCATCACTGAATCCTGTTTCCTGGCATGGTGGTTGGCTCACAATAGATGCTTAATAAGTATTTGTTTAATGAATAGGATAAGTAGAGATTTACACATTTACACATTACACATTACACATTTACACATTTATGCATTATATGGAGTCAAATGTCTTCACTAATTGAGATCCCATAGGGCTGATCAAATTCTTAGCTAATTAGAATGTGATTAAAAAAAATAGTACTAAAATACTGAATAGAATCCTTAATGACCCAGAGACATTTTCCTATATTGTGGTGCTATAGGGTTATCTTCTTGATTACTCATTGTTGTAAAGATCTATATAATGTTGACTAAAACTTTAAGCCTTGTGTTTTATGACAGCTCATGATTTATCTACAGTCAGTTATCAGTCTTCACATTATCTCTAGGTGGGGCAGATGGGATTATAGCACCATTTAACAGAAGAGGAAACCAGTGCAAGCGGATAAATGACTTGCTTAGAGTTAAGTGGTTACCAAGAGACAAAGCTGGAGGGTTTTTTTTCCCCTCAAACTGCAGAGCGAAGGAGATAACATATATAAGGGGGCTGTTAAATTTAGAATTTCTCTGGCAGGAAAGGCAAGGACAAGAAGGGATATGATCAAAGTATATATAAAAAAAAATCCCAAAGTCTATTTTTAGGGAGATAATGTCTTTCAGTAATCCTTGGAATTCACCAAGGATACTGCTTAAGAAAGGACACAGTTTATACATGAGGAAGTAAGTTTATGAAACTTGGTTCCTCAGGGTTTAGTTCAAGGTTAAGGCATGAATAAGTTTAGGAAAAGGATGTCAGTTTCCGAATGAGCTATTAAGGGAAAGGAGCAATTAACTGTTTAGCCCCATACCTTGAAGCCCATGTGGAGGAAGTTAATCCTGCCATCCTACTACAACTGTCCGACAGTGGCAAATCAGAAACAGAACACGATATTTCGTCCCTGTGTGGCTTGCTTCTGATGATGATATGTATTGCCCTCTCTTCTCCCACTCCCGTGTTGTTGAACATGTAGAGAGCGATCCTCCGATCATGAGCTCGTGTCCATGGAAATGCTGGGCACGCAGGAGATAACCTCGGATAAACACGAGCCATCTCTCTGCATTCTCACAAGGGACATGAAGTCACGAAGGGAGTACAGGTTGTTGTTGGCGGGACAGACATACCCCAGGAGAGAGGCAACTGGAGCAGAGGCAGGGGACCTAGGAACAGGTGAGGCTTCTTGTGGGACCAGAGTTCTGGAATGTGAATAGACACACTCTGGTGGCTCGACAAAATATCCAGAAGAGCGAGAGCTCAGAAAACCATTTTTCAAGTTGACCAACTCGACTGTCACCACGTCCTGCCCCTCAGGGACTGCTGATCCGTACTGGGATATCAGCACATTCCACATGATTCTGTACTTCCTGTGCTACTGCACATGGACTTGCTTCACAGGGAATATTGTCAAGTCCAACAACATTTGCACCTCCAACCACTTTGCCCTTCCCTCTTCCAGAGGGAAAAAGCCCTAGAGTGAAGGTCAAATGCTCTACGTGGATGTTTTCTCATTAGATTTCAGCTCCTGTACGTGTGCTCCTCATACTGCTGTTGTCCTGTTGACCTGGAACATTCTAAAGTTGGAAGTTTTACATACAAATTAGTGTTCACACACACACATAAACACACACACTTTATTTTGATGCAACATGTGCAACATGGCCCCTAAATGTAACCCTGCCACTTGGTCTGGTGTTCCATTAAAAAAGAACTATGTCTTCTAACAACAGAAGAAACACCAGCGGTGCTGGGTGACTCAGTCTGTTAAGCGTTGGTCTCTTGGTTTCGGCTCAGGTCATGATCTCAGTGTCATGGGACTGAACCCTGTGTCCAGCTCCACAGTCTGTGCAGGGTCTGGTTTGGATTCTTTCTACCTCCTCCTCTCTCTTTCTCTCTCTCTCTCTCTCAAATAAATAATCTTAAAAAAAAAAAAAAAAGGAGGAGGAGGAGGAGGGAGGAGGAGGAGAAGGAGGAAGAGAAGAAGGAGAAGAAGAAGGAGAAGGAGGAGCAGGAGGAGGAGGAGGAGCGGAGGAGGAAAAGGAAGGGGAAGAAGGGGAAAAAGGAAAAAAGGGGAGGAAAACCCAGCAGCTGGGCTTGGCATATTAAGAAATGGTAAATTATTGAAGAGACTGTCTTTTTTCCACTGTATATTTTTTCCTGTTTTGTCGAAGATTAATTGACCATAGAGTTGAGCGTCCATATCTGGGCTCTCTACTCTGTTCCACTGGTCTATGTGTCTGTTTTGATGCTGGTACCATGCTGTCTTGATGATCACAGCTTTGTAGTAAAGCCTGAAATCAGGTAACGTGATGCCCCCAGCTTTATTTTTGTTTTTTCAACATTTCCTTAGCAATTCGGGGTCTCTTCTGATTCCATACAAATTTTTGGATTATTTGCTCCAGCTCTTTGAAGAATACTGGTGGAATTTTGATCGGAATGGAATTAAAAGTATAGATTGCTCTAGGCAGTATAGACATTTTAACAATGTTTATTCTTCCGATCCAAGAGCATGGAATGGTCTTCCATCTTTTTGTATCTTCTTCAATTTCTTTCATGAGTGTTCTGTAGTTCCTCAAGTACAGATCCTTTACCTCTTTTGTTAGGTTTATTCCCAGGTATCTTATGGTTCTTGGTGCTATAGTAAATGGAATTGATTCTCTAATTTCCCTTTCTGTATTTTCATTGTTAGTGTATAAGAAAGCCACTGATTTCTGCACATTGACTTTGTATCCTGCCACGTTGCTGAATTGCTGTATGAGTTCTAGTAGTTTGGGGGTGGAGTCTTTTGGGTTTTCCATATAAAGAATCATGTCATCTGTGAAGAGAGAGAGTTTGACTTCTTCATTGCCAATTTGGATACCTTTTATTTCTCTTTGTTGTCTGATTGCTGTTGCTAGGACTTCTAATACTATGTTGAACAAGAGTGGTGAGAGTGGGCACCCTTGTCATGTTCCTGATCTCAACAGGAAGGCTGCAAGCTTTTTCCCATTGAGGATGATATTTGCTGTGGGTCTTTCAGAGATAGATTTCATGAGGTTCAGGAATGTTCCCTCTATCCCTATACTTTGAAGTATTTTAATCAGGAATGGATGCTGGATTTTGTCAAATGCTTTTTCTGCATCAATTGAGAGGACCATGTGGTTCTTCTCTCTTCTCATATTAATTTGTTGTATCACATTGATTGATTTGCGAATGTTGAACCATCCTTGTAGCCCAGCCCAGGGAATGGGAGAAGATATTTGCAAATGACAGTAAAGACAAAAGGTTGATATCCAGGATCTATAATGAACTCCTCAAACTCAACACACATGAAACAGACAAACATATGAAAAAATGGGCAGAAGATATGAACAGACACTTCTCCAATCAAGACATACAAATGGCTATCAGACACATGAAAAAATGTTCATCATCACTAGCCCTCAGGGAGATTCAAATTAAAACCACATTGAGATATCACCTTACACCAGTTAGAATGGCCAAAATTAACAAAACAGGAAACAACATGTGTTGGAGAGGATGTGGAGAAAGGGGAACCCTCTTACACTGTTGGTGGGAATGCAAGTTGGTGCAGCCTCTTTGGAGAACAGTGTGGAGATTCCTCAAGAAATTAAAAATAGAACTTCCCTATGACCCTGCAATTGCACTACTGGGTATTTACCCCAAAGATACAGATGTCGTGAAAAGAAGGGCCATCTGTACCCCAATGTTTATAGCAGCAATGGCCACGGTCACCAAACTATGGAAGGAACCAAGATGCCCTTCACGGATGAATGGTCCATATACACTATGGAGTATTATGCCTCCATCAGAAAGGATGAATACCCAACTTTTGTAGCAACATGGACGGGACTGAAGAGATTATGCTGAGTGAAATAAGTCAAGCAGAGAGAGTCAATTATCATATGGTTTCACTTATTTGTGGAGCATAACAAATATCATGGAGGACAAGGGGTGTTAGAGAGGAGAAGGGAGTTGGGGTAAATTGGAAGGGGAGGTGAATCATGAGAGACAATGGACTCTGAAAAACAATCTGAGGGGTTTGAAGTGGCAGGGGGGGGTGGGAGGTTGGGGTACCAGGTGGTGGGTATTATAGAGGGCACGGATTGCATGGAGCACTGGGTGTGGTGAAAAAATAATGAATACTGTTTTTCTGAAAATAAATAAATTAAAAAAAAAAAGAGAAATGGTAAATTAACTTTCCTGGGGACTTTCTTTTTCTTTTTTTTTTTTTTTTTAAGATTTTATTTATTTATTTGACAGACAGAGATCACAAGTAGGCAAAGAGACAGGCAGAGAGAGAGAGGAGGAAGCAGGCTCCCTGCTGAGCAGAGAGCCCGATGTGGGGCTCTATCCCAGGACCCTGAGATCATGACCTGAGCCGAAGGCAGAGGCTTAATCCACTGAGCCACCCAGGTGCCCCTCCTGGGGACTTTTTAAGAGTAAGTTTATACACCAGATTTTTGCCTGTGAGCTTACTTTGAAACCTAATCCCCACGTAAGGTACAGCGCAGCGATCCCTGTTCTTGTCTTCAAGATGACCTCCCTGAGATTGTGATAGCACATGACGGATGACGAGAGTGTCTGTGGAGTTAAAGAAAGCTCTGTTCTCGAGAGAAGAACCCCAGGAAGGACAATGTAGAGATTCTGAGGTAACACCAAGATAATAGAAACCATCAGACAGGGACGTCAGGTGCAAAAGGAGATTACAACGGAACTAGTTTCGTCCAGTTTAGGCTGACATGCCAAGACAAGAGACCCTACATTCCAGAGTGAGGTAGGCACGATTTGTAAGGGAGTTGTGAAAACCAGTTTTGCTACCTTTAGTGGGACTAAAAAGGAGTTTCAAGAAGCCCCCCCCCCCAAAAAAAAATTGGAGATTAGGGTGCCGTGGGTCATATCTGTTAACATCCACTCCCAAAGGGGAGGACTGAGCAATACCCTCACTTCTCACCCCAGGAAAGAGGCTTCAGTGGCCTACTGACAGGCCGACTGACATAGAGCTGGGGAGCCAGGGCAACGGATGTCCTCAGACACCTGAGAAATATGGAGGTTAGCTGACAAGGCTGGCTAGCTCTTTGGATAGAACAGGGGGTGGAGAAGTGTTCTTTCCCAGGGCGAAAAATACCCAAGTGCTTCCCATGTGACACATGTGCGCCACTGGCTAGACTGAGCTGATGGAGAGAGGTTTTTGTTGGCTCTGTTTGCCCCAGGTCCCATCTGAGGGAGCTTGCTAGGCTGTGGATCTTGGCTGTGGATCTCTAGAAAGGTACTAGAAGTGTGTGGCTGGGTGTCTAGAAGTCATGGAAAGGACCAGCTAGCAAAAATTAAAAAATGCATCCCCCTGTGTTTGGGGAACTGTGGATAAAATAAGATGCTCAGTGAGGACAGGGCAGGAGAGATGGGAGGGAAAGAATGTCCAGAAAACTAGAAAAAGGCCTCAGAAGAATTAGGAGGCAGCTTTAAACACCTGATGTGACCACAGACTGTGGAGTCTTGTTTTTACAACAGTATTGGTTATGTAAGAACTTTCTGGCCACCTTATCTTTCCTACTTCCCTGAAGCCATAACCCTAGGGCCGGGATGGGGGTGGGGGGAGGCGGGGGAAGTGCTATGTGGTGAAAGAAGGGGAAGATGACCACATCCTGATTTCCCAGGGCAGGTGCCTTGCTTATCGTGAGCCTCAGCTGCGGGAGAGAAATATAAACTCGAGTTTTAATTATCCTCTTAGACCGGACAGAGTGAATTGCTCAACTGTGAATGACTTCGTGTCCAGAGCGATAGGAGGGCTTGTCTTTGCTGAGAGGGATGAGAAGAGTTGTGAGATCTCCCCGAGTCCCCATCCAAATGGGAACTGGCCCCACAACATAAGTGTGACCAAGGGGAGAGAAAAATAAAGCTGTTCTCTTCACTGTACCCCATGGACCTTATTCTTTCCATAGGACCATTATACCAGCGTAAGAGAAACACTGAAGTCGCCTTTTCAGAAAGACTAATTATCATTCAGGTAGTAAACACAGGGATGGAAGTGACTTTTGACCCAGTTGTCTTTTCCCCGAAAGGAAAGGATTTTTACAAATAAGCTTGTGAAAGAAAAGGCTCTCACCTTTTTCGCTACTTCGGCTAGCAGGAGCGTCTTCCCAGTGCACGGTCCGCCGTATATGACCAGAGGGTTGATGTGCCCAGTTTTGCTTGGCAGAACGTACTTATGCACGATGTTGAGAGGTTCACATTTGTACTCATAGAAGGAGGCGTACGTCTTACACAATGAGGAATGCTGAAGGATTTCATCGTAGAGCGTGTCAGTTTCGGTGTCAAAATTCTGTTGGACGGTTGCCTGAATGATATCGATCATGTCCTCATAAAACTGTTTACCAAGTCCTTCTATGTAATGATTTTCTATTTCTTGGGAATAGCCCAGTTTCATGTCACAATGGGTAACAGACGTGTACACTCTGAGATTAGATGATGCGACGATAGTCGGGATAAATTCGTCCCTGAGTTTTATCAGTTTCTCTTGGGCTTCTGCGTCCCGCATCATCCTTGGTTCTGTTCCAGTGATATCCATGTACTTTCCCATCTCCGGGATTTTCACAAAACGCTCAATGTTGGCGATTTTCCGAATGTAGCAAACACACTTCTTCAGGAAGGCTGGAGTTTGCTTTCCTAGAGCAAAGTCAAACTCGTCCTCTATCGCTGAAAGAGAAAACGTGGGCAGGGGGTTGATTGTCTAGAACAAAGAAGCAGAGGCCCGCACCCCCTGCACTTATCTCCCAAGTCACCAGGGGGAGATGATTTTGCTCGCAGGGGGTAGCAGAATCTTTTGTAGATTAATTACTTAATTCCTTAATTTCCTATCTCTCTTTACCTAGACAGCCAGGAACCCAGTACAATGGGTTTTAATTAAAATTAATTTCCTCCCCAGTCAGAGGGAGAGCTTGAGAGCATAAGAAAGAAAGCATCCTGAATTTATAGTTGATTCTTTTAAGTTCCTGTTAATGTTCCTCTGTCAGATTTAAGGGACCTGCTGGGGCCAGGAAAGAATGAGGAAGAGGCCAAATGGCCTAGCTCGCTGACTTCTTCCTTGTCATTCTCTCCTTTACCATGTGGCTTCGCCATTTTATTTGAGGGCGCACTGTACCCCAGACAGACTTGTCTAGGGTTATATACAAGCATGCTCAACATTTGATCATGTTCTGATTAGTGATCAATCTGAATTATCCATATCACTGTTAAATTCCATTATATCCAGCAGAGCAGGTACAGAACAATGATGTAGTATGAAAATGCATTTCTTCGAAGATAAACCAGGTCATACAACACACTGGCTTCTACATAAGCAAATATACATCATTAATCACTGAGGCCCCATGAGAACATTTAAAATGGGAGCTTCAGTAACTCAAACATTACTTGTGCATGATTTTATAGAGGAAATCCCCAAACCAGGCAAAGACCCTACCAAAAAGGAGAATTTCAGACCAATATCACTGATGAATATGGATGCTAAGATTCTCAACAAGATCCTAGCAAACAGGATCCAACAGCACATTTAAAAGATTATCCATCATGGCCAGGTGGGATTCATCCCTGGGCTACAAGGATGGTTCAACATTTGCAAATCAATCAATGTGATAGAACAAATTAATATGAGAAGAGAGAAGAACCACATGGTCCTCTCAATCGATGCAGAAAAAGCATTTATAGAGGAAAAATAAAAAGTAATAAATAATTAAACCAATGGCAATGAACTTTAAGGCATGCAGTCTTTTAAAACTGGCTGCCTTCCCTCATTCTCCCCCGATTTCCTTCAACCAGTTGGTCTTAACTGAGCATCTACTCTGTGCCAGGTATGCTGCTGCTTAATCAGGATACAGTGGGGAGAGAAAACAGACAACCCTGAGGGGGAAAGCCTTTATGGCACTTCTAGTCCAGTGGAGGATGGTGGACATGAAGCCCAGAGTCCCACAGATGGATGGATTATGAGTGCTTTCAGTCCCATGAAGGAGAATAACATGGCACAATGAAAGCAAACTATCAGGAGGGCTACCCCATTTGGAGAAGTCAAGGAAGGCTTTCCTAAGGAGGTGACTCGTAGGCAGTGATCTGATGGAAGAAGCAGGGTTAGGGTGGGCCCTGAATATGCCAGGACAGGCTGGCCAGAAACTGAAAACGTTTCAGTGTGCTGGCCTCAGCTCCAACATCAAACAAAACCCGGAACATATGTGTATTCTCTACTGTGACTATTAAGGAAGGTGGGAACTGTATTTTTAAGTGGTGCCTTTTAGAACTCAAGAGATGATGATTTTTCTCGGGAATGATAGCCATCAATCAAAAGCAACAACTCTAGTAAAAACGATCTGTTTATAGCCATCAGCATGGAGGGAGCTGTGCCATAGTCATCAGTCCATGTTATGAAGGGTTTTGATCAGACAGGCTGGTTAAGGAGGCCAAAGGAGTTCATACAACATGTATCTACTCTTCTTTTAATGTCGACGAGTCAAGATGTAAGAAATCCCCAGAAAGCAACCTTTGGCTCATCTCTTTTCTGGCATCTATGTACCATGCTAGGAGGCACCTTGGATGAACTGGGCACTACCTTCCATGGGCCGGGAGAAAGGAAGTGTCAGTTGTATACCTAATGGCTGATAACCAGACGCTGCATCGTCCCCTCTGACTCCCAGGAAACAAATCAACATAACTGTCACTGTTACCACCTCCATGGAAACAATGTGCAACCAGGAGTGTTGATTACAAATGCTTTGTAAAAAGACATAGAGACAAACCAAGTCGGTAGAACCCATCTAAGCTTCGCTCAGGGCGGGGAAAAAAAGAAGCTGTCCATAATGCCTATTGATAGTATAGACTTCATAAATAGACCTGAAAAAATGAGTCATGTGAGACAAAGTCAACTCTATAGAGTTCTTTCTAGACGCCAGGGGCATCCTCATGATTTTGGGGGGACTTTTATTGATAATTTCTGATATTTATTGGCCTATAAATATTATAAACTTCCCATTCCTTATCAGAATACAATATTTGTTTTCTGTCCTTGCATTTTTCTAAGTATCCTAAAGTTTAACTGGTCATGGCACTCGATGGAGATAACATTAGGAGAGTCCCGGCCGTGAGGGTGATCATTCTTGAGAAGTAAATACCCATTCAGTTTTACTATTCACAGTTAGGCACTATTTGGGGTCTATTATATTTCTCATCCTCTCCTGTTCTTTATAAAGGAGAAAGTAGATGTGTGAAAATTAAGCTCAGTTGGTTAAACAGCTGACTGTTGATGTTGGCTCAGGTCATGATCTCAGAGTCATGGGATGGAGCCCTGTGTCGAGCTCCAGGCTGGGTGCTCCAGGCTCAGAGAATCTCAGAGAGATTCTCTCTCCCTTTAATTCTGTCCCTCCCCCTACTCGTGTGTGTATGGGTGTGTGTGTGTGCACGTGTGCGTGCGTGTGCTCTCTCAGTAAATAAAAAATCTTAAGAAAAAGTGTGAAAAACTACTTTCAGCTATAAAGAGTTCACCTTTCCAGACTTTTCCTGGTATTCTTATTCCAATATTTCTGAAAATATTAAAGTAATACAGATGTAGTAGTAATCCATTTCATAGAACTGGCACTTCTCCAACCATTTTAATTGTGTAGACATGATCTCAAAATGAGTTTGAAATGTAAAATCAATAACATTGCTACGAGCATGCATATCTTTAAGAGATGTCCCCCAACCAGAAAACAGCCCGCTTGTTGTAGTTCATATGACATAGTATAAACTTATTTATTTATAGATGGCTGGCTACATGGACAGAGCTTTTTAGTGTAGAGAGAATTAGGAGAAAGTGTTTTCCTGTGTAATACGTGAACCCTGGAGCTGCGTGATTCTAAAGAGGATGTGCTCCCCAAACCGGGTCTCTTGCATCACGAATAAGAAAGCTTTGGGCCACTTGGGTGGCTTAGTCGGTTAAGTGTCTTCCTTTGGCTCAGGTCATGATCCCAGGGTCCTCTCCCTCCACCTGCTGCTTCCCCTGCTTGTGCGCACACACTCTCTCTCTGTCAAATAATAATAAAGACAATCTTAAAAAGAAATAGGAAAGTTTTGTTCTGGGCATTTTCTTCAAATACAGCACATTTTAAGGACCATGGTAGTTTTGTTCTTGATAAAAATGAAGAATCAGAGTCCCAAAATTGGATAAAAACCCCTCCAAAGCAATAAGGAGATTTGTCAGTCTGTATATTCTAAAGATAGTACTTATTTTTGCCAATTTATTATTTTCAGGGACACCTAAAATAAGACCTCACTTTTTCTAGTTTGTCAAGAATGAATTTGTCAAAATTACTTATAGTTTCCCTGAGCTTGAAGTACACGTATACAGGGAGAATGATATCGAGCGCCTGTTAGGTTTCTCACTTTGTCATGCCACTCACGAAACCAATCTGAAAACCCAACTGCTATTGCTTTTCCCTCAATAACTCTTCACGATCACTTTTTAAGATTGTATTCATTTATTTATTTTAGAGGGTCAGGGGAGGGGCAGAGGAAGGAGAGAGAATTGTTTTTTTAAGATTTTATTTATTTATTTGACAGACAGAGATCACAAGTAGGCAGAGAGGCAGGCAGAGAGGGGAGGAAGCAGGCTCCCTGCTGGCAGAGAGCCAGACGTGGGGCTCGATCCCAGGACCCTGGGATCATGACCTGAGCCGAAGGCAGAGGCTTAACCCACTAAGCCACCCAGACACCCAGGAGAGAGACTTTTAAGCAGACTCCTTGCTGAGTGCAGAGTCCAATGTGATGCTGGGCTTGATCTCACGACACCCCTCCTGCGCTGCCCCCTGACGAGATCATGAAATCAAGAGTCTGCGTTTAACCTACTGAGCCACCCAGGTGCCCCTTCACTATCAATTTTTAAAATAAATGTTATATATCTGATTATTTTTACTCAATAGTCTTTGTCCCCTAGAAAGTACCACTGATACATTCCTTCAGCTCTGCGGTTTCCTGTGCATCCCTAATAAATAAATAAATAAATCATAATAATAAAAAAAAATAAAGCCTCCTTTCTATGGCGAAGAAAGGCTGACAGATGAGTCTCTGGCCGTAGATTTTTATTTTAAGGTTAAATTAGATGCTGCCACTCCCTTACTTCCTTATTTCTCAACTTCCAGTGGCTTCCCAGCTTACCCAGAATAAAACATGAGGTTCTTATTATGTTTTCCTCTCTCTTTCCCCAGGCCTGGCTACCTTCTTCCTGCTCCTAGGACTTACTAAGCACATTTCTGTCTCAGGGATCTTGAATCTGGTAATCCCTCTGCTTGGAATTCTCTGCCTGAGATAGAGCACAGCCAGCTCTGACAATTTCTGTCATTCAGCTCAAAGTTCTCTCCTGATGGCCCACTCCTTCTCCACCTGGAACCCCACATTCTTCCTTAACCCCTCTTACTCTGTCTTGTTTGTTCATATTGTGTAACTTTTCTGAAATGATCCTCTTCATTTATTTGATTACTTGCCTATCATTTATTCCCCCCCCCCCCACTAAAAAAATAAGTTCTGAGAGAGAGAGACACCTTGCCTTCTTGTTCACTGGTGTATCCCCAGTGCCTGGCACATAGCAGGCTCTCCATAAATGTTTGCTGAGTGAGTGACTGAATGAATGAGTGAACAGAATAAATGAATGAACTCAGAACACTGACAGAGTCTGGTCTAATATACCCAGGCTCCTCTAAGTTCTTTTTTTAAAATCATGTGTTCTGGAGAAGTCCTCAAATTAAGTGAAGGCTTATCTACTGGTTAAAAGAAAAGAACACTCGCCTCTCGAGGAGAAGGACATATTTAGAAAATTAAATTTCATCGGACAGTAAATGAAATTAAATTTGTAGACCCATAAAAGGGAAGCACTGAATGTGTCCATTACTTATCTGTTCCTTAGTTTATGGACGATGTGTCAAAATTACCTGAGAACAGGTACCTCTTAGCTTGGTTATATTTCATTTTCCCCTTTTCGTGTAACAGTTTTACGGCAGCCTTAAATATCTTCTTGATCTCATCTGATATCTCTTGCCAGGTCTTCTCATTGTCAGCTTTGGCAGGAGGCTGCATCTGTGAAGATGTAAAAAGTGAGACACTAGTCTTAAAATTATCAAAGGAAAAAAAAAGACAAAATTTAAGCATAAGAAAAGCATTATAATTTGAAGGTCTACTATGTGCCAATACTATGGTAGGTGCTTAACAGGCCACTGCCCCCAGTAACCCTTAACATTAGAAATTATCTCCATGTAATATGTGAATTTGCCCAAATTACACAGAATTTGTTTGTTGGGATTTTGGTTGTACTATGTATTTCCCTTAAAAAATTTATTTTACTTTAGTTCCAGCTAGTTGTATTAGTTTCAGGTGTACAATAGTGATTAAACACCCATACAATACCTGGTGCTCATCACAAGTACCCTTTTTAATCCCCACCCCCTATTTTGTTTGCCCTTCCTCCCACCCCCTCTGGTGACCATCAGTTTGTTCTCTGTACTTAGGAGTCCATTTCTTGGTCTCTCTCTCTTGCTCTCTCTCCTTCCCCTATTCCCTCCCCCTCTTTCTTTTTCTCTTTGCTCATTTGGTTTGTTTCCTAAATTCCACATATGATTGAAATCGTATGGTATTTGTCTTTCTCTTACTTATTTCACTTAACATAATAATCTCTAGCTCCATCCATGTCATTGCATATGGGAAGATTTCATTTTTTATGGCTAAATAATATTCCATTGTATATGTACACCACAGCTTCTTTATCCATTCATCAATCCATGGACATTCAGGTTGCTTCCATATCTTGGCTATTGTAAATAATGCTGCTATAAACATAGGGATGCAAGTTTCTCTTTAAGTGTCTCTTTGAATTAATATTCTGTATTTTGGGGGCAAATACCCAGTAGTGTGATTGCTGGATAATACAGTAGTTCTATTTTCAACTTTTTTAAGGAACCTCTATACTGTTTTCCAGAGTGTGCTGCCCTACTTTGCATTCTTACCAGTAGTGCAAAAGGGTTTCCCTTTCTCCACATCCTTGCCAACACCTGCTGTTTCTTGTTTTGTTGGTTTTAGCCATTTTGACATGTATGAGGTGATGTTTCATTGTGGTTTTGATTTGCATTTCCCTTATGATGAGTGATGCTGAGGATCTTTTCATGTGTCTGTTGACCATTTGTATATCTTCTTTGGAGAAATGTCTGTTTATGTCCACTGCCCATTTTTTAATTGGATTATTTGTTCTTTGGGTCTTGAATTTTATAAGTTCTTCATACATGTTGGGTATCAGTCCTTTATGGGTAAGTCATTTGCAAATATCCTCTCCCATTCCATAGGTTGCCTTTTAATTTTATTGATTGTTTTCTTTCTTGTGCAGAAGCTTTTTATTTTGATATGGTCCTAAATAGTTTATTTTTCCTTTTGTTTCCCTTGCCTCAGGAACATACCCAGAAAAGAGTTGCTGTGACTGATGTCAAAGAAGATATTGCCTATGTTTTCTTCAAGGAGTTTATGGATTCAGGTCTCACATTTAGGTCTTTAATCAATTTTGAATGTATTTTTGTGTATGGTGTAAGAAAGTGGTCCCATTTTTTTCTTTTGCATGTTGCTGTCCAGTTTTCCCAACACCATTTGTTGAAGAGACTGTCCTTTTCCTACTGGATATTCTTTCCTGCTTTGTTGAAAATCAATTGATCATATAGTTCTGGGTTTATACCTGTATTTTCTATTCTGTTCCATTGATTTATGGGTCTGGTTTTGTGCCAGTACCATACTATTTTGATCATTATAGCTTTGTAATATAACTTGAAGTCCAAACTTGTGATGCCTTCAGCGTTGCTTTTCCTTTTCAATGTTGCTTTAGTTATTCAGGGTATTTTGTTGTTCTATGTAGATTTTAGAATTGTTTGTTCTAGTTCTGTGAAAAACGCATTGGTAATTTGATAGGGATTGCATTAAATGTGTAGGTTGCTTTGGATAGCATAGACATTTTAATGATATTTGTTAACCCATGAGCACGGAATGTCTTTCCATTTCTTTGTGCCATCTTCAATTTCTTACATCAATGCTTTATAGTTTTCATAGTATAGTTCTTCTACCTCTTTGGTTAGGTTTATTCCTTGGTATTTTATTATTTTTGGTGCAATTGTAAATGGGATTTTTTTCTTAGTTTCTCCTTCTGTTTCTTCATTATTGGTATATAGAAATGTAACAGATTTCTGTACATTGATTTTGTATCCTGTGGCTTTACTGAATTTATGTACCAGTTCTAGCAGTTTTCTGGTTGAGTCTTTCGGGTTTTCTCTATATAGTAATACGTCATCTGCAAATAGTGAAAGTTTGATTTTTTCCTTAGTAATTTGCCTTTTATTTCTTTTTCTTGTCTGATTGCTGTGGCTAGGACTCTCCGTACTGTGTTGAATAAAAGTAGTGAGAGTGGACAATCTTACCTTTTTTCTCACCTTAGAGGAAAACCTCACTTTTTCCCCATAGAGGGTGATATAAGCTATGGGTTTTTCATATACGGCTTTTAAATGTACTTTGTTGAGGGTTTTTATCATGAATGGATGCTGTGCTTTATCAAATGCTTTTTCTGTATCTACTGAAATGACCATATGGTTCCTATCCTTTTTCTTATTAATGTGGTGTATCATGTTGATTGATTTGTGAATACTGAACCACACTTGCAACCCAGGAATGAATCCCACTTGATTGTGGTGACTGATCTTTTTAATGTATTGTTGAATTCAGTTTGCTATTATTTTATTGAGGATTTTTGTATCTATGTTCACTAGTGATATTAGCCGGTAGTTTTTTCCTTTAGTGGTGTCTTTATCCAGTTTTGGTATCAGGATAATAGTGGCCTCATTGAATAAGTTTGGAAGTTTTCTATCTATTTCTAGTTTTTGGAATAGTTTGAGAATAGGTATTAATTCTTCTATAAATGTTTGGAAATGGTCTCCTGTGAAACCATCTGGCTCTGGACTTTTGTTTGTTGGGAGTTTTTTTTGTTGTTTTCTGATACCCTTCTATCCTTCCTTCCTTCCTTCCTTTTCTTTTCCTTTCTTTCTTTTTTTTTTTTTTTTGGATTCTATTTCATTGCTGGTTAACAGTCTGAAAATTTTCTATTTCTTCCATTTCAGTTTTGGTAGTTTATTTTATTTTATTTTTTTTTAAAAATCTTATTTATTTGACAGAGAGAAATCACAAGTAGATGGAGAGGCAGGCAGAGAGAGAGAGGGAAGCAGGCTCCCTGCTGAGCAGAGAGCCCGATGCGGGACTCGATCCCAGGACCCTGAGATCATGACCTGAGCTGAAGGCAGCGGCTTAACCCACTGAGCCACCCAGGCGCCCCAGTTTTGGTAGTTTAAATGGTTTTAGAATTTATCCATTTCTTCTAGGTTATCCAATTTGTTGGCACATATTTTTTCGTAATGTTCTTTTATAATTGTTTATATTTCTGTGGTATCAGCTATTATTTCCTCTCTCTCATTTGTGATTTTATTTATTTAGTCCTTTCTCTATTTTTTCTTGATAAGTCTGGATAAAGGTTTATCAATTTTACTGAGTTTTTTCAAAGGACAAGTTCGTAGTTTTGTTACTCTGTTCTATTTGTGTGTGTGTGTGTGTGTGTGTGTGTGGTTTTTGTTTGTTTGTTTATTTGTTTTTAGTTTCTATATAATTTATCTGCCTTTATCTACTATTTCTTTTCTTCTGCTGGCTTTAGGTTTTGTTTGTTTTTCTTTCTCAAGCTCCTTTAGATGTAAAGTTAGGTTGTTTATTTGAGATTTTTCTTGTTTCTTGAGGTAGACTATGTTGTTAAAACTTCCCTTTTCTGTATTTTTTATTTCTTCTTTTATTTGCTGATTGATCCATTCATTGTTTAGTAACATGCTATTTAACCTCCTTGTATTTGTGGTCTTTCCAGATTTTTGCTTGTAATTGACTTCAAGTTTCATAGCATTGTGGTCAGAAAAGTTGCATGCTATGACTTCAATATTCTTGTATTTTTAAATTTTTTTTTTTGTGGGATAGTATATGATTTATTCTGGAGAATGTTCCATTTTCACACATGAAGAGCATGTGTGTTCTGCTGTGTTAAGATGGAATATCTGAACATATCTGTTAAATCCATCTGTTCCAGTGTATCATTCAAAGCCATTGTTTTGTGGTTAACTTTCTGTGTAGATGATCTGTGCATTGATGGAAGTGGGGTGTCAAAGTCCCCCACTATTATTGTGTTATTATCTATTAGTTCCTTTTATTTGTTATGAATGATTTTATGTGTTTGAGTGCTTCTCTGTTGGGTGCATAAGTATTTACAATTCTTATATCTTCTTGTTGGATTGTCCTTTTTATTATTACATGGGGACCTTCTTTTTCTCCTGTTACAGTCTTTGTTTAAAGTCCAATATAAATATCGCTAGTCTGGCTTTCTTTTGACATACATTTGCATAATAGATCTTTTCTATCCCTTCACTTTCAATCTGCAGGTGTCTTTAGATCTAAAATGAGTCTCTTTTAGGCAGCATTCATATGGGTCTTGTTTTTCATCTATTCTGTCACCTTTCTTTTGATTGGAGCACTTAGTCTATTTACATTCAAAGTAATTATTAATAGATACGTATTTATTACCATTATAGTATGCATTTTGTGGTTGCTTCTAAAGAGTTTCTCTGATCCTTCCTTATCTTTTTTCATGTTTTGCTGATTTTCTTCAGTGATATATTTGGATTTCCTTCTCTTTATTCCTTGCATATTTATTAGTGGTTTTGATTTGTGGTTACCATTAGGTTTGTATATAACCTAATTTCATATAGCAATCTATATTCAATTGATGATCATTTAAGTTTGAACCCATTCTTTTTTCCTGTCCTCCCCATATTTTAGGTATATGTATTATATTTTATATCCTTTTTTGTTGAATTCCTTGGCTGATTTTTTAATAGAAATATTCACATTTACTGCTTTTGTTTTTCTTACCTTTATGCTGTCAATTTTGGTCTCTTTCCTCCACTCAAAAAGCCCCTTTTAATATTTCATGGAGGGCTGGTTTAGTGGTCATGAACTCCTTTAGTTTGTGTGTTTCTGGGAAACTCTTTATCGCTCCTATTATGAATGATAGCCATGCTGGAAAGAATATTCTTACCTGAAGATCTTTCCCATTTAGCACTTTGAATATATCATGCCACTTTCCTTTGGCTTGCAAAGTTTCTTTTGAAAAACCTCATGCTAGCTCTGTGGGGTTTCCCTTGTAAGTTACTGATTTCTTTTGTCTTGCTGCTTAAAAAAATTTTTTTTATCACTAGATTTTGCCAATTTAATTACACCATGTCTTAGTGTGGGTATGCTTTTGTTGACTTTGATGGGTGTTCCCTGTGTCTCCTGGATCTAGATTTGTTTCCTTCTCCAGATTAGGGAAGTGTTCATCTACTAGTTCTTCAAATAAATTTTCTGTCCCCTTTTCTCTCTCTTCTTCTTCTCAGATCCCTATTATATGAATGATAATTAGGTTTGATGGAATCACTGAATTCCCTAAGTCTATTCTCATTTTGCATAATTCTTTTTTTTTTCTCTTTTGTTGGACTTGATTCCTTCCTATTAGTCTGTCTTCTAGGTCAGTAATTCATTCCTCTGCTTCTTCCATCCTGGTGTTCATTCCATCAAGTGTGTTTCTCATTTCATTTATTGAACCCTTTATGTTATCTGCTATGTTATTCCTTATCTCTGTGTTATAGGTTTCACTTATGTCTTCCACTCTTTTCTCAGTTCCAGTGAATATCCTTATGATCATTGCTTTAAATCCTCTATCAGGCATATTACTTAGATCTGTTTCACTTAGAAATAAGGTTGGGACCTTGTCCTATTCTTTCACTTGGGGTAAATTTCTTTGTCTCCTCATTTTGTCTGCATTTTTGTGTCTGTTTCTCTGTGTGAAGAAAGTCAGCTATGTCTTCTGCTCTTGAAAGTAGTGACTCTATGAAGAAGAGATCCTGGAGTCCCCTGTAGCGCAGTGGTCCGTGTTCACCAGAACTTGATCCTTCAGGAGAGTATCCTGTCTGTGTTGCTTATGCCCTGCTGTTGTGTTGGAATCACTTTTCCTTTCAATGCAATCATCTGCACTGTCTCATTGCCTGATGTGGGCTGTGCTTGCCCTCAGTGGTATTAATGGGACCCAGACAGACCAGTTCTTAGGGGGCAAGACCGCTGGGGAAATTGAGATCGGGGTGGTGGTATTAGCAAAATTTGGGCTGGGCCTCTAGTCATAGGCCAGATCTCCAAAGTGCTAAGGGCTACATCCTGGGGTGGCTAGGGACAAGATGCTGGGGGGCAGTTGTGTGATGATGGTTAGATATGCCTGGGCCTGGTGTGAGATGATGGCTGGGGGTAAATGGCTGGGCATGGTGTGTTGACAGCTGTGGACAAGGTGACAATGTGGCGTGTGCATGGCTTTAACAAAATCTGTCTTAAGCTTAGGGCCGAGGCTAGCAGTTTTGGAGTGGGCGAGTCCTCAGGAGAACTTGTGGTCACGGTGCACTGCTAGCAGATTGGGTAGCAAGTCCCTCTTGGGGTTTGATACAAATGTCATAACAAAATGATGTCTTTAGTATCCTCTAAAGAGAACAGGAAGTTAAAGGACAGGTGCTTTTATGTTTCCACTTAATTGTCTTTAATTGTCTCTTATTTGTTTCTGATTCTCTAGGAAATCAAATGGGAGCACCACCAACCAAACAAGTAACACTTATAGAGTCTTGGTGATGGTATTATTCATGCATTCACTTATTTAACAATAATTTATGAAGAAATATCAGGTGGGACTTAGAGAATAACTTACATTTCCCTGGAGGATCTTAGAATGACACAGGAACACCCCAAGCCAAATAGTAACATACAAGCAAGGGTTCCCAAACCACTGTCTAAACCTGGTTTCTTAAGATATTAGGTTTTTTGATATCTACATTTACCAGCAATACATAGACTCCTGGAATATTTAACTGAGGAATGGTTTGGATTTACCCTAAGATTCCTAGCCATAGACACAGATTTTTGCAGATAAATACTTTGAATAATGCATGGGGGGGGGAAGAAAAATTAAGGATCCTGACATGATTTCATATTTCATGCAGAAAATGCTGTATGCTATATATCAGCATGACAAATACTCAAGGTTATTAAATGAACTGTTGCCAAGTCAGAGCTGTCCTCTCAGAGATGCCTTGGTACTGAGTGTATTAAGGATGTTCTCTTTGGAAGAGAGATGGATATCTATGCCTTCTTTTCAATCTCTCTAGAAATCCCATGCAAGGAAAAGGCCCACCCCTTTTCTCTTCCTCCTTTATTCTGTTTCAGGGGATACATGGTAAATACAGTTAGGAACCAAGTTGGAGAGGAGACATTGATGCTATTTCCATCATACAAAGGCATGAATCAACCTCACTCCAGGATTCTACATAAGATACAAGAATATAAACTATGTATGAAATATTAAAGGAAAAATAATTGAATTAAAAAATGAGAGACTTTAAAAATAGCTAGGCAGATTTGAAAAAGCCCTCTCCTCCCAAAAACTTTCACACATCAAAAATATAACTGTTGAAAGCTTAATGCATGAACAGAGTGGACACAGCTGAAAAAAAAAATACTGAATTGGAAAAGACCTAAAATAGTCTTCTGGACAGCAGCATGGAGAGCTAAGGAAATTGGCAATATGGAAGAGAATCAAGAGAAATGGAGGACAGACTGAGATGGTCCAGTGTAAACTCAGTTACAGTACAAAAAAGAAGGAACAGAGGGAATAGAGGAAAGACATTATTTGATGAGATGATAACTGAGAACTTTCCAGAACAGATAGAATACATGAATTCACGAATATAGGAAGCATGACATATACCAGTAATTCAGAATGTTGTAGGCAATATTATAGGCAAAATGGAAAAAATAAGAGTATTTTCAGGTAAGTGCAGTTTATCACCAATAGACCTCCATTAGTGGAGCTTCCAAAGGAAGGAAATAACTCCAGAAGGAGAGTCTGAGAGGCCAAAAAGAAAGGTAAGTCAAAAATTGGCAAGTTTCTTAGCTTTGGATTTTGTTGTTACAAAGAAATGTAGGGTCCAGGGAAGAGTAATTTTATGTCTGCTGTGCCTTTTCTGTGGATGACCGATGGCTAAAAGTAATAGACACGAACATATTTTGGAGAGAAAGATAACTCACTGCATTTTTATTGCTTTTCAGCATTTCCGATTTAGGTCTGAGGTAATAAGCTGCCGGCACTGAGTTCTCATCGCGACAGTACCACTCTTCCAGAAGCTTGGTGTCCAGCTTTGCCTCTATGGCAGCATCCAAAATCATTTCAAACTCTGAGGCTTCAACTTCTCCAGGTATTCGAATGTTCCCATACTTTTCACCTAACAGTCCCTGTGTATCCACAAGAAAGTTCAGGTTAGTGTATCACCAAGAAAACTCATTTTAGTATTCACACTGTGTAGTTCAATTTAATATTTATTGAATAGTAAATAGAAACAAGATACATTGTTCTATCACTTTTCTCTTTTAATCATGGTGGATACCTTTTTTCCATGCATTAGTTAATAAGTAGTTAATTATGTTGTAGTTATAATAAATTCATGTAATGAAAATCGAGATTGCATATCACATCAGACAGATCCAAAATACAGTTTTATAACAAGTTTATTTCCCCAAAGTTTACAAAATACAACAAAAGTTGTTCTACTCTGAGATTTTCGTTTGTCCGTGACAAAGATGAAAGGCATGCTGGGCAAACACGTAAACTCTAAAAAAAATTGCTTTGTGATGAGTTAGATTTTTGAAGGTACAAATGAAAGTAGGAAATCACTGAATGGGATACTACTATGGACCCCCTGTAACTAAAAATATAGGTAAGATATCACTTTCCTTTTATTAAACTGGGAAAGGAAAACATGCTTGGTGTTATGTGAAAGTGTGAGAAGATCCCCGCACAGTGCTGGTGGGTGTGTAATTTGATCCAATATTTCACTGAAGAGTATTCTGGCAGAATGTATTAAAAGCCTTCAAAATCTATATAACTGTGGACTTGGCAATTTTTCTTCTGGGAAATTGTCTTTAGAAAATAATTAAGGATGTGCATAAAGATTTACCAGAATATTTATGCTGATACCGTTTTAACAGGAAGGACTTGGCAAAACAACCTAAGTGTCCTGCAAATGGGAACATTTAAATGTACCATAGTACCTCTATTCAGAGGATACAGCAAATCGTGTTCTAGAACTGTATTGACGTAGAAAGATTTTTTTTCAGGTTTTTATTTAAGTTCTAATTAGTTAACATACAGTGTAATATTAGTTTCCTGTGTAGAATTTAGTGATTTATCACAAAAACAACACCCAGGCTCATCACAAGAGCCCTCTTTCTTCCCCATCACTCATTTAACCCATCACCCCGCCGCCTTCCCTCCATCAGTTTGTTGTTTATAGTTAAGAGTCTGTTTTCTGGTTTGCCTCAATTTTTTCCTTTTTCTCCCTATGTTCATTTGTTTTGTTTCTTAAATTCCACTTATGAGTGAAATCATATGGTATTTGTCTTTCTCTGACTGACTTATTTTGTCTATCGTAATACTATCTAGCTCCATCCATGTCAATGCAAATGGAAAGATTTCATTCTTTTTTATGGCTGAGTAATATTCCCGTGTGTGTGTGTGTGTGTGTACCCATCTTCTTTACCCATTCATCTAGCTGGTGGACATTTGGGCTTTTTTCATAATTTGGCTATTGTTGCTAATGCTGCTATAAATATTGGGGTGCATCCCTTCCAATCAGTATTTTTGTATCCTTTGGATAAATACCTAGTAATGCAATTGCTGGATCATATAAGATGTTTATAGGAGTGCCTGGGTGGCTCAGTTGTTTAAAGCCTCTGCCTTTGGCTCAGGTCATAATCCTGGGGTCCTGGGATTGAGACCCACATCGGGCTCTCTGCTTATCAGGGAGCCTGCTTCCTCCTCTCTCTCTCTCTGCCTACCTCTCTGCCTACTGGTGATCTCTGTCTGTCAAATAAATAGATAAAATCTTAAAAAAAAGAAGATGTTTATAAAATACTATTAAGTGAAAAGGTATGTTACAAAATAGTATGTATAAGACGAGTCCAATGTTTTATATATATATTACATATATATACATGCACAAGAGAAGATTGTATATGTAATTATATATAAACATATACATAAGAAAAATTTATAAGATGCACAGCAGTATCATCAATGGCTATCTTTGGGTGGCTTTACATTTACTTAGGTTATTTTTAAAATTTTTAAAAGTTTATTTATTTTTTTAGTGATCTCTACACCCAGTGTGGGACTTGAACTCACCATCCTGAGACCAAGAGTCACATGTTCCACTGACTGAGCCAGTCAGGCGCCCCTGAATTTGTTGCTTTTTTTTTATTAAAACTTTTTTTTGTAGTACACATTATTATTTTGTAGTCAGAGAAACAACAGGCACTGAAAGATTTAAAATCTAGTGATGCTGTCTATGCTGCTTTGTGGAACAACACTTCTCAAGCTTCCTCTAGAAGTCTGTTTAAGCCTGTGGTTCTCAAAGTGTGGTCCTCAGACCAGCAGCATTAGCAACACCTGAGACTTACTAGTTCTGTAAATCCCCAGGTCCTAGTGCAGACCCATGAGTCAGAAACTCAGGGGGTCTTGCTGAGCAATCAGTCCTTTAGCAGGTCGTCCAGGTGGCTGAACCACTGGTTTAAGCTAATAAAAGTATTACCTTATATAGCATCTGGTATTTCAATTACTCTTCAATGCCTAGTAGAAACAAGGAAAGGACATACTGGAACCCTATGCCATCTAAGACAACTTGGTTTGCTTTATGGTGTCCATGGGAAGGTTTCTCTTTAATCTGTGGGAACCTTCAGCCTTTCGTCCCGTTGCCTAGCACCTTTACCATAAGCTTCAAGCTCTGTTCCCCATTGGAAAGTGAATTGAGGTTTGGCTTCCTTGGGGGGGCACTTCTTACTATGTTTACCACCTATCGCTGTAATACCCACATTTTTTTTTTTTTTTTTTTTTTTTTTTTGCCTCATACAGATAAGTGAAAGAACAAAAGTCCAGGGTAGATCTGTGTTCAAGCTAAATTCATAACCTAAACTCTATTGCGAGATGGTAAGCCCCATAAGGGTTGAGGCCTGAGATGCATAGAAAATTAAAAAAAAAACAAAAACCTGTTTGTTAAATAAATGAATGAACGAAAATAGAGAATAAATCTTTAGACTGTTCTATTATTTTTTTAAAAAGATTTATTTATTTTAGAGAGAAAGGGGAGGAGGGGGAGGAGAGAGAGAGAGAGCGAGCAAGCGAGAATCAACAGGAGGAGCAGAGGGACAGAACAGAGAATCTCAAGCAGATTTTGCATGGAGCACAGAGCCTGACGTGGGGTCCATCTCAGTACCCTGAGATCATGACCTGAGCTGAAACCAAGAACTGGGTTCTTAACTAACTGCACCACCCAGGCGCTCCTAGACTGTTCTATTCTTAGCTGAAGCTTCCTCTTGTATTCAGAAATAATATTTCAGATCACAAGAGGTAGAGTAACAATTTGGGAAGGGGCTAGTCTTATCTGCAACCTTCATTTAAGCCTATAGTCTTTTAATAAGTCCTGTCTAAACACATCCCTGGTTGGGCCATGCCTTATCTCCTTGGACATGATCCATCTCATCTAACTGGCTCACTCCCACTGACAGTGGCTAACTGCACTCACCTTTTCAAGCTCAAGTCTCCTCGGTACTAGCCTCAGAGACCAGGCAGGAGGGAGGTACAACTTACTTGTCCTCCTTGGCTACATAAAGGCCCTCTGGAAGGGCCTTGGATGGAGGGACAGCCCCACTTCGTCTCCATTATTTCAGCATGGTAAATGAGGGTCTACCCAGGGTTCTTTTGAAATAAGGGTGTTCTAACCCCAACTCACTGTACCAGTCTGAAGGCCAAATGAGAACACTTTAGTTTCAATCTGCATTTATTTTGGGCTATTCTTGACAACAGGCTGTATGCAACAAAGATTATGTTATTTTGAGTTGTTTCTCACTTTCTGTTTTGTCAAGGAATAATTGACAGACGATGTTGCATTAGTTTCAGCTGTACGGCATAGTGACTCAATGTTTGTATACATTACAAAATGGTCACCACAATAAGTCTGGTTACCATCTGTCATCATGAAAAGTTGTTAGAATATTATGGGCTATATTCCCTATGTTGTACACTGTATCCCCGTGTCTTATTTATTTTCCAGCTGGTAGCTTGTACCTCTCAATCCCCTTTACCCATTTTGTCCATTCCCTCCTCCCTTCCTTCTGGCAACCATCATTTTATTCTCACTTTTAATGTTCCTCTTCTGAACTCTCTCATGTTAAACTTGGGTTAATGAGCAGGGATGACCTCCATTCTAGCCAGACTGGGGATTATCCTATTCCTGTTGGCTAGTTCTGGGTAAAGGGTCATCAGCATGTTCAGTCAGGACTGTCTGTCATGAGGAGTGAGGTTTTAGTGTGGGGAAGAGCCATCCAGAAAACCTGCATGGGCAAGGTAGAGAGTAAGAACACTTGGAAGCAGTAGCCGCTGGAGGCGTTCAGCAGAGTTTGGCCATGGGTGGAGGATCTGGTGGACAGCCAGATCATTACATATGGAGTTTAGTAATTGACACTTCTCCATCTAGCCAGCAGCAAAGCCCAGGAATACCATGCACCCAGCTACCAAGATATAGGGCAAGACCGGCTGGATTTGGGGTACGGAGTAGGAAGGAGGACAAAGTAATGACTTCGTGAGACAAGACTGTGTCCCAGCACAAAACCATCATCACTGCACCCACAATGAACTAATGGCTGGTTCTTTGTCTTTCTGCCCTAAGGCCGGTCCTGGAGTCTAGGGCAGCATCATCAAATCTATGGCTTAGTTTCTAAAGCATGCCCCTTGGATTACCTGCACCTCAGTCACTTGAAGTGCTTGTTAAAATGCAGGTTCCGAGATTGCTTCTCTGACCTAAAGAACACTGTGGTTGGCAGCCCAGGAATATGCATTTTAAAATGAGATTAAAATGAATCTAGAATTTGAGACACTGCTATGGGCAATGCACACGTGGTCTCATGGCTAATAGTAGACATTGAAGGGGCAGGATGAGGAACACAGCAGATTATTAGAAAAATCGAAGGCTACTCCAAAATAATTATTTGAGTGGAACCGCTGGCACCAAATACTACAATTATTTGATCGATATGGTAAGGCAAAATGTATTTTAGAGTAGAGATACTAAAGAAGAAAAAAATCCTCATCCAATTCAAATAGCAAATATATATAGAACTCTTACTATATATAAAGTGGTAATATAGAACTTTAGAAAAGTAATAATGTGCTACAGGCTTAAAGTTTCTTATTGGATTGTTCTCCCCAAGTCTTTTCTTTTTATTGATTCTTCCTTTGGGTGGAACGCTCATAAATCATGAAGCAGTGACTTTTCAGGAGTCCAAGACAGGATTCTGCCTTAGTCTTATCTTGCTATTTGAGAAATAGCAAAAAAGAGAAGTAGCAAAAGAAGAGTTTGCCATCCCGTTTTTCAGGAAGATTTTTTAGGTTCTATGTGGTTACAGTAGTAACACACAAAGCGTGCCTGTATCTACCAGGACTAGAGATAGTCAACTTAGACAAAGAGTCTGTTAACTTGGTTGCAAAGTCCAGTTCATATGGTTGATGACTCAGAGTAGGGGTAGAGATACAGGACCATGCCTGATAGGCTAGCAGTCAGATTCAAGGTAGCAAGATGGTGTCTATCTTGTTTTCCTAATCAGATGATTCTTTAGGTCTGGAGCCTTGGGCAGTCTCCATGAATGACTATAGAAAGTATGAGCAAGAATACATCCTTTTCTGTTCACTGGCAATAGAATAGTCACTCCCACCACCAAAGGAGAAACAATCAGTCAACATCCTTCTCACCTCAATGCTCTAGAAGGTCATTTTTTGCTCAGTTAAACTAACTTTGTCACTTTGTGGGAGAAATTTGGTGGCAAGCTGAAGGACTACATTCGATTTTGCATTGAGGGCCATTTTTATTAATGACACCACTAATCAATCTGCCTGTGTGATCTTGTATGGAAGAAATGCGTCTGTCTGAAACAATTCTCAACTTTTTGTTGAATCGCTTAATGCACTGTCAGTATGCACATGAACATAAATATATGAGATTTCTCCTGTCTGCAGAAATCCATAATCACCTCTCCCACCTACTAATCAACTGTGAAAACATTTAAATTACCCATTCTTCAACACTGAAGATATATGTTAGGCAAGTAGAGACAATCCAATTGAGTTCTCAAATACAATCAGGAAGTTAAGTTCAAATAGTTGAAAAGCCCAAGAAAATCTCCTATTTTTCC
This sequence comes from Mustela nigripes, assembly GCF_022355385.1. Classification (NCBI taxonomy): domain Eukaryota; kingdom Metazoa; phylum Chordata; class Mammalia; order Carnivora; family Mustelidae; genus Mustela; species Mustela nigripes. The sequence continues at coordinate 233,457,101 of NC_081557.1, read as the reverse complement.
TATAGTTTCTGCATGTAAAATTCTAGCACAAGATATACTTTCAGATGCTCTGGGAACTATATAGAAGTGATGGTTGCCCAACACTGTAAATGTGCTAAGTGCCACTGAATTGTTCACATTCAAATGATAAATGAAAAAAAATCTCTGAGAGAGCATGCACATGTAGGTGGGGAGGGGCAGAAAGAGAGGGAGACGGAGAGAATTTTACGCTGACTCCAAGCTCAGCGTGGAGCCCGACTTGGGGCTCCATCTCACCATCCCAAGATCATGACCTGAGCCCAAGTCAAGATTCAGAAGCTTAACCGACTGAACCACCCAGGCACCCCCACATGGTTAATTTTATATTCTATGAATTTTACCTCAATGAAAAAAAACCTCTGAATTTTAAAATTCTTTGAAACCAGGAACTTAAATGTAAAAGGACTCTCTTTTTTTCTATCTCCTTTTCATTCTTTATATGCTGATATAGATACGTCTAAGCCATTGTTTTTAAAGGCTTAATGATAACATTTTCTTTCCTCGTAACTGATTTTTCTTCTCTGTTGGGCCCACACCGATTCCCTCCTTCACCCCCCCTCTGCTCTTCACGTGCAGTTGGTTCTGCCTGGGCTTGGGAGTGAGAATCTTCGGGGTCTGAGTCTGACGCTACAAGTTTACCTTGTAGCAAAAAGAGCAGAAGGATTGAACTGTCGTTAAAGGCATGGGTGAGTTCCACGTGTCTTCGCTCTTACTGCATTGTGGGATGCCAGGAAAGGGCAGTCTTTGGGGGGTTGTGGGTGCCAGGCTTTGTAGGCAGGCAGACAGGTGCTCTTGGGCTGCTATTTATGAGCCCAAACTCGGGGGCGGGGGGAGCAGCTGGAAGGAAAGGGAGAGGTCAACCCCCCCCCACCCCCCCGCAGTGGAACTATCATAGGCTGAAGCAGTCCTCCATAAACACCTCGGTCCCCTAACTCAGTCACTGATGTGAGGTAGGTGGGGCTGTTCCTTCCTTCTGTAAGCTTCCCTTTTATTGATTAAAATAAAACCCACATTGTTGGGTCGGGGGCTCTGGGAGTGCAGGAGAAACAGTAGAAATGACCACCAGGCAGCCGTCCTCCAGGCCCCGCCCCTTCCTAACGCTTGACTCTCCCGCCTTAAGGATGTATGCCCAGGTCACTCTCCACAGTAACCCCATACCTATGCAAGAAACTGGAACATCAGGACTCCCCCAACCCTCCAATCCCCGAATACCATACTTTATATGGCTGTGAACCTATACCCCGTCTTAACCCAGATAAAAGACCCACTCGACCCCCCTCCCAGCATGACTTCCCCGACTCTCCTCTCTGGAGTCTTGGAACCTCCCCTAAGGGCGCCTTTAATAAATCTTGCCTTGTGCCTACTTCGCCTGCTGTCGTGTTTATCTCGCCTGTAAAACCGTACACACATTTATATATACGCTTTCCCTCAAGATTCTGCAAAGCAAGTAGAGTTATAGAAGATCCTATCTCACAGACCTTAGCGGGCTTGCCTCAGACTGCTTCTTTAAAAAGACGCCTGGGGCACCTGGGTGGCTCAGTGGGTTAAGCCTCTGCCTTAGGCTCAGGTCAGGATCCCAGCGTCTTGGGATCTAGCTCGCGCATCCTGCCCTCGGCTCAGCAGGGAGCCTGCTCCTCCCCACCCCCGCCTGCCTCTCTGCCTACTTGTGATCCTGCTCTCTCTCTGTAAAATTAAAAAAAAAAAAAAAAAAAAAAAAAAAAAAAAAAAGGCACCAGCACTTGAATATGGAGCTTTCTTTCTTTCTTTCTTTCTTTTTTAAGCTTTTATTTATTTATTTGACAGAGGGAGAGATCATAAGTAGGCACAGCAGCAGGCAGAGAGAGAGGGGGAAACAGGTTCCCCGCTGAGCAGAGAGCCGGATGCAGGGCTCAATCCCAGGACCCTGAGATCATGACCTGAGCCCAAGGCAGAGGCTTAACCCACTGAGCCACCCAAATGCCTCAAATATGGGGCTTTTAATTCAACAACCTCATTCTTTCTCCTTCAGCAAGTTATTGTGCTATGCTCCCTTCTAAAAGTGCCTTCAGGTCACTTACTGGCTTGTGATGACTCTTTAGCCCATGCCCTTGGCTGGACCACCATCCATGGCCATGCAGTCTCTGAGCCACACAGCTCCAAGGGGCACTGTTCGCAAGGACTATGGCATGTTCAATGATCCTGGGTTACGGCCTTTGACATTCTTTTTGTCTGATTTATTGTTGGGCAAAGGGACCAAAATGGTTGTGATCAATTCCCTGGAGCTCCCAGCCCCCCTTCATGGAGCTCTGTTACCGAGTAAGGCCAACTGACCAAAGCTAAAGGATCAGAACCCGCTTCCTGCACTTAAGACTATTTTCTCAATATTTTTTAAAAGTCAACAAGCACGTTCACAATTGACTTTCACATTTTTAAATATAAACACAAGGGAAGGTACTTTATTAGCAGTGAATTGCAACATACTCTAACATTGTTTCCTATGTCCTAAGAAGCAAGAATAAATGCAGAGAAGTGAATGTAATGGTTCATTTCACATGTCAGCTTTAAAAGGCGCCCCAGGTATTTGACCAAAGGTTATTTCTGGGTGTGTCCCTAAGGGTGTTTCTGGGTGAGATTAGCATTTGCATTGGCAGACTAACTAGAACGGGAAGGTGGGAGAGGAGAGACTTGACTCTGCCTATTTGAGCTGGGGCCTTGGTGGGCTGCCCTCTGCCCTGACTTAAATTATGCCCACGGTGGGGTCTCCAGCTTGCAGAAAGCAGATCGTGACCCTTCTAACTTATCTGTTAGGTTTCAATAATGTCCTCACTAATGACAGTCTGGATAAGATCTTTAAGAGACATCATAACTTTTGGCACCAAAAGACGTCAAGGTAGTATCTTTAAAAAACTGTTCATCTCTTCACCATTAGAGATGGACGCTTGTATGAGAGTTGCCAAGAATGGATGTTAGCAGATACGCTTAGCACCTAGAGTGTGCAATTATCCAGCTACCCGAGATGGAAATAACAGCTATATTCTGATCAGCTGTCTGTGGGCAAGCAAATACGCCCATCCCCCACCATTTGTACATAACGTGCCTGTGTTTCACGGGCCACAAAAACGGATTTCTGAAATACAATATAAACAGAAATATCTATTCCTGCACACAAATGATCTACGTGTAGATCAAGAAGATTTGAGGTTGGGAAAGGCAAAGGTCAGAAATGACTCGCTAAGGTCACTTTTTTGAGTCTCAGACTTCACAGCTGGACGTAGAGAGATTCCTCTAGGCTTTGTGTATTCGTCTGGCTACTCATCTACCCTGGTTTGTTGAGAGAATCAAGCAGGTCCTACAAGTGAAAGCACTTTGCAAGACGTAAAGCATGTGGCGATGTATAAAGCGCCACCACTTTACTCAAATATATAGTTTTTAAAGAAGCATACATACATCCACGGACTAGCTATCAATCCCGAGAAGTACGGCTGGATAGCTAGAGAAGGGAAGGAAGTATCTCACGATTGAAAAAAAGAGAAGCAGAAGACAAGACGGAAAGAGTGGGTAACTGTTTACTTACAGGTGGGAAGAAGGTCCCGTAAGGATAAATTCCTCCGTTCTCCGGGAGGGGGCGAGAAAAAGAGGCTTAAATGAACTCTGCTGGGTGAACTGTCTCTGATGGCTGGAGCTACAGCAACAGATGTGTGGAGTGATCCTTCATGGAGAATTCCAGGCAGTGCTGTAGGGCCAGCTGACAGCCCTCAGGTAAAAATAAGTTTTAAAAAATGGAGCAATTTGTGTCATTACCTGTGTGTAAATGGCCATGTTTGAAGGAACTGAGTTACTGAAATTCAGTTATGCTGCAAAAGACCAGCAAATCGCATCCCCCAGAATTCATTATGTTGAGCCCCCTTCCCCCCCATGTAACTGACATGGGGTCTTTAAGGCCATGATCAGGGTTAAATGAGGTCATCAGGGTGGAGCTTGGAGCCGCCAACAGAATGGGTGCCCTTATAAGAAGAGGAAGAAAGGCGAGAATTTTCTTTGGCTCATGGGGACACAGCCAGAAGGAAGCTGTCTTCAGGCCAGGAAATGTTCTCAACAGACGCTGGCCCGTTGGCACCCTGAACTTGGACTCGTCAATGCCAAAATGTGAGAAAAGACATTTCTGTGGTTTAAGCCACCCATTCTATGGTATTTCGTCATGTTAGCCTGACTAATTTGGTGTGGTGATATGCTAGAGCAGACTAAAACCAGCTTAATGAATGATACAGAGCAAATTTTGTCAGTGAAAGTTCTGGTCTTTCTGGCCAATTCATCATAAAATGAACCGAGAGGGTAAAGTTCTGGATTAAATGATCTACCAATTTTGTAAAATATGCAACAGAATACGTGAATGCTTTGATCTAATTTACATAATCAAAGTATAGTTTTACCTTTTTTACAGTTTAACTATAGTTATTTGCATACTGGCCCCCACTGCTGTACTTATGTTAATAGTATATCAATAATCTACTTTTTACTTATTACAGTGTGCTTTTGTGCGTAAGGAAGTTTTATTACCTGGAAAATGCTGGACACACTGACTCTCTAGAACCATCCCAGCGAGGGAAGCTGTGAAGGGACTGGGGAGCAGAGCCACGGGAGATAGAACTGTCCTGGCCTTTCACTGGCATCAGTTTCCCAGTGCAGATTATGACCGTAATGGTGGCCCATTGCCTCACAAAACTGACAACCAGGGCATGTACTGGGATTCTAAAATGCTAAAGAAAAAGCGGAGAATCGTTAAAAAAAAAGTGGATACAAAAGAGCAAGGGCTTGGCAGGGCTGGGGTTGGCTTGGAAAAGAGTGGGGAAAGCACTTTGAACATATTGGAAATGAGATGCTTTTATTTCAGTGGTGCTGTCCATAGAGCAATTACAGATACGGATCTGTAAGTCAGAAGAGTAATCCAGCTGGAAAAGTGGTCCCCAAGGTCCTCATGCATTCATTCCACAGATACTGAGCTCCTAACTTGGCAGGGTGACCAGTTTGCTCAGGACTGCCTCCCAGTTTGACGACTGAAAGTTTTAGAAACCTCCTCAGTCCGCGGCAAGCTGGGATGATTGGTGACACGAAGGTGTTCATGGTCCTTGCTCCTTGGAGAGCTTTCTAGGAGGGCAGTTGAATGTCTGTATAAGTTAGATAGCTTAAGGGGGAGAGACTGAGTGGAAAGAGAGCAGGGCTAAGGTCCACCAAACTGGAGTATGGGCATGGGAGCAGGAGGAGGAAGAGTAGAGGAGTATCCCAGAAGTCCAGAGGGAAGAGAATGCTCATGCTGAAAATATTTACACAGAGTTCTTACAAAGCAGTGGGAAAATGGACAAAGGACATTGGTAATTCACAGAGGCAGAAAAACAAGGGCCAGTAAGCATGAAAGAGAATAATGCTCAAGGCTAGCTTTACGAACAATCACAGAACTGCAAACGCAAACACCCGTGATTAAGGCTTTTCGCTGATCAAACCGATAGAGGGAAATAATACCTTGTGGTGCAGAGGCAAAAGGAAACGGGCACTCTCAAACGCTCTCAGAGGACCGATAAAAATGGGCACCACTTTGCTGAGCATGTAATCTGGCAGTAGGTTTAAGATTCTACTTTTAGAAATCCATCCTACTCTTTCCACAGGATTTGTGTACTGAGATGCCCAACAATTTTTAGCTTATGTCTTGGCTTTATTCTGTAAGAGATTTTAAATTTACCAGTATTCATACAAACAAAGTTGCCAGCCATAATCACTAATTCACATAAGGTGTGGGACTGAATTCTGCTCAAGTGTCTATTTTCCTAAGGCTGTGAAATTAACTAGAGAAACACACAAAGCATAAAATAGCTAACTATGCCCCACACCAGCTTGACCACTAAACGTTTGGTCCTATTTTCAAGTGGCTTTTTAAAAAAATTAATAGACCTTTCCCATCAATGAGTATTTAGTTCTTCCAATCTTTTTTTTTTTTTTTAAACAATAATACCCTACAAAATATCCTATTATTAAGGTAGCAGATATTGAGGGCATTATGTCCATGGAAATAGCATCAGTTTATATTTAAGATGCAAAACATCCCACACTCAGATCAGATTCTAATTTCACACTAAAAACTGTGGGTTCCAGTTCTATTTTGGTGCCTATGGAGGCTGCTTCTCACAGCCATTGTCCAGCTGGCTGGGTCCTCGTCCTGGCTTTGATTTGTTGCACAATGCCTGGCCCACAGCAGGCTCTCCCTTCTTTTCCTGCTGCCCGGCAAGGGTCAGCCGTGGGCAGTGTGTCGAAGGGTTCTTTCAGAAGCGCCCATCTGTGTGCATATCCTGGGAAGCTTTTCAGTGCTGCTTTGAAAGCCTTATGGGAAAAGGCTGAATTGCCTATGCATGCTGCTGGCCCAGAGTTCTAAGCAAAGTTTCCTCTTTTCAACTGGGAACAGAGCAGAGAGGCCTGGGAGCCAGTCTGGCAGGTGCACCACGGGCCTGAAGGCTGGACAGTTAATACTGTCTAAATGGCAGCCTTATTAATGGGTATCCAGTAATAAGGTCTGGGTTCAGGAAGGTCTAGGGGGACATAATTACCAGTGTCCCCTTCGGTGTATGCCTAATCTATAACTGAAAAATTTTACATTTCAAAGTCCTTCGAATATCTTGGATAGCATTCTCTCCCCTTAGATGATATTCCACTGACCCGATATTTTCAGATGCATTTAAAAGGTTTCATTTCAAGGAATGTACCTTGAATATTATCTTTCTATACTGATGGAAAATATTGAGTCCTACACGGAAACATGTATGCCATCGATATTTCCTAGGTTCTAGCTGCTGGTGATAAACTAGAATCAAAATCTCGGCCACAAGAGACTGATCTGGCTTTGCATGTGCCCTCCATGGAGCTCCAAATCCCTTGAATTCCTCCAGAAGAGCTCCGGGAGACTCTGGTGGAATTTCAGATTTGTCCTGGGGTTTCAGGGTCTTAGTGCCGCTGCTCTGCCATTTTACCTTTGTAAAGCCATCCTTGTCCAAGGCAATGTCTCCAGAAGCAGTGGGAAGAAGCAGCAGCTGGGTCTAAACAGCACCACTGCTGCTGTGGCCAGTACCCACCATGGACCACGATGTTGGAGTGGATGTTTAAAGACCTTTATGCCGTGGTTCCTGGTGCTGGACATCAGGGCAGGTGTTACACAGCAGGTGTCCCTCTCTCCTCCTGTCCCCCACTGATGCCATGTGCTGGCTGGTCTTCCCTGGTCACTGCAGATGCATAGGCTCCCGTTCTCCTGTCCCCCACTGATGCCATGTGCTGGCTGGCCTTCCCTGGTCACTGCAGATGCATAGGGCCCAAGTTCTTAGCTGTCCATAGCTCCGTTTGCTCTGAGCATCTCTCCTTCCTCCTTCCCAATCTTTGGACGCAGGATATTCTTAGACCCATCCCTCCCTTCCACGATGGCTTGTATCCTTGGGACCAACTCTTACGTCTTGTTTTACCTTTCCTGGATAAGAAATTTCTGTAAGCTTTTCATGTAACCATTTTGAAGGGATGTTCCATCATTCTTCTCATCTCTGCTAATTTGCTTGAATACTGGGGTAGGGCTGTTTAGTAGGCTCCTTCTAGGATTCGTCTTCCGCTAATTTCGGTGTGTCTATTACAACGAAGCTCTGTTATCCAGCTCTTCCACATGAGAGGGAGGGATACAGACTCATTATATGCTATAAATTCATCTGATCCTTGTAACATTATGAATTACTGCTTCCATGTTGAAGTGGAGAGATCGGAGGATCAGAAAGGTCAAGTAACTTGCCTAAGATTCCACAGCTGCTTATAGATGGAGCTCAGCTCTGAGCCCAAGTCTTTTTAATGCAAGTCTATAATCTTTCTACCATATAATGCTTTCTTCAGGGAGATTTCCAAATAGCTTGTTTATCCCTTTAGACAGCTTTTAAAAACTCTTTAAAATAAATTTCAATAGAAAAAATGTCTAAGTTATATTTTATACTTTTATTTCACCTTGATACATATCTTAGAAAACAATGAGTACAATTAAACTTTTATTAATGAGGTGGCACTAAAAGATAAGAGTACTGTCTCTTGCTGTGTGACTTCAGGCAAATTACTTAACCTCTCTGTGCTCTAGTTCCTTTACCTGTAAACTGGCCATAACATGGCCAGTCTCACTGGGCTACCATGTGGTTTAAGAGCATTACTATAAGGAAGGGAATTAGGATGGTAACTGAACATAAAACCTCAGTAAAGCCTCCGTTTTAATTGATGAATTAGTCAGTAATCACTGTATAATGCGTGGGTCTAATTCTTTTACACATTTTTATTTGGTTCTGTAAATGGTCAGCTGTGAGATATTATTTTTCCTGCTGTCACAATACCCATCAAGCAGACTTCCTTTATGAAATCTAACGGGGAATGAGAAACTAGACAGACCATATTTTACGGAACTACATATTAGGTAAGTCCGAATGACATTTGAAGATGATGGATTATTTGTGACTTTAGTATAGTTTCATTACAGCCACTTCTGGGGCAGGGAGACCATTTATCTTTATTTCTGAGTGTTAGGTTACTTTTCGAAGTGTTGGGGCCACTGAGAGGCTGATCTTCAGATGAAGAAAATGTAATTCTCTATAATGTGCAGAAGTCTAGTGTAGGCAGTGGTCATTTAAAACAAACAAACAAATAACAAACAAAACCTTATCAAAACTTTCAAACACACCCAAAAGTAGAAAGACTAACATAACAAGCCCCTAGACTTACGTCAAGTAATTACTAATACTTAGATAATCTTGTTTCACCCATCCTTAGGAATCCTGTCATTTTATCAAACAAAAACAAAAAAAAATCTCTCAGCATGTACTTTTCACTTTTAAGGAGTCTTAAATATCCTCCTTATGCTGTTATTGAACTCAAAAGAACTAAGTGTAACTTATTGACTTAATCCCCCCTCTACTCCATATTAGCATTTCTCCAGTTGTTTCAAAACAATTTTTTCTTTTTTTGTATTTGCAGGTTTTTAAAATTAAGATCTGAATCATGCCCGTAGATTGCATTGGGGCTGTATATCTTTTAGATTTAGCTTCTCCAGTCCTAGCCCTCCCTCTCTCCCAGGTCACTGGTTGGTCGGGTCAAGTAATCAGGTTATTGGTCTTGTAGACCAGTGTGGCAAGCCTGCACCCTGGAGGAGCTGCACCAGCATCCCCTGTGAACATGTTAGAAATGCAAATTCGGCCCCAGCCAATCCTGAGCCAGAAACTCTGGGAAGGCAGCCCAGCCATTTGCTTTCATGTGCCCTCCAGGATCTGGATGTGGGATAGTCAACAACAGTGGTGCCTGATCATAGACGTGGCTGATTGCCTCCTCCTGTTGCCATGTCTCTTCAATCAGCCTTCAGATTTCCTATCAGCCGGCAATTAGATTTAGAACCTTGATTATACTCAGATTCAATTTTATTTTATTTTTTTTTAAGGCAAGACTACGTCACTGATCAGGCAGTGCTTCATTCCTACATTAATCAAGAGGCTCAGAAAGAACCGTTTGACCCAGTGCTAGGAATGCCAAGACTGCCCGGGCTCGGCTGGCGCCTGCCTGATGCCTACTTTCCTGAATAATCGTATCAGCCATTGATAAGTGTAGTCTAGACTTACTATTTCCTTTGGGGGGGTGGGTGTTGAGATGATGATTTCTGGTATCCGCTCGGCATCTAGGAATCATTTTCAGCCCTTCGTGGTGGTGTTTGCTTACTTAGAGACCAGGACAACCTGACAGCATATTTACAGTTTAAAAGAAGCATGAATTTACATGACTCTTTGTTTAACAATTTCTAAAAAATTGTGAATTTTTGGATAACTCTTGGGATAATCAGTTACAGACCTGATTCGCATTTGCTCAGAAACCACTCAATTAGTGAAAAAATGGTAATTGAACAGTTTGAATACGGGCTCTGGTTGTGAGGTAATTATGGCCTCTGTGTGTACCTGTGTGCTAAGCCCAACACTTTACTCTTCCAGGATGTGCTCCTTGGACCTGTATCTGATCGCCTCTGAGCCCTTTCTTTATGCTGGGATGACTATTGCACCTATTCCTACTCACCCGATAAGAATTTTAAGATATTTTGAGGTAATGTCAGAGTCCTTTGGGTGAAATCCTAAAAATGCATCTCTTAGACCCAATGTTTAATCTATGAGGCAGAGGAATATTTCTCAGACCTTTCTTGACAGAGACTTACTTGACAGAGACACACTGTAAGAAATGTGTTTTAGATTGTGACCCTGTGCTCCCTCCGTCTCTCACTCATTCTCTCTCTCTGTCTCTGTCTCTCTCTCTCTCTCTCTCTCTCACACACACACACACACACACTTTAGAAGTGGAGAGTCTGTGTCCACTCCTGACCTTATGGAACAAGAAATTGAGAGCAGATACAATAATCTGTTTCATCAAATGCATGCCGAGGCTTCCTATTTTATTCTCTCTAGTTCTAGTCTATGCCACTCTACTAGAATTGCTGGCCGTAACCCACTATGTTAGAAACTAGATTTGAATGATTTCCTAGTCCACCATTAGACTACAACCCATATTTTCAAAAACGTGTAAGCCTTCAAAGAGAACCCGCTTCTCCTCCCTAGTTTTACAATCACATTCCTCGAGACACCTTCATTTTTATTTGGTCGCCTACTGAGCATAAGTGTCCCCGATCTCAGGCACGCACAACTTCCCGTGATGCAAGACGGGGTTGCTAATACATATGACTTCACAGAGGTGGGAGCTGTTATTTGAACTGGGGACGCAAAGGAAGGCTTTATGCTCAGTATTTTTAAATTTTTAAATTTTTAAATTTTTTTGAGAGGGAGAGAAGGGGCAGAGGGAAAGAAACTTTTTTTTTTTTTTTTTTTTTTTTTGTTAAGGATTTTATTTATTTATTAGAGTGTGAGAGAGGGAGAGGGTCAGAGGAGAAAGCAGACTGCACACTGAGGGAGGAGCCCAATGAGGGACTGGAACCGGGGACTCCAGGATCATGACCGAGTCACCCAGGTGTCCTGGAAAGAAAGAATCTTACGCAGGTTCCGCACCCAGTGTGGAGCCTCATGTGGGGCTCGATCTCACAACCCTGAGATCATGACCTGAGCTGAAATCAGGAGTCAGAGGCTTAATTGACGGAGCCACCCAGGTGCCCTGCTGGGGATAAAAGTTTATTCATTTATTCCTAATTTAAGTGAAGAAGGTGGTGCAATAAATGCAGGACAAGATTCTGGCCCTTCCTGAGGTTACAGGGCAGATGGGAAAGGAAAGGAGCTGGGAGACAGGAAGGGACAAAGCATGTGGCTGTGTTGGTCAGGACTCAAGACCTCCGAGAACACTGAACTAATCAGAAGGTTGACCATGGAGGAGGAAGGGAGCAAAACTTGAACCAGCCCCTGCTGGATAGAAAGACCACAGGGGGGAAGGGCGGGAAAAGACCTTCTGGATGCTTGCTGGCATAAATGAGGAGGGGTGTTTTGAAGAGGCCATTAAAAACCCGTCAACAATAGCAAGGCTTTTATTTTTATCAACAAAATAGTATCAGCGATGGCTATGAAGTTCTGAATTAGGTACTATTATTGCCAACACTGAGAAAGTCTGATGAACTTGGTCCCAGAGCAAGTGCATGACAGAACAAGGGTCTGAACTCGAGTTCACAGTCCGTCCTTATGCTCTGGAGTGTAGCTGGGACAGAGCTCACATTAAGATCCGGTGTGCAGGGGCACCTGGGTGGCTCAGTGGTTTAAACCGCTGCCTTCGGCTAGGGTTATGATCTCAGGGTCCTGGGATCGAGTCCCGCATTGGGCTCTCTGCTCGGCAGGGAGCCTGCTTCGCTCTCACTCTCTCTGCCTGCCTCTCTGCCTACTTGTGATCTCTGTCAAATAAATAAATAAAATCTTTAAAAAAAAAAAAAAAAGATCCGGCGTGCAGTGGTGAGTGATGACATTTAAGGGATGGGCAGCTCGAATGGGGACTGGCGTGGGAAGGTGGACCTAATTTTACAAGCCTCTGATTACTATGACTTGATCAGCTGTGAGATGTCCAATATTACTGAAAAGAAATTGCTCAAGTTCGTGAATTGAAAATTACTAGGTCTACTAAGAGTAACAATCTTATGCCTTTCCAATCTGGCATATACATTCCTGAATGCCAGTAAAGAGGCGAGTACCACAAATTACCCATGACCTGAAGCCTACCTCTTCCATGCCGCAGGTCATGAAGATACCTGGGCCTGCTCCTAGGACAGGTGTATGGATGTGTGGGACAGGTCTGGAGGTATGTGGTTGGACCCAGTGGAGAGTTGCTACTGTGGGGTATCACAGATGATCCGTGTGCTTTAGCTTCGCCCTGGAGAGGCTGTAAACTTTGTACTGGACATGCCGTTGCCTCAACTTTAGGGAAGTCCTCTCCATTTCTCCCTCTGGGGAAAATGGATCTGACTCCTAGGAGTTTGTTTGCCCAGGGAACAGAGACACTGAAATCTGGACTCTCGGTTGGGTAGGTTGCCTGGCTCCCAGTTCTGCTTGTGTAGACTGATGGGGTCATTCTAGGCTCTGCCCAGATGTCACTCTGTCAGCTCACCCTGCTCTATCCACTCGGGCTACACTAGCTTTTCAAGTACCCAGCACACCTCGTCATATTATTTCTTATTGTGTCTTATCCCCAGCTAAAGTGGCTTTTTGAATTATTATATTATTATAATATAATTATAATATACTTTAAAAATAATTATTTGTTTTCAGCATAGCAGTATTCATTGTTTTTGTACCACACCCAGTGTGCCATGCAATCCGTGCCCTCTATAATACCCACCACCTGGTTCCCCCAGCCTCCCACCCCTCGCCTCTTCAAACCCCTCAGATTGTTTTTCAGAGTCCATAGTCTCTCATGGTTCACCTCCTCTTGCAATTTCCCCCAACTCCCTTCTCCTCTCCATCTCCCCTTGTCCTCCATGCTATTTGTTATGCTCCACAAATAAGTGAAACCATATGGTAATTGACTCTCTCTGCTTGACTTATTTTACTCAGCATAATCTCTTCCAGTCCCGTCCATGTTGCTACACAAGTTGGGTATTCATCCTTTCTGATGGAGGCATAATTCTCCATGATGTATATGGACCACATCTTCCTTATCCATTTGTCCGTTGAAGGGCATCTGGTTCTTTCCACAGTTTGGTGACCGTGGCCATTGCTGCTATAAACATTGGTGTACAGATGGCACTTCTTTTCACTACATCTGTATCTTTGGGGTAAATACCCAGTAGTGCAAGGGCAGGGTCATAGGGAAGTTCTATTTTTAATTTCTTGAGAAATCTCCACACTGTTCTCCAAAGGGGCTGCACCAACTTGCATTCCCACCAACAGTGTAAGACGGTTCCTCTCTTACATATAATATATATCATATTATATTATTATAATATAACAATATTATAATAATAAGACAGGAAACAACATGTGTTAGAGAGGATGTGGAGAGAGGGGAACCCTCTTACACTGTTGGTGGGAATGCAAGTTGGTGCAGCCACTTTGGAGAACAGTGTGGAGATTTCTCAAGAAATTACAATATTATTATAATATTATTGTAATATACTTTAATTATAATATAATTTTATTATATACTTGGTCCTTGGAGTTCAAAATACTCTTGTTTATGCTGTGAAATATGGCTTATCAAAGTTAACAATCAGTTGGCGTTGTCAACAGAAACGGATGAAAAGTTGCAGTAATGGGTAAAATAATAAAAATTTATCCTTGGTAGAAACCTTAGGGAGAATGTTGTACCAATGCTTCATTTTACAAATAAGGAAATGGAGTCTTTCCGAAGGATGAAATGACATGTCGGAACCTATGCAGCTGGGTCAACAGAGAGAGCCAGGGCTAAGAGCTTAGAATGTCTCATTCCAGCCTTACTTGTAACGGAGCTTCCATAATGCTGTGTTCAAATGAGAAATTAAATGATCAAAGGACAAATATTCTAGATATGGTTGCATTTAAGTAATATTGCAAAAGAAGAAAATGTCAGCTAAAAATGAGCTAACATTCTCCTCTATAATACCTCTATGTTTATCCCTGTAATTAATGGCAAACTATTTAATTCCGTGCTTAAATGTCTCATTATTGGAATTCCCCATGTTTCTCAATAGGGAAGCTAAAGAAAATAAAAATAAGCCAAGGACAGGGTTCCTGATCTCAGGCATCGATCACCACGATGGAAGGCCATGTTGTAATAAAAGTATAAAATGTGTACACAGAAGTGGGTGCCACTGATTTGAACTAGAAGCACACTGAGGATACGAATTTCAACAAGCAGAAGACAGTGCAGCTGCGGGGAAAGGCGAGAGGTCTGAAGGTGGACAGGATGCTCAAAGAGCAGCAGGCAGCCTTCTGAGGCTGGAAGAGCGTATAGAAGACCTTCTTCTCTGCAGAGGAAAACTGGGCACTCAGAGGTGGGTTGTGCAGGCTCTGGAGACTCATTAAGATTATTATTTATTTATTTATTTATTTAGGATACTGCTGAGTTTTTGAGGAGGGAACTGACTTGATCACATACAGCTCTTAACAACAAGGTAATTCTGGTGTACAATGCTAGGAAGAAAGGAGCTGCTCTTGGAGGGCCTAGTGAAGGGTCCCGGGGAGAGAAGATGAGGGTCCGAATGTGGGTGGTGTTGAAAGTACTGGACTGGGGCGAGACAGAGTGTGGCAGCCACGCGGAGGGTCCGGTGGACAGGGAGGGACAGAAGAGACGGGAGCAAGAGCTAACGGACAGAGAAGATCTGAGGGGCAGCTGAGGCTTGGGAGAAACTTGGGGGAGCAGGCTTTCTTGCCGACTCAGTTTGCCAACTGAGGTGAGGACACCCAGTGGAGGTGAGGACATAATCTGAGGGGAGTAGGGCAGTCAGGGGTCCTTGGTGATGTCCTGTGTTTCTCAGTAAAGGGTCAGATGAGCTCTCTTGCTACGTTGGACAGAGAGAAAGTAGGTTTTGTGATTGGTAAATGAAAGAGGAATGGCACAAAACACACATTATGGGCTCTTCCACGAGACATGGTTCCTAATTTAATGATTGGTTTCCTGCTCTTTACTTACATATATGCATTTTAAATGAGTGTTATTCTCACTTGTGTTGGGCAATTATCCATGCCTGGTACAAAACGACTGCACAACACCCATTAATGACAGTACATGTCACCGAGTCCTTAATGTTCCTTTTTTGCCAAATAAATCCTGCACTTTTAAGAACAACTGTAGCCACTGTGACCACAAAAAATATATATAGCTCTTCATTCCTTTAGGGAAAGGCTATCTGGCTTCTCCCCAAGAAACGCAAATTGGCTGAGATTAAAGTGTGTGCATTTTGCATTTTGTTTATAATGCATCAGCGGTCACAATAAAAGCAGAGCACTCCATCTTGGTTTCCATGAAATCATAAAACGCCCATTTGTCAGCCTTTCATCAAGAGCAAGTGTCTAAGGCAATTAGGCACAAAGTTGAAATGAAGTGTCTGAGAATTTTTCGTCGGCTTTCTAAACCTTGGCAAGAATCTGCACCATTTTTATTTCAAAAATGACCCATCTCAGCGAATTGATCTATGATGGCCAGAACACTGTCTCCCGCGAGAGAGAACTACTTGCCATCAGCCCAAATTTCTGACTACGGCTGGGCAATTCCTCCCCACTGCAGTTTGGTTAACAGCCACAGACAGAATGGAAAAATCCGTGCTGAACAGCAAGCCCGGTACCCCGAAACCCAATTCGGGAAGGCGGTGTCTCTTTCTTTTCCCAGTGGAAGAATGGATGGGGGAAATTGAGCTGTTCCCTCTGTACCCCTTCATTACTAAAGTTATAAGGACGGATCGGAACACATTTGGAGACGAACATGAAGAATATTAGATCAGATGGGAAGGCAAACTAATGATAAGGGATTTTAAGATTTTTTTTTTTTTTTAATTTGACAGACAGAGATCACACGTAGGCAAAGAGAGAGGAAGGGAAGCAGACTCCCTGCCGAGCAGAGAGCCCAACATGGGGCTCGATCCCCGGACCCTGAGATCATGACCTGAGCCGAAGGCAGAGGCTTTAACCCACTGAGCCACCCAGGCGCCCCATGATAAGGGATTTTAAAAGAAGCAATTTACCCATGTGTATCTGTTTAGATTCGGTCAATTTCCAAGGCTGTCGAAGCTCTCGCAAATTTTGAGACGGTTGGGGATGCAGAGCATGTAGTCTGGCTTAGTTTCAGTTACCTGCTACTTACTGATTTAGGAAAAAAGGGGAGTCAGAAAAGAACGAGTTTAAAAGCTTGAGAAAGGAAAACCTGGGGCTCAACTCGAGCCTGCTTTAGAATCACCAGAAAGCTTGTTCAGGCACTGATGGCCAGAGTGTCTGATCCAGAAGGTCTGGGGTGGGAGCGGAGAGTCTGTATTTCCAAGCAGCCCCCTGGTGATAGGTGGCAGCTGGTAGGAGATCATACCTGAAGTAGTCCTGCGTGTGGGCACGAAGATTGGACTTCACTGCAAGGCTGAAGAAACGGAACTTTATTTTGGAGAGAGAAGATGAAGAAAGAAGAACAGGCAAACCATGTTACCGATTGGAAGGCTTGGATCAGAATTCAGTTCATGTCGACAAGAGGCAGAACAAGAGAAAGTGGTCTAAGGCATAAGGAGCTCTATTAAAATGTTGTGTATCTGGGAAATACCGGGCCACCAAAGCTGGATTAGCCAAATGAATGATGTAAAAGAGAAATCCGTCCTTTTAATCCCAAAGTACTAACTTGAAGACTGGTGGCTCATGAAATAAGTACATTTGACAAAGCAAAGCAAACAAACAAACAATAGAAATTATTTTAATCAAGACATTTGGAATTTTAAAAAATAGAAGTTGGCATACAAGTTCATGATAGCTGCAACCAGGTCTGTCCCCTAGCATATTCCTAGAGCCAGATGATAGCCAGAGAGCCTTATCCAGTGAGTCCTTTGGCCTTAGCCAGCTATTTGCTGAAAATGTGATTGGCCTCGTGAGAGAAATTCTATCTGGATTTTTCTTGAAGGATTGCATAAGGAAATTGCAAGGACCTAAACTTTTCATTGACCTTCATATGTGGACATCTTCTGCTTTGTCTTAGAATGGCAACTGATAGGGTGCCTGGTGGCTCAGTGGGTTAAGCTTCTGCCTTTGGCTCAGGTCATGATCTCAGGGTCCTGGGGTCGAGCACCACATTGGGCTCTCTGCCCAGTGGGGAGCCTGTTTCCCCCTCTCTGTCGGCATCCTCTCTGCCTACTTGTGATCTCTCTTTCTGTCAAATAAATAAATAAGATCTTTTAAAAAAAATTGCAACTGATGACATAGCTGTCATTAGAAAAAGAAAAAGACCTAAGATAAGTCTTCTTCACATTTCAGTATTATCAGATTTGTACCTTTTTTTTTCCATGAACTGCCATGCTTACCTTATCACATGATGAAAGATATGAGATTTATTGTTCCTCTTTCGGTCATGGCAGTCAGAAACCCTAGAGCTATGTTTTCTGTCTGGTGGCTTCCTCTGGAATGCTTTTCTGAGATCGTTGTCTTCCCCTAACTCCTTATTTCTTAGCCAATAATTTTTCCACATTAAAAAAGACAAAGGCCCCTGGATGGCTCATTCAGTTAAGCATCTGCCTTTGGCTCAGGGCATGATCCCAGGGTCCTGGGATCGAGTCCCGCATTGGGCTCCCTGCTCAGCGGGGAGTCTGTTTCACACTCTGACCCCGCCCCCCTCTCGTGCTCTCTCTCTCACTCTTTCTCAAATAAATAAAATCTTTTCTTTTAAAAAGAAAGACAAAAACTTACTGTTTCTCTTAATGTAAATTCCTGTTAGAACCTTTTTGGTATGGTATATGGTTATACATAATGACTATGAAAATATATAGTCCAATTGTGTCATAAATATTAAATATATAAAAGTCTCTCTGTTGATAAAGACAAAGCTGGCCCTGAAGCAGGATATTCTTTTGGAGGCTGCAGCATTGGTCTACAAAACACGGGCTGTGATTTGAACCTCAGCCCTGCCATGTTGGCGGTGGGTCCCTACTTAACTTATTTAGGCTCTGTGAGCCTCGGATCTCTCCTCTGTAAAACGCTCTCAATTACAATACCAACCACTGTAGATTCTTGTGGGGAAGGTTTAGTACTTTGAATAAAGTGCCTTGAACAGTGCCTGCATTATAGGTAAATATTTAGTAAATGTTAGCTATTTCAATTAGAAACTGGTGATGACACTGTGTAACTCACTCCATCGTGGGGTTAAATGGTATCCTTTCAAGCACTGGTGCACGTTTCTGGGCAACAGGAGCTCTGGTTTTAATTTGGACTTAATTTGGAAGATCCTCTTCCACTCAGTGAGCGCTTATAATGGGAAGCTTCTATGGCCGTAGCATGGCCAGCACTGAACCCAGAGGCAGTGGACAGAGAGCCACAGAAGGATGAGGCTCTGTAGAGAGAGGGGGGAGACCGTTCCCAGGGAAACGGGTTGCTAGGGGCAAGCACTTGGCCAAGGGCGCCGGAGAAATGCAATTTCCTTGAACCACATCTAATGAGAATTCTCTTACTTGCAGTGGACCTTAAGCAAGTGTGAAGGGAACCAGAGCACATTGGAGAATTAGAAATAAGGGTTCTGAAATCACCCTCACTCCAGCATGGGCTGTTTTATGGGAGAACAATGTGGGCATACAAGAGAAGACCGTGAAGATCTGGGTGACGCCAGAGAAAATCTGGAACTGAGCATGATAGATTTAATCCCCTATTTTGGGGAAAACGATTTGGAACCTAATGTCCCAGTTGGATGGCTAGTGAATGTGACTATATAAATTTATCTGCCAGACAATTATGTACTATTCCCACTTCAACTCTCTTCTAGGATATCTAGATATCCTTGTGATGGCTTCATAAAGTTCCGAGTTAAAGACCTGTTCCAGGTACTGGTAAACAGATGTTTATTGGATAAAATCCACTACCTACTGGTGAGGAGATGAAGTTGTCCAGAGTGAGCAAAACAAGTCTTTGTAGAACAGATATAAAATGTTGAACAGGCCTGTATTATCTGGGTTCTCTAGAGAAACAGAACCAGTAGGACATGTTGAGCCATTTAGGAATGGCTTGTATGTTGTGAGGGCTGGCAAGTCTGAAATCTGTAGGGTAGTCTGGAGATGCCAGGAAAAAGCTGGTGTCACAGCTCAAGTCTGAAGGTGGTCTGCAGGCAGAATTCCTTCTTCCTGGGAGGACCTCAGTCTTTTTCTTGTAAGGTCTTCAATAGATTGGATGAAACCCACCTACGTTATGGAGGGCAATGTGTTTAACTCAGTCTGCTGATTTTTTTTTTAAAGATTTTATTTATTTATTTGTCAGAAAGAGAGAGAGAGAGAGAGCATTCACACAAGCAGGGAGAGCAGCAGGCAGAGGGAGAAGCAGGCTCCCTGCTGAGCAAGGAGCCCAATGTGGGACCAGATCCCAGGACTCTGGGATCATGACCTGAGATGAAGGCAGACACAACTGACGGAGCCACCCAGGTGCCCCATACCACGATTTTAAATACTCAAAAATGGGTCTTGATATTTAGTATCTGGCTGAGAGAACTTCCAGGAAGGAATCCAGCAGAGCATGTTTGGGGGCAGTGATGCAAGAAAATTCTCTAATGTGTCCTTCACTGACTCAGCCCTTTAGTACACTGGTTCTACAAATTTAAGAAGACCCTGCCCATCTGGGTGTAGTGGGTGTCCCCACTGGTCTGGTTTATTCCCCATATTGGAATGCTTTTTGGCCCTTGCCATATCTGGACACTACATCTCTGTCACCTAAGGACTGTCACCCGAGGAGGGTAAGGTCCTGGTCAAGAATTAAAACAAAGGCTCCCGAAGGAGGAACATGGGTCTATTTGTACTGTTTTGGCTAAATGATCCACTTGGGGGGGACAATGTTCCCATGGCTATGATTAGGTCTCCACTGCAAACACTCACGTGTCATCTTCTTGTTCCTCTAGGACTAGACTGGCTTTCGGGTCAGTAAGAGGACAAATTAGAGATGACTTCAGGACACACAGAATCTAAGTGCCAGGGCTTATCCACAGTCCCTCCTTTAATTCAGTGGGAGGGATCTGCCCCTAATTTATGAGTATTAACAATAAGTACTTTAATGCCTATTTCAGGGCGTCACTCTGTCACTTGCTGTGCCAGACACTATTCAAAGCAACAGGTGTTTTTGTTTTTGTTTTAGCTCATGTGAATCAATTACTCTTACTTATATTCAGCTTCTGGTCTGAAGCTGTCCTGGTGTTAAGGGATTTTACGATCTCCCCTGCAAAGTCCTGATCTGCCGTCCCTACCCTTTTTGAAGCTTCTTATTTCATCATGTAAACATCATAGACAAATGCATAAGGAAACTACTGGCAAAGATCTCGGATTAAAAACTGATGCTAGCCAGGTCACAGGGGAGAGGACTCATTCACTGCAGTGTTGAGGGTGGTTACGTTGGGGGAAGATAAATCCTGGGTATTCCGTATTCACTTTAAATGTCTGTCGTCCTCCACTCCATTTTCCTTAGACAATGTCTGAAAGCGATAATGCTCCTATTTTGAGGATTTTTCTTTGCAATCGGAGGACGATTCTGTTAGCAATTCTTTGCTGAAGTAAAGAATTATTTTTCAAAGGTTAACCTTCTAATCCCAGTTTGAGACTAAGGGAATTAGACCAACTCAAGTGGCCGGACGCGTGGCTTTTAGCCTTGAGGAGGGGAGAGTTCTGCTAAGACAGAGGGATGTTGGTTGAGAGGAAAATCATGGAAGGAGTAGAAACTGATAAACCCACATTACATCAGGAGCTGTGAAGAGCATAGATAGAAAGGAAAAAGGAATCCAGCCAGCGGAGTGTTAGCTGCTGTGCAGAATTCAGCTTTCCAATGCATTAAAACAAACAAACAAAAAAGTGGTTCCTACTGAGAGATTCTACAGTCTAGGAAGGTGTCTATGGTGTATTTGTATCTCCTTGCATTTTTAAAATGTCTGGACTATCTGGACATTTCCAAATCATCCTGGGTAATTACGAACTTACTCTTCGTGACGCTCAGGCATTTCTTGTAACACAGAGCCCAGGAAATAACAAAGGGTCTTGATTAAAGATATAAAAAGGGTTAAAATTCCTGGAGAACCCCTTCTGAAAATTTGCTTTGAAAAGGGTCAATTGCCTCTCTTGTAAATTAGGTAATGTCGATGGTTCTCACAGAGAAATGCTATGATTAAAAAGCCCAGAAAAATGACAATGATTCAGGGCATGAAAGACCGTTTTCTCTGAATCCCATCTTTATTTGATAATAATCAAGGTCAGCCCCCCCCCCCCC